>NC_068922.1:38699924-39002954 GCF_023091745.1 Budorcas taxicolor | reverse complement strand
GGCTTGTTCTCAGTGATTTTAAGCAAATGGTTCTCTCCAAGGATACAAGGTTCCTTTGAGAATGATTCAAAGACCAAAAAGACTCTGATTTCTTTACAATCACAAATGTATCCTATAATGCTAGCAGGCTTCTCAGAGACACAGACGTGCACACAAACATTCCCTATCCACTGCATGGCGTAGTTGTCACACCCATCGCACTGGCTTAAATCCGGCAGAGGATAACTAGGGCACAGACTACACAGCCTTGTCCTCCTGGAGTTTGCAGTCAAGTTGGGGAAGCCAGATTTAAGTGTATACGCAAATTGGAGGCCGATAGAAGGCTATATCCCCAAACATACATGTAGGTATATATGTGCACACACATGTGCATGTGTATACATGTGTATTATACATATCAACTACTGAATAACTATGCCCAAAGGCAGTGGTTGGCCCAAGACAACCAGAACAGCTTACGCTTACAGCTCACGACTCCGGCCTCAGGGAGGTGGTCCTCACTTTACCACTCACGTGACTTCAGTGACCCAGTGACTGAGGCTGGAAACAGGAAGCTCCCTCCCTCACTGCCTTTCTGGCACCTGTGCTGGGGCAGCTCAGACACCCCGGTCTGACACTTCTGGGGTTCCTGGACCCCTCTTTCTTCCTTGAGGTCTCTTCAGCCACGTGAGGACTTCTCACATGGCTTCGGAGCTACAAAGGCACATGTTTCAAGACAGACACCCAGGAGAATGCCCATAAAGTATGGCCCTTTATGACGGATCCTGGGAAGTCACGCAGAGCCTTTCTACCACTGTCTGTCAGTCAAAGGCCTGACTGCCCTCCTGGTGGGGTAGCGGGGGCGGGGGGCTACTGTGGACTCTTTGTCTCGACTTTTGGTGGGGGTGGGGGAGAGACTCTATTCTGGAAGCACACGTGGTCCTGGAGTTATTACCAGGCCATTTGAGAAGATGAACACAGGCACTGTTTCCTCCGTCTGAAATGAAGTGCTTAGTCGCTCAGTTGTGTCTCTTTGTGACCCCGTGGACTGTAGCCTGCCAGGCTCCTCTGTCCATGGAGATTCTCCAGGTAAGAATACTGGAGTGGGTTGCCATGCTCTCTTCCAGGGGATTTCTTCCCAACCCAGGGATCAACCCCAGGTCTCCCGCATTGCAGGAGGATTCTTTACCATCTGAGCCATCAGGGAGGCCCTGTCTGAAATGATAACTTTATAGCTATATTTACAATGTATCCATTAATATGGATCAGAGTAGGTGGTATTTAGAGTCAGGAACCGAAGCCCCGTGTAAGCCAGAGCAGCAGGTAAGGGCCACATGTGGTGAGTCAGTCCTGAGTGGAGCCTTGAAGAAGGGCAAGCTGTGGAGGAGGCCCTCCCAGGTGGGGAGGAAGTGGTAACCAAGTGTGGAGTGGGGAGGACCATAGCTTCTAGGTTCTAAAGAGGTGCGGACTCTTCCATGTGTTTCTCGTTGAACAGAAGACAAGTTCTCCAGCGGAAACAGTGAGAGCTACTCATGCACGACACAGTCGTTGCTTTCCTTCTGTGACCTTCCCTAATCCTCGCTGCTACCCAGACAGCTCTACAGAGAGGGAGACTGAGACCAAGTTCACAAAGCGCACGTGCCCTTGGGGCAGACCCTCTAAGGGGGCACCCTTTCTTCGCCACAGTAGCCTCTTCGGAACCCAGGAGTCGGGGCTCAGCTCGCATTTCCCCAAGCTCACAGAGATCAAGCACACGCTCATGCGACCCCTTGCTCTGTTTTTCCCAACAGAAAATACTTCACCCAGAATCTACAAGAGCCTGTGGAGTTGCATTGAATTTCATGGTACATTAGAACCCAGAATAGGACCCAAGACGAAAACTGGCCAGGTTTCCTGATTAGCCGTTTACTAAGCCTCAGGCTAGAGAAACAGAACTCTGGACTGTGTTGAGTCTGGGATTCTGCTCCACCGCGTGCCTTGTGGTGAATAGCTTTCTGCATCCAGGGCTTCCTATTCAAACGGAACAATTTTCTAGCCCCTTCTACCCCAAAAGGAGCTGGCTCGGCATTCTCACCTTATGTAAGTGCTGTGAATGTCTACCTGCATCTTAGCATTTGTCATTGGCGGAGAACAAGCTAGGAGTCAAACCCAGATCCTCCCGGGACCTGAGCTCCATCCTGATGGGAAGCGTGTTGGCAGTTTTTGCAGGATCTACATCCCAGGGTGCTGTTTTATCCTTTGCACATTTCTGGGCAAGAGATGCTGGCGCCCCAGTATCTCTTTTGGTGTGTTGGGACCCACAAGAGCAAGGTGCAAAGAGCTGGTATCAGGACTCCGGAAAGATGCCAACTTACAGCAAGGTTTGACATGGGGGAAGCATTGTCCTGGTGCTACTTCTGCTCCTGAGAACTCCTCTGAAAGTCTCTGGGAGGGGCCTGAACCAGCCCTGCCTGTGCTCCGCTCACCTTACCTCAGATCCCCTTTCTTATGCCGACCCCCTAGGGTGTTCGCGCTCCCCGAGAGCCGGAGCCCAGAGTCCCCTAAGCTAAAGTCTCTGTCTGGCACTGCCCTCTCACATTCCCTGGTCCCAGCAGTTTTCCAGGAGCCCTTTCCAAATCGCTCTCACATGCACGCTCCTGCCAGGCTCTGCTTCTGGGAAGCCAGGCTAACCCAGGAACCGCACGAGCGCTGCTTCTCCCACAAACATTCCCTTGATCATCCCGAAGGAATCCTGCACTCAGTCGCCACGGGAGTGGGATCCAGATCACGTGAGCGCAGGCTGGGGGTGGGGGTGGGGCTGCTGACTTGTTCCCACGCCCTGGGGTGTGTGCGTGGCAGTCCTATGAAGGGACAGGATCCCAAAGGGGCCACACGCCTCGCCTGTCAGCCCATCCAGTCCAAATCAGCCTGTTTATGCTCTGTGATGAGCATTTCTTCTGTCAAGACTCCAGCTTGCCCATGGGTCCTTGAAGGTGGGCTGGCTGGGGTTTAGGCTGGGGTAGAACTGCTCTGAGACGTGGTCAGGAAGGAGTGGAGCAGCCACGGAAACAGCTGCCCGTGGCTAAAGTTTCCAGGGCTAGTGCCAGCGGATGGAGCCAGGAGCATCCCAGGGGCATGTCTGACTTGTCTGAGCCATGAGGAGGCAGTGGGATCATCTTCTCACTGTGTTTTCACTGGTCTTAAACATGTTCCAGACATTTCTATGTTCTCCTATCACATTGTTTAAAATATATATATTTTCACCAGGAAGCTCAGATCTAAATAGCCAAACAGAATAGGATTTCTGGTTATGTCTTGGTCCACTGGAAGCAAGAATAGGCTCAGGTGACAACAGAACACCCAGCCCAAATCTGGATATCAGAACCTCATGGTGTGAAAGGAAATGGCATCTTGGGTTTGGGAATGGAAATGGTCGTGATTTTGGGTGACCATTTCAAACAACAGAAAGGCAAGTGCTAGGAACGGCCCAAATACACTCATGCTCTATAGTATCAATAAGTAGGTGTTGGTCAGGGGCAGGACCAGGCATATACAAGGGAGAAAAGTCTTGAAAACATCTTTCACACAAAAGGTATGGACCACACACATCTTGGCCAGCCTTACCTCTCCTGGGGGAAACTACGCGGTGCTATAAAATGAATGAAATCAGCTCCTTTTATGCCCTCGTGTTTAACAAGCCTGGATGAATAGCTAGCTGAGTGCTTACGTCAGGGGCTGGCAGTCCTGGGTCTAAGGCTGTAATATTTGACCAGCTACATTCTCTTATGTATCCACCTGCTGCCTCATCCCTTTTCAAAACACATCTAAAACCTGTTAAGGTATGAAAGGAAAGGAAACCTCTCACAGACAGATGCCCGGTGCTTTCTTTTCAAGGTGACAAGAACTTGCAGTTTGGTTATAACCAGTCCCAGGTGAAGTTGAGAAGGACAACAGGGAACATCTTTGTAGTAGACACTGTTGCTGGCAACTTAGATCCCCTTCTGTGGGCTGGGGCCCCACCTCTTGCTGCCATGAATGTTGTCTGTTGAATGCATCCTTCTCCTTGAGAATAGCCCTTCTGAGAAGTGACCGATGCACAACACTTCACCTGAAATGCCTGGAAGATTAAGTGCTTACTTCCAGAGCAGGGTGTGGTCAACCCCTGCCTCAAGGTGGGACAACTTTTCAGGGCCATGCATGCTCTCTGGTCCCTGCAGGATCAGGCCGAGGCTGGCTTGCAGCTGAGAATACAGTTTGGCTCACTCATCCTGCTGAGCCTGTTTCCCTCCCCTCTGCGTGAGAACTGTCCATCAATAAATCACTATCTCAGGGACCCAACCCAAGATAGCCCCTTGAGTTGCCTTGTGCTCTCAACTTGCCAAGGGAATGAGGCCTGTCACTGAAACATAAAATCCACATCCTGGGGAGAGGTGAGAGGGCCTGTGTGCTCAGGGATGTATCAGAGCAGGCTGCGCCTCTTTTGATCCCTCCAAATCACCACAGCTCAGAGCTGGACCAGTGGTTCTGCCTCTGTTCCGAGTGAAGCCCTGGGCCTGAGAACAGCTGCAGTCCAAGCTGAATGCCCTGGAAGTGGGCTGACAGCCGGGGAGACAGATTTGGATTTGGCACCAGAAACAATCCTGCTTCCTCCCCACCTCCCCAACATCCTTGGAATAATTATAACTGGGTAGGATTTCCTTCCCCCAAATCTCCCTTTGAAGTCTGAAGAGGGATGCTGGGGGAGATTTTATATTTTAATATGGAACTTATTCCCTAAATGTTTCCATCACTTGGAAGATAACAAGTTTGGACAAACCCAGCATCCCTGCTGTGATGGCCCAAAGATCAATATGTGCAACACTTTTCTTGGTCATTTTCCAACCTCTGGTCCTCCTGGAGTCTTTGTCTTGTGACCACAGGAGCACTTCTCTATCAGAGGGAGACCCTGTTCTCCTTCGTGGTAAGGATTAAAAATGTCTAGAGAGTTCTAATCGCGTGACTGACCTGGGGAGGAGGGGCTATGGATGGGTCAGTCCAGGGTCTAAACGCTCAGGTAATGCAGGCAGCATCTCTACTGCTTCCATGGAGGCCTGTAGGCTCAGGGATGTGGACTGATGCCCCTCTAGAGGCAGGGCAGCAACCACAGACCCTCCTTCCCTCCACACAGATCTACACCCTGGGGAGGCCACTGGGTCCCGCCTGGAAGAAGCATGAGCTATTTTAACTTGGAATGCAGTAAGCAAGGCCAAGAAAGCCACAGCCAAGAGATACAGTGCAAGACAAGCACGCCCAAGAGAGTATTTTTCCCAACAAATCAGGTCTTTTCTGAGGCCCCAACGAGGCAGGCAGCACTGTGGTCTGCAGGCAGCTCACCCTGGAGAATCAGCTGCATTTCAGCGTGTGGGGGTGGGGAGGTCTGGACCATCTTGAGGGATGAGCAGGGAGTCGGCAGGACAAGTGCACTCTTGACTCTGGACCCCCAACCCTATATCCTGACCCTTGACCCTGACTCCAGACCCTGACCCTGATTCCTGAACCTGACTCCTGACCCCCCATCATTCTCATATTCTAACTGGTCCTATTTTCCTAAGAAACTCCTACATCCTCCACCCCTTCACATTCCACAAGCACTTTGCATTTCCACTATTTTGCTCTGTGATCCTCAACCTGGTGCTAAGAGTACAGAAAATACTCAGTAAATACTGGTTGCAGTAGAGGCATGACTATTATATAGAATGGTTTAGTACTCGGTTTATTCATCTGATAAAAATTCTGGAGTGTCCACTCTGTCCCAGGCACTGTAAATAAACAGAAAGTGCTCACCCTATTTGCTGCAACGAAAGACCCAGTGCAGTCAAAGAAAAGAAAGAAAGAAAAGTGGAAAGGAAATAATTACTCATGAAGTATGGAGCCAAATAAAATAAAGAAAGAAAAAAGGGTGAAGGAAATAATTCCCCATGAAGTATGTGGGCATGACAAACAAGTGACTAGGTGATGCAGGCAACTAAAGTGCGGGCACCTTGGCCTCAAGATTAAAAGGTCAAAGGTCCACAGTGAGTGGAGTGTGATGGCAGCACCGACCTCTCAGCTTCATCAGCTCTCAGATGGGAAAGATGAGCAACCACAGACCTCTCACGTATGCATCAGGTATGGTGGGCTGGCCCCTTGTCCCAGGCCATGCACACACTCTGGCAGGTAAATGGAACTGGCACCATTGCACAGATGCGGAGGTTTGACTCAGAAAGACAATACCTTGCTCAAGGCCACACAACTGCTCACAGTCAGGGTCAGACCTAAACGCGGTATCCTTTGACCCGAGTCCACGCTTTTAACCACAGTGTTGTCCTGATCACCATGGAGCAAGCCTCTGACCCCGAGGTTAAGAAAGACATGTATGAGTCTGTCAAGGTCAGAAGGTTCCAGTTTTCTCTCATCTTAGTGGACACTTTCAGACCTGGTACACGGTGGACAAGTGCGGACCTGCCCTAACCCCTTTGTTTATGGGTACTTAACCTCCTAGTTTAATAATAGCTCTAACTGCACTAATCACTGAGTCACTATTGTCTTTTGGCAAATGTCCAGGTCAGGCTTTTTTATTGGTTCAAATATGCTCGCCTTATCAGTGTTACATCGCAGCCTGGATGAGAGGGAAATTTGGGGGAGAATAGATACATGTGTACAGATGGTTGAGTCCCTTTGTGGTCCACCTGAAATGATCACAACATTCTTAATCAACTATACGCCAATACAAAATAAAAAGTTTAAAAAATATGCTGCCTTTGGAGCTTTTTAAAGGTTGTTAATTTTATAAAGGATAATGTGGAGGCACCCAGACATCGCTCTCCCCAGAAAACTAGGTGGATTAGCTACAAAGAAAAGCTAGAGGGACCCTTGCGCTCCAACCAGCCTCTCTCTCGGGCTTAGTGGCTGGAGGAGGACACAGTGAGAGTCAGGAGGCATCTCCATCTGCTAGCTTTCTCAGGAGTCTGAAAAGACTTTCTTCTGTGGGGAATCAGCCAGGAGCCACTCTCTCAATTTCCAAAGGGCCATGGTCTGTGCATTAAAGAGCTGCTACCCTGGGCCACCTGATTACTGTCCTCAGGGGCAGATGGCAGAAACATGGCCCTTGTGCTCAAGAGGACAGCTTGTGTAAACTGGCAACAGTTCATATGGCCAATGTTGAGCAGGAAGCATGGTTTCTGGGATCCCTTTGGAAGGGACCTTTGGAAGTTTACAGATTTAGAGATAGGCAAGCAGTTCAGGATCGCATGCAAGCAGTTGATAAGAAATTTCTCTATTCTCAAAGCTAGCTTTTATTTCCTTCTACCCAAAACCTCCAAGATCTAGTGTTGGATTCAGAAAGAAAATAGGGCAAGACTTGATTCCGTTATTCAGTATAGTCAAGGAAATGGCAAACTGCGGAGGGAGCCACCGTCAGGATGCTAGCGTGCAGGCTGTCAATTAAGAAGACCATGCGCCATAAAATACTCCCAGCACTGACATTTTTTTTGTACATAATTTGATTTTTCTTCCAACTTCAAAAGACAGTTCAGGACTCACACACCCTAAGGGCCACTATTAAGCTCAACGGCAGTTAAAACTTCACAGATAGGCATGTGGTGTCTCTAAACAGTGATTTCTTGGAATACCCTACTTTTTTAATCTTTTCTTCCAAAGGCCCTTGAGTTCATTTGAAAAAATTAATCAGGAAAAAAGATCCATAAAAGAGCAAAATATGTAAGTTTATAATAATATCTCCCAAACTTCAGGGCTTTAGTAAATGTTAATTATGAACTGAAAACAAAGGATGTGACCCTTGTTGAAAATATTATTCTGGTGTCTGCTTAAATTTTCTGGAGTCATGGCTGCATTATCCTGCCATCATAATTAAAATGAAATAAAACGAAACAGTTGCCATTAAAACTTATGATCTTAAGGCAGGATTCTGAAATATGAAAACCCATATACACTGAGGAAAAAGAAATAAAAACCTCATGGAGATAACAGGTCTTCCCTGACGGTTCAGCAGGTAAAGAATCATCCTGCAGTGCAGGAGACACGGGAGACGCAGGTTCAATCCCAGGGTCAGGAAGATCCCCTGGAGGAGGAAAATGGCAACCCACTGCGGTATTCTTGCCTGGAAAATCCCATGGACAGAGGAGCCTGACGGGCTACAGTTCAAAGGGTCACAAAGAGTCAGACACAACTGAGTGACTAAGCACAGCACACACGGAGCCAATTCAATCATATCGAGAGGGGTCCTGTGTTTGGATTGTTCCCGTTAAACAGTAACTCCCCAGACCCTGGCACCCACTGTTCTACCATCTGTCTTTCTGAATTTAACAACTGTGGGTACCACATACAAATGCAACCGTATAGAATTTGCTTTTTGTATTTAGCTTATTTCACCCACAATGAAATGTCGCAGAAGATCATCCATGTTGTGGCATGTCTTAGAACTTCCTGCCTTTTAAAACACCTGGATAAGATTCCATTGTATGTATACTCCACATTCTGTTTCTTCATTCATCTGCTGGTGGACATTCGAGGTTCTTGCACCTCTTGGCTACTGAGAATAATACTGCGGTGGACAGAGGTCTCTTTGAGACCCTACTTTCAATTCCTTTGGGTGTATACCCAGAAGTGGAATTGCTGGATCATATGGTAATTCCATTTTTAATTCTTTCAATATGTCTTGATGCCATTTTATTTTCTGTTGACCCCTACGCCCCACCCAGGATCTCTGTTCCAAGAAGCCTCTTCTCCATCCTCAAGCCCATCCTGGAAGGTGTCTTCAGCTCCCTCCACTTCCTGTGAGGTGCTGAAACTTTGCCTCCAAGAATAAAGCCAGAACCAGCGCTGCAGACCCCAGCTGGCTCCACACTTGCAAAAAGCTGAGCCATGAGCAGAGGCAACCTCTCCCAGCGCCCCCGACACAGAGACCCCATCTGCTCAGGCCTCAGGGCGCCTGGCCCAGCCTCCCTGCCACGTAGACCCTCTGGTTTCTCCCCTGTGCTCACAGAGGCAAAAACTCATGACCACACCAAGGAAGCAGATCTTTGGGGGCCATTCGGAGGCAGGTCTTTGGGGGCATATGGGACATCCTTGAACCTCAGAGGCAAGAAAAACAGCTGGTGCAGCTGATATAAATGCCATCTATCCTTCAGATCTCACCAAATATTCCAAATCCTAAATTTAGGTTTGGTTAAAATGCACACACACACAACTGCTCCACAACCCTGCAAACCACTGAAATGAGAGAGCTAAATTCTGTGTCTAGCATCCCAGGCTGGCTGCCTCTAGAATTTCTTTTCCATGTATTTCAATGGCAAAGAACTCTTTTTCTTTTGGTTCTTCTTTCCACTGCCTTGGAAGCCAAACTCAGACAAAAATCTGCCAAAGAGCTACTGCTTGTGAACCATCAACCTCTCCTGCCTAGGCAGGAGAATTACTGATGACAGAGGGCAGGTGTTTTCTGGAGGCTTTGGATCAATGGATCAGATCTGAGCTGCTCACTGGCTCTAAGCTGTCTGGCCTCAGCAGTCATTAATCACAAGTAAACAAGCTAATCATAAGCAGGTAATTCATTGCTGCAGAGCCTTGACGGCTGCAGTGGAGACAGAAGGAGTGCTGACACGTGAGCTCTGACAGAAGGCCATGCCTCAGAGCGGGAAAGACCAGGGCAACTCCAACCCCTTGGCCCATTCCCACAGCCCAGAACACTTCCTGTCTGTTGGGCTGGTCTTCACCATGGATCGTGAACCCTGCAGTTCAATTCAGTGCACACAGTGGCAAAGGCTTATTGACTGAGCCACACACTTTGGATGTCCTCAGACTCTGCCCATAGGTCCCTCCTGAAATCTCTGTGGTTCCACCAAGTTGATGGCCAGAGGAAACATCTCAGCAGGAGGCTGCCCACTCTTCAGAACATTTCAGCAACAGACGGGTTTTGTCCTCGCAGAAGCAAGAACACTTTCCAAATGCGAAAGACGGGAGACTGTCCCGGGCTTGCTCCCTCCATTCATTCATTCACTCACTCATTCATTCCTTCACTCACTCATTCATTCCTTCACTTGCTTAGGTAATATAAGTTGAGCACCTATTACTTGCCGGCTGTTTGATAAGCACTAGAATACAAGGAGATCCCTGCCTAGTGACTGATCATTTAATTTCACCAAGGAATATCAGGTTTCAACTGGAATGAGCATGAGGAAGACGCTCCCTGGGGCTTGAGGAGCCAGGCGAGGAGGTCCATGACTCCCCCGCCTACAGAGGGAAGAAGAGGAGCAGGGGTGAGGTGGAGGGGAACAGCGGGAAACCTGTCCAGAATGAAGTGGAGCTGGGAGGCAGGGAGACCCACGTGGTGTTTATGTGACTGGAGGAGAGTAAGGCTGGAGTGGGGAGAAGTAGGGGAGCGAGAGGTGAGGCAGAGGGGGCAATGCCAGCCTGGGGGAGCCAGGCAGCCCAGGCAGCCTAGGTGGGAAGTGCTGCTTTTGGTGCATTACTTATTTATAAAAATATTCATTTTATTTATTTATTAATATTTATTAATATTGAGCTGTGCCAAGTTTTACACAGCCAAATAAATATTTAGGTGCAGCATGTGGGATCAAACCCAGGCCCCCAGCATTGGGAGCAAGGAGTCTTAGCCTCTGAACCACCAGAGAAGTCCCATGTGCATTTTGTAGAAGGGGGAGCTTGATTAGATTTCATCTGCAGGAGGATCACACTGGCCATAAGGTGGGGGGAGTGTGGGAGGGTGGAAACCATGTGGGCCAGAGCACAGCCCAGGGGAGAAAAAGAAGGCATCCTCCAAGGAGGTGTGGCCAGCAGTGTGCAGTGGGGAGCTGGTGTGGGTGTTAGGGAGAGGCCAGTCTATGAAGACATCTGGGTTTCTGCCTCCAGCAGCAGGGAGGTGGTTAATTGGGGCATCCAGGATGGGGAGGTAAGAGGGGCATTGGATCTAGAGGGTGGCCAAGGGGTCAGTTTGGACATGTGGATTGAAGACCCCATGGCTCTCCAGAAGGAGGTGTCAGCTGGGTCTAGAGTTCAAAGGAGAACCCCGAGGGCAGAGGTCAAGTAGGGGAGCCCTTCAAACTCACTGATGAGAAGAGGTCATGTGGGAAGGTCACCCAGTGACCTGGCCTGACTTTTCTGACTCTCCAGGGCACCTCCTCTCCCCTCCGGCCACCCCCATGCAGACTTACTCTGTCCTCCGTCTCAGAGCCACGCTGGGCTCTCATCCAGCATCCTCTTTATGGACCGGTAGGACTGCCCCTTCCCCAAGCGTCCAACTGAAACATCCGAGTCCACCTGAATTTTCCTGCCACTTGACTCCAGGCTCCAGACCTGGATCCCTGAGACCCCTCCCTCCACCCCATTAGACTCTTCTCACCCTGGTCGGCTGAATTTCCAGTAAGGCCTGTGCCAGGCCTCTCAGATTCTCACTCTGCCTCTGGCTGGGCAGTTCTGGGCCTCAGTGTTCTCATGTGAAATTGTGGCCACCTCCTCTTGGCACTCCTAGAGCTGTGGACAGCTTGGCACAGAGGCACGTCAAGTCCTAAATCTACTGTCTGACACACAGTAATTGCTCTATCAATATCCATCATTATTTTTTAAACTTTTCTTTCAACCCATTTTGTGCACACTGATGGCTAAGATGTAGCAACACAGCATCTCCTCTTGACAGCACTGCCTCCAATATCAATTCCTTCCCCTGGACTCCAGCTGCTCGTGTGCAGGGACAGCCTCTTATTTGTATTTGCCTCCCCAACTTCCCCAACAACGCCCTGAATGTGCTCATAAGTGGTCTTCCCTCTGATGCACGTGTAGCCATGAGACATCAGACAAGTCCAGGCAGCTTGTCAGCAGGAGGCAAGACAAGCATTTATAACGCTCCTGCCAAGAACACCGAGGACTTTCAGGCTTGTTATTAAACAGGAATCAATATGCATTTATTGAATCCTACTGGGTTTTTCTTACATAACTTAACTCAGTTTTGCTGTTTCGAAGGTTTCCAAGGCCCTGTTGTCAGGAAAGATGGGTCTCCCAGGACCCAAATGCTCCTGAGCCATAAACTCAGCTCTCAGACTGTGCCCTTTGTCCCAAGGAACTCACCTAAGTCAACTGTCCCCTTGGGACTCCTCCCTTCTCCAAGATCAGCACATAGACTCTTCCCCCTGCTGAGTGTGAGGGTGAGGAATACAGGGTCTATAGAAAGGTCTTCATTCCTCTGAAAGTGGGATCTCAGGAGCTAAGTGGGCTAGTTCTCTGACAAAGGCACAGAAGCAAGCCATGAGTGAAGGACCCCACCTCCCATCCACTAGGCCACCTCTGGGGAAAGTCCCCAGTTAGTTACTGCAAGGGCACTTAAATTTCGTGCCATTTTTTGAAAACCCAAAACTCAGGTGGCTGTGAGTCCAATGGTGTAAGTGTGGTGCTTAGGACCAAAGTTGCTAAGGTGTGTAAAGAAAGAAAGAAAGAAAGAAAGTGAAGTCACTCAGTTGTGTCCGACTCTTTGCGACCCTGTGGACTGTAGCCCACAAGGCTCCTCTGCCCATGGGATTCTCCAGGCAAGAATACTGGAATGGGTTGCCATTTCCTTCTCCAGGGGATCTTCCCGACCCAGGGATTGAACCCAGGTCTCCCGCATTGCAGGCAGACACTTTAACCTCTGAGCCACCAGGGAAGCCCCAAGGTGTGTAAAAGTGAGAGGCAAAAATGAACAGAATAAAACACAGCTTTTGATAAATATTCATTTCATAGAATCAACAAGGATGAGAGACCCCCAGCCTCCAGGCCCAGAGAGATGAAGCACCTTCTTAGCTCACTTGTCTGAAGGACAGACAGCCAAACCCTCGAGTCTCCTAGTTGTTATTCAGTCACTAAGTTATATCCAACTCTTTGCGACCCCATGGAATGCAGCACGCCAGGCTTTCCCTGTCCTCTATCTCCCCAAGTTTGTTCAAACTCATCTCCACTGAGTCAGTGAGGCCAACCAATTCCAAATTATACAGATCACACTGTTTTGAACAAATTTCATGTTAAAACAAGCAACAAAAGACCAGTGTAATGACACCACCATCTGTGGCTAAGACGTCTGTGTGCTTTCTTAGCCAGACTCATGAGAAGTGCTTTCTATCTATTTCCCAGGCTCCACAACCACTTTATCAGATACGTGCATCAGATACATCAGCTGCCATCACTGTTTCACCGAGGGAAGCATTGTACCGCATAGACTTTGGGCAGCCAGCCCCAGTCCACTCAGAAACACAAATGGCACCAAAGCCCCAGGCTGAATCTTCCTTCAAGGTCCTCAAAATCTGAGTGAGCTGCTACTGCCCCAGCTCTGTCACCTGAACACTCGTGGTCCTCATGTGAGGGGCAGAGTCCCTCCAGCCCAGGGCTTTCTCTCATCCTACAGGTGGAACAGTGGAGGAGCTCCAAAGAGATGAGATGGATGCCTCCAGGAGCAACCCTAACCACTGAGGGATGGGAGCTGGAGATTAAGATTCCCAGCCTCCTCCTCCTCCACTGTGTCCCAGAGCTCCCCTGCAGGACATACAGACCCCCATCTGCCCACAAAAGCTACCTGCTCATTAATACGCTTGGTACTAGCTTCCTTCCCTCCTCTTTCCCTCCCCACTGGCGCCCCGATGCCTCGTGGTATCACCTCCTATGTAAACCTCTTATTTGCATCTTTGCTCAGGGTTGGCTCCTTGGGGAGCAAGGCTAAGACAGCAAGAGGGAAGGGCAGAGCCATCCTCTCTCCATGTCTGTGAGGATGGGGAGCTTCAGAGAGATGTCAGGAAGCCAGTAAGGAGGTGGTGGCTCCCCCCACAAACTCAGAAGAGGCGTGATAACAGAGCCAAGAAGAGCTGTGTGCACAGTGGATAAAGCAGGAGACTTGGGCAATAAGTAATTAACCTGTGGACCTGACCGTGGTCAGTGGTTCATGACGACAGAGCTGAAACCAATCAGAGGTTGGCAAGAAAGGAAACCACGGGTGCCTATGTTAGCTCCAGAAGACTCAAAGGACCAGGGCAGTGACCCCAGGACTCTGATCTTTGCACATAGGGGTAGTCGGTCAGCGAACCTGGCTTAGGTGTGTCAGAGGCCTTGGTGAATTCTGCAGCCTCCCAGGAACCCACACACAGAGTGGCCACATGGAGGAAACAAGAAGTTCTGCTGACTGTGCCTGGGCTATGCCCTCTTCTCGAAAGTGACTTGGCGCTGGCAACCAACTCCGTCCAGTCCCCATTCAGCCCAGGTGCTGATGGTGCCAGGCCCTGGGCTGTGTTTTACGACAGAGATGAACTTGAGACAGCTCTTATCCTGCAAGTGCTTATGGTTTTTGGTTCTTTGTCCTGTAAGATGAATTGCCTGGCAAGCCTGACCTTCATCTCACTATTAAAGCTCTTTGTGGACGGAGCACCACAGTGGCCCAGGGTCCAGACTCCTGCTGGTGGAAATATACCCCCTGCCCCCAGGGGGTGCTGAGAAACACTGCTGGTGCCCCAGAGTGCAGTCACACTTGGGGTGCACTGTAGCTTTCTGAGCTTGACTTTTCAAACCAAATGGATCAATGGTTGTGATCCTGCCACTCCCCTTTTAAAAATCTTTGAGATTCAAGTTCAGGAAAGCTCTCCTCAATGAAGAAGGGGGTGTAACTGAACCCCATGGATATTCTCCATGGCAAATGTAAGGAAGAGAAAAACAAAAACAAAAACAAAATGACATAAAGGAAGTCAAGAAGAGCAGTAGCAGTCCATTCCATCAGCAGATTTACGGACCTGAGTCGGGTCAGAAGACCACTTCTGAAATCAAAATAGGATCCTAAAGATGAATCTGTTGTCATGGAAAATCAATAACGCCCCAAGCGGGCACTTCATCTCTCCCTGGGGTGTCTGGGAGGGGTGTGTCATTTATCATTTGCAGGAAGGCTGGGAGGAGACCAGGGCTGCCAGACAAGGTCACTCCCTGGCTCCTGACTCCAGGCAATCTCTGGATTCAAATTACTAAATGAAATGCCTGCTAATAATCTAGATCACAAATAGCAATAAAGAAGTATGACTGACAACTTCTCACTGACACCATGGATGGGATTCCTGAAGGCTGTCCAAGGGCGGGAATGGATGTCCAGGGACCTGGGCCTTCTATTCCTCTGTAGGGTTTTCTATTTCCCTCTGGAGGAGGAGGCTACTTCCCTTGTGAAAATGACAATCACATTATTTCATCCCCTTCCAATACCTTCCCAAGCAATATCAGTCATGTAATCCCTTCTGGTCTCAAGTCTAAAGGGTTTAATACAGAGAGCATACAGAGTTTCTCCTGTATTCGCATGCCAGGCTGGCAAATGGGAGAAACTGTCAGAGACACTAATTGAGCCACTTGCTTTGATGGGGGAGCACTGATATTGGGTCTTTAAGCAGGTGGTACCCCCTGACAGGCGAGGCCAGGGAGAGCTGGTGACCCCTGGCCAGAAAACTCCCCATCCAAGAACTAGGGTAACTGTGATCCTTAACTTCAGGCTAAGCACTGTTCTTTTTCCAAAGAGTTCTTTCACACACACATATACTGTGGAAGAGAAATTCTGTAACTCAAAATTACCTCCAGGTAGCAAATTAATCTGCAATTAAAATCCCTCTTTTTGGTGGACTTAGCTTGCTTTCAGCTAAAATTGGCAATCTGTTTCCTGCAGGTCTCTCTAGCTACAAACATCTGCCTCCTTCTCCTGCCTTCATTATTTCTATAAATAGCAGCAGCCCCTATATAGGCTCCAAGATCTGAAATCATGTATCCTCCAGACGCCAGACCCAGCTCATGTCCAGGGGCTTCCAAATCAAGAGGTTTGTTTCCTCCAACCATCAGCTCTCCTCCAGTGCATAACCATCGGGGGCAGGCCCCTTGGAGGTCCACGCGATTGGGTGTTGGTGACAAGCATGTTTCTCAGCTCAAATCCTTCCTTTCGCAATCTCTTCTGCTCACTTCTTCTCCCGTGGTGACCCTCTTCCCACTCAACTGCCAACTGACTGGGGACCACAGTACTTACCGTGATGGTCTACACACTGCAGTCCAAGCCCCCGCAGATGCCCTGTGGCTCATCCACAGGAAGGGAGTCCTTACCTTACAAGGTTATTTGTGCCTAACTCATAGCTCCTCAAAATCCCATATGTGCCCAGAGGAGTTAGGCTTCCCAGGTGGCACTAGAGGTAAAGAACCTGCCTGCCAATGCAGGAGATGCAAGGAACGTGGGCTCGAACCCTGGGTCCGGAAGATTCCCTGCACGAGGGTATGGCAACCCACTCCAGTATTCCCACCTGGAGAATCCTATGGACAGAGGAGCCTGGTGGGCTACAGTCTATGGGGTCACATAGAGTCAGACACGACTGAAACAACTTAGTACACACACATGCCCAGAGGAGTCACGACAGGGACACAGATGGAGAAAAAGTGGATTAAGAAGCAAGCGCTGCTGTCAGCCCTCCTCCAGAGACCCTTGCGGAATTCTCTGTGTTTTGGGAGAGACCCTTCGAGGTTTCCATAATTACAGATGATGACATCCCAAGTCTGCCTCGACAAAAGCCACAAGCTCTCAGCCGCAATTCCCCCCTTCTTTGAAGCAACCACCTCTAAGCGCTCACCTAGCTCTCTCCAACAACACTATGTAATTTTACGTATTCTGGATACTAGTCCTTTATCAGACCTGTGTTTGGCAAAGATTTTCTCCCAGTCTGGGGCTTATCTTTTTATTCTCTGAATAGTAGCTTTCACCAAGTTAGTAATTCACCAAGTTAAAATTTCCGTTAAAAAAAAATTGTAGCTGATATACAACACTGTGTTAGTTTCAGGTGTACAGCACAGTGAGTCAGTTATTTATTTACCTACATACGTTCTCTTTTAGACTCCTTTCCCAGAAAACCCAACTTACCATTTTTATTTTCTGCATGATATGGATTGCGTTTTTGGAACTGCATCTAAAATGTTATTGTCAAACCCAAGGCCATGTAGATTTTTCTCCCATGTTACATTCTAAGAGCTCCAGATTTTATGTTCAGGCCTCTATTTTATAACTAAGTCAGTGATTCAGTGTTAGTCGCTTAGTTGTGTCCAACTCTTATTGACCCCATGGACTGTAGCTCACCAGGCTCCTCTGTCCATTGGATTTCCCAGGCAAAAGTACTGGAGTGGTTTGCCATTTCCTTCTCCAGAGTATCTTTCTGACACAGGGATCGAACCTGGGTCTCCTGCACTGGAGGTGGATTCTTCATTGCCTGAGCCACCAAGGAAGCCCCATTTTATGACTAAAGTCATTTGCTATGTAGCCAGGATTGCCTTTAGCTCTCCTTTAGATCAGGTCCAGGGTTTGCATCTGAGGTAAGCTCAGACGTATCATGACTTAATCAACAACACCTTCGGTGTATAGCAAGGGCTCATCAACATGGGCCTCCGAGAGCATTCATATATCCAGCTGCTAGGCTGGCGGGACAGAGGCCGGCAGGGCATTGGCTCGCACATCCTCATCAGCTAGTGGACTGCTGGGGTCTAACAGAGCAGGGAGAGAGGAAGGCGGGCCCCTGTGTGCTCAGGGGTGAAGCTAACTGCAACAGGGCGAGAGGAGGGAGGGCGCGGATGTGTGCTCAGGGGTAAAGCTAACTGGAGTCTTTCCAAGTAATTTGCCAACACGCTCTGTTAAAAATCCTTCCCTTCTGCCGTGGTCAAGGCTGTTTCCTCTGTTAGAGATTAGGCTAACGTCCTAATGTCAGTTTCAGGCTATCTCCTGGGTACCACTCATCTGGTTCAATGCTGTGGCTTTAATAAAATGTAAACTACATTTCCATATAGAGTAGGGAAAAAATGTTCCTTCATTGCTCTTTTCCAAAATATGTTCAGGGCTTCAGGTAAATCCCAACCTAAATCTTATAGATTTTTCAATTAAATTGGAAAGATGATTTAAAAATAAGCTTTCATCTTCTCCCAAGAACACATATTTATGAAAATAATTTAGTATCTGTTTAGATACAAGTTGACATTTTCTTTATAGAGGTTGTGCACTGTTAAAGTCAATCCTAGATGTTACATTGCTACTTTTTGGTTGGTATTATCTAAATAAAAGATTTGATGCATCTTCTAACTGGTCACTATCAATATTTAAGGGAGCTACTGATATCTGCATATCTATCTTGTATCTGACCATTTAAAGCTTTATTACTAATTTTAAGAGATTACCAATAGATTTATATTATTTTTTGGTATAAAGTTATATTATCCATAGACAACATTCATCTTTCTATTGAGAAGAGCCATCTAGCAGCGCCTCTGAAACAAATGTGTTAAATAAACATGATCATGGTGGCCATCTTTATCACAGATATGATTCTTATGGGCCATGTGTGTTTTCTGGGCTTCCCAGGTGGCGCTAATGATAAGGAATCCGCCTGCCAAAGCAGGAGACAGGAGAGATGCAGCTTCAATCCCTGGGTCTTGAAGATCTCCTGGAGGAGGAAATAAATGGCAACCAACCCCAGTATTCTTGCCTGAGAAATCCCATGGGCAGAGGAGCCTGGTGGGCCACAGTCCAAAGGGTTGCAAAGAGTCAGACACACCTGAATTGACTTAGTATAGCATGGTGTGTTTTCTGGTTACCTCCACTGATATATGTTGGTTGGTACACCTCCACGGATGTATGGTTGGAATCAGTCTTTTTGATAGGGGGCATATCCTTCCCTTTAATATTAATTTTTTTTTCATATAATGTGATTACCCCCCAACCCGTGGAGACCCATCTCTACAAAATAGGACACTAAAAGGTATTCTAGTGTAGTAGTGTTAGTTGCCTGGTTGTATCCATCTTTGCGACCCCATTGACTGTAGCCTGCCAGGCTTCTCTGTCCATGGGATTCTCCAGGCAAGAATACTGGAGTGGGTTGCCATTTCCTCCTCCAGGGGATCTTCCTGAGCCAGGGATCAAATCTGGGTCTCCTGCACTGCAAGCAGATTCTTTACCATCTGAGCTACAAGGAAGCCTAAGAGAGATATATTCTACTATTAATCAATCTTCGCATCACTAAGTTCAGATCCTACTGGCTCATGAAAGAAACTTCTTTTGATATCCTGACAAATCTAGTTAAGTGTTTCCTTTGGCAGTTCTGGATTCTTAATTTTCTTTCAGAGTGCTCTCAGTCTAAACTCTGGGCTATTCTGAAGTTCTAAGCCACTGGGGATAAACATCGCCCTCCACTGCTCCCTCAGAGAAGGCAATGGCAATCCACTCCAGTACTCCTGCCTGGAAAATCCCATAGACAGAGGAGTCTCATAGGCTCCAGTCCATGGAGTCGCCAGGAGTCAGACACAACTGAGTGACTTCACTTTCGCTTTTCACTTTCACTTTTCACTTTCATCCATTGGAGAAGGAAATGGCAACCCACTTCAGTATTCTTGCCTGGAGAATCCCAGGGATGGGGGAATCTGGTGAGCTGCCGTCTATGGGGTCTCACAGAGTCAGACATGACTGAAGCGATTTAGTAGCAGCAGCAGCAGCAGCCACTGCTCCCTGGCTCTTCCGTCCAGGGGCAGTGGGAGGGTCCTGCACGGACTTGGGGGCAGGCATCACCTCGCGGTTCTTCACTTCAGCTCGGTGCCCTGGAGCCCATGTGGGGAACTTCAGAAGCAGCTGACACCAAAACCATCCCAACTTCGGGAGAAAGGCTGGACCGTGGCTGACAGGCTTTATGAAGCAGGCTCCTGGGCCCGAGCTCAGTGAAACAAGGAGAAAATTTCCTCAGACAGTTTAATTAAGTTGAGTGACTTTCACTGTCCCGGAAAATAAACTCAACCTTTTTCTCTATTAGCAAAAATGACAACTCAGCACCCAGGCAGATTGCTGAATTAATAAAAATTCATTTAAAAAGTCCATCTTTTAATTAGAAGTCTCTGCAGACTTAAGGACCGATCTGCCTAGAGAGAACAGGGAGAAATTCTTGATGCCAAGGTCTCTGCCAGCCCATTGCCCATCCCTCCTACACTGCCTAGGGCTCCTTCCCCGGGCTCCTCACATCACCTGTACCTGCAAAGCAGCTCCCAGGCCCTTGGTGGAAGCAAGACAGCTCCCCTGGGGGAGGGTCTTGTGTGGGCTGCACAGATCCTACTATTGACAGAAGGTAGTCAGTAAGAACAGGGAGAGCTGGTTCAGATCTTGGTTTCCCAGAGGCCTAGCAGCCTGGCCGAGGGTGAGTGACTCACCAGGTGACCCTGGAGACGGGATTAATGCCAAAGCCTATGGATGGCACAGGTCAGTGCAGGATGAAAGGAGAAAAGCCCACATGAAGGGCTGAGCCCAGTTCCAGGTAGTGCCCATGGGAGGTCCACTGTTGCTGGTGTGATGACGAGTGCCAATGCTGCTCAGTTATTATTATTATTATTCCTCCCTGGTAGATGTGGGGTGGACCATGTGCTAGGAACCTAGACCTCTGACCTTTGCCAATTGCATACATGCTCAGCTTCAGTTCTCTTTCTTTTATAAGGTAAATGAATAATATTTATCTAGCTTGTTGTACAGAGTTTTAAGGAACACATGTTTTAAAATCCTGTAGACTAAGAAAAGTAAAGAAAGAAATTATCTTATGAATTGTCAAAATTGAAAAAAACAGTGCCTCTACAACTATACTGAGACTGAAACACTCATATGCCTATGAAAAGCATTCATTTATACTAACCCTGTGAAGATGTATCATTTTGCTCATGATGTTTTTACAGAAAGCCCTGCTTCTGCGGTACCCAGAGAGGTGCAGAAATATCACCTGCAGGCGATGCAGGGACACACCTGGACAGGTGGAGATAGGCTGTCTGACCACATGGGGCATTCATGGAGTCGTGAGGTGAGAACTCATACTCTCAAACCGGCCCCACTGCAGGGAGCTTGAGAAACTCTCACCCACACCAGGAGCAGCCAACGTGTTCATCACAAAGTGTTCTGTTCTCTCAGTGAGTTTCCATCACAACAATGTTGCAGATTGACCATCAGAAATCTGTTGCAGACTGACTCTTGACAAGTCCACATCCCACCTCTCATCCCAAGGCAAGGACAATGCCTCCAGCAGGTAAAGGTAAGTGACACTGATTGATACTCACTTTACACATGCCCCTGGAATGCCTTGTTGGATCCACACACATGACCACGCATGCGTTTATGATGTACAGGACATGGGGCCCTGTAGCGGGTGACAGAGTCTATTACCTTCTAAGTAATGAACATACTGAAGAATCTCCTGAAAGCTCCATCTCCATAGAAAAAGCACATGTGGACGAGTGCAAAGCTTCTACAAGCTCCCTAAACTCTCCCCCACTATGCATCCTTCCAAGGATTCATGGACCCCAAATGAAGAACTGTTGCTGTAAACAAGAGAGTATTTTAAGAAACGGTAAGCTAAATATTTGCAAAATTGAATCTTTTTAAAACCCCGAGATTACTGGGTATTTAAAGAACTACAAGGCAAATTCCTTTGTAACTCAACAATCTCTGTTATGCAGAGATTTGCAGACTATCATATATATACACACACACATTATATATGTATATGTCTATAGAATATATATATGGGCTTCTCCAGTAGCTCAGACAGCAAAGCATCTGCTTGCATTGCAGGAGACCCAGGTTCAACCCCAGGATTGGAAAGATCCCCTGGAGTAGGGAATGGCTACCCACTCCAGTATTCTCGCCTAGAGAATTCCATGGACAAAGGAGCCTGGTGGGCTATGGTCCAGGGGGTCACCAAAAGTTGGACATGACTGAGCAATTAACACTATCAATGCTCTAGTATATATATAAAATATGTACATGTAATATATGTGTGGGTATATATATATATATACATATATATATATATACACACACACACAGATGGATGCACTGCAAGGCATGCAGGGTCTTAGTTCCCCGACCAGGGATCGAACCCTCATCCCCTGCAGTGGAAGTGCAGAGTCTTAATCACTGGACTGCCAGAGAATTTCCTATTTTTATATTTTAAATTCTCAAATATGGCTCTATTTTTAAAGGAACAGTTTGAAATTTTTGGATTAGGTTCGCAAACTGTCTGCATCCATTTTTTTAAAATTAATAATTTGAAAAAAAGAGGCTGTTGATGGGGAGTGCTGTCAAAGGAAACTTTTTGACCTTTCCTGCTCTTACTTCTGCATCCCTTCCCCAGCCCCTTCCACCCAGTGATGGGCTGGGGCTCTTAATCCACGTGTTACACACTCAGAAAATTCCCCTTGACCTTGGCCGTTGTGGGAAGACCTACGTCAAGGAAATCAGCAAAGGCTACCAATCATGAATGGGGGCTTTTGCTTCCTGGAGCCAGTTTACCAGGCAACTCCTGTCTCACTCCCCAGTTATATACATACAGTCAACACCTGGAATGTTCATGGAGGTCACACCTGGCTTTCTGGCTTCCAGATCAAAACCAGAAATGCATTAGTAATACAATTCAAGGAAGAAAGTGCCAAATTTGATCTTAATGGCATATTAATTAAGGATGAAGTCTGAAAGCAATTTCTGCGAATGTTTCAGGACCAGATTCATGGAGGGACTGAAAGAGTCGTTTAAAGATGGGGCAACATTCGGGATCAGCCAGCAGCGAGGGCCTCCTGACCACGCTGTGCACCCCAGCACTGTCCACCAGAAAGCCACAGCATGTCAGCATGGAGGCTCCACTCTTACTCTGCTTCTCCCACTGCTTCTTTAAAGGCGCCTTGACCCAGAAACCTCACAACAGGCACAGGATCCCTGAAGCGCCCTCCAAGCCCTTGACACTTGCTGCGCTGGGCCCCCGCTCCTTCCCAGACGCTGTCCTGGGAAATTACAGCATCTCCTTGCTTCCTCCCACTGAATTCCCCTTCTTGAATCCTCCTCAAGGAGATGTTTACCCCATTCAAGTGGCAAAATTGCAGCCTGAGGTTAAAGCCAACCCTCCACCTGCTCTGACCCACACCTGAGCAACTGACATGGCTGGAGAGAAATGACATACCTGGGCTTAGAAGGGCTTTTCCCAAACAGGCCACTAGAACCCAAAGAGGCACCTGGGGAACGGGTGATCTGATTACATTTTCTATATGATTTTCTCCCTACTCTTTGGAGTGATGGCTTCACACTCTCTTCTCTCCCCTCAAATGCATCCTCTCCAACAGCTCATCACTCTGCCTTATGTTCAGAAAAATTAGGAGCAATCAGGCTCTCATCTTCTTCTGCCAGAGTCCAGAAGCTCCCTGTACCCACACCCATATCATCTCTCTCTTGCTGTTAAAGTGCAGCATCCCCGCAGCTTTAGAAGGAGGTCAAGGGTGCCTGTTCTGGGTTACTTCCCCTCCTGGACTGTCCATGACTTTACCTCCTGGTCTCCCCTCTGCTCCGGAAACACAAGCCTCCCTTTCCTCTCCATCATTTCAATCAACAAACAAATAGTTTCCAGAGTCCTCCCTTCAAATATATGTCGTCTTAAAAACAAAGCCTTCCCCAGTTCAACATGCTATGGGCTGCTGCCCCATTTCTGTGGTCCTTTTTCAAAGAAAAACTTGCAAAATGGTAAATTCAACTTCTTCACCTTAATCTTCGGAGAAGGCAATGGCACCCCACTCCAATACTTTTGCCTGGAAAATCCCATGGACGGAGGAGCCTGGTGGGCTGCAGTCCATGGGGTCACTAGGAGTCGGACACAACTGAGCGACTTCCCTTTCACTTTTCACTTTCATGCATTGGAGAAGGAAATGGCCACCCACTCCAGTGTTCTTGCCTGGAGAATCCCAGGGACGGGGAAGCCTGGTGGGCTGCCATCTATGGGGTCTCACAGAGTCGGACACGACTGAAGCGACTTAGCAGCAGCAGCACCTTAATCTTGGACTCAGCTACTCTTTGATCATTTAACGCACTCCCCACCCTCCAAACTCTCTTGAAAATGACTCGCGCCCAGGTTGCTATAGACTCCATGCTGCCCGATGTTTCAATGAGGGCTTCTCCAACCTTGTTTCCTTGGTGACCATCCTCCTGACCTCTCTTGTGTTTGAGGATGCTGTGATCTTCTCTCCTTCTTTCTTACTGGCCACTCCGTCTTGGCCTCCTTCACTGGTACCTGTCTCCTGGATCCAGATGGTGAAGGACCGGAGGGCTCCAGCTCCAATGTCCATCTGGGTCAACTCATGGCTCTAAATGCCATCTGTAAGCTATGTTTCCAAAATGCATATCTCTAGACATGCCGGAACTCCAGGCACATGTGTACTTAGGTGACATTCAGACTTAGATCAGTTAGATGAAGGCACATTCGACATTTCCCCCCAAATTTGCCCCTTCTATGCACACTCCCATCTTCCTTGTCTGGGGAAAAATTATAACAATCCCCCCATTTGCTGACCCACATGTTCAGGAGTTTTCTTTGCTTCTTTTCCTTCTCCTCTCCCATCCAAACCCTCAGCAAGCCCTCTCCACCGTACATTCACGTGCATTACAAGTCTGCCCCTTCTCTCTACCCTGACCACCTTCACCGTCGTTTTCCTGAACCACTGCAATGACCTCTCTCGGTGTCTTGGCTTTCACTTGTGTCCCCCTTGTAATCCATCTCCCCCGCCACCCTCCTCTGGCAACCAGAGTGGTCTTTCAAAACACAAATCAGGTCATGTCACTTCTGGGCTTAAAACATTTCACACCACCCTGCTTATTACTTTCACAGCAATGACCACAGCCTGTAATGACCTGATTATTCGTTTCCTTATCTGCTTTCTGTTTCCTGTCACTAGAATATAAGCTCAGGGCTCAGGGGTCCTGTCTTACCCACCACGGTACCCAGCAAGAGGCCGGACACATAGTGGATAGTAACTCTCATATATTTTGGATAAATTAATAAAACTTTTTTTGAAAGAGTGTTCTTTTTATCTAATCTCGAGTCCAGGACAGCTTCTTGTGGTCAGCAGAATCTCTGTGCATTAGGAAGGCGAGGTGTGCTTTAAATAGGCCCCAATCCTGGCAGAAGACAGGGCACTCAGAGAACTCCATCCCTGCAGGACGTTTTATCGCCCTCAGACACTGAAAGCCCCTAAATATAGGCCAGCCATGAAAGATTCATGAGCTCCTGCTGCGACGGGTCAGAGCCATGGAAATCAAAGACTTCCATCGTGGTGGACACTGTGACATTCATTCCTAATCAGCAAAGGCACATACTTTATTACCTTTTGAGGGAAGAAGGACCAGGGTGATATTCCAGAAGCACAAGAGGCTTCCCTCTGGAACAAGGATTATACTTTGCTCTTGGATGCAAACACACAGCACCCATGGGCCACTTCCACTGCATGGTGGCTGCTAAAAGGGGTGGCCCCGGCTGGACTCCCTTCCCCATGTCACTGCAGGCATCTTAGCTGCTCACTGTCCTCTTTTCTTAGGTGCATATAGCTTCATCCCCGTGTCGGGGGTCTGCAGCATCTTTCTTGAGGCAATGAGCCTTTCTGGTCAAAAGGACTATTGGAGGAGTAGCAGCAGGGGATAGGTCTGAAACGATGCCAGCATTTGACATTTATAGTAATTCTGATTTATCATTTGGGATCCTACATTCAAGAAAAGTTAAACTTCTGTATATGGTGAAAACATGGTATACTTTCTCTAATGCATAGGATGAAGACTTTTATTTAAGGTTTACCAACCTACTTCTAAATAGACCCAGGGCAGCTTAAAGTGAAACGAAATACAAAACTAGATGGCTAGGGGAACACAGAAAAGGCCACCAAAAGCTGAGTGCCCCAGCCTGAGGACCCAGCATACGTTCCCCTGCAGCTCCAAAGATGTGCGTTCTTAGGCTGCATCTACAGAGTCTGGTTTAACTGGCCCATGGTGGAGTCTGGGCCTCAGTGGGTTATTTTTAAAGTTCTCTGGTGAGTCTAATGTGCTTTCAGTGGTGGACGGGCCCACCCAATAGAAGCATGGTTGGAGCCTATGACATCCCAGAGATAAACCACTCAACATGACAGGGCAGTGACTTTGTGTGTTTTAAGACATCAACAACAAAAGAGAAACAGGCTGTGCCACGCCAATTTCATTTTCTGCTGGAGGAAACCACAAGTTGGTCTGCAGATATAACATTTCCCACCTTCCTGGAAGACCCCAGAATCGAGCATGAGTTAACCACTTGGATAGAATCAGTAATATCATAGGCACACAATCAGCTCTGGCTTTGATGGGATGTGTCTTAACTAAAGACACATGTCATTGCTCGCATCAAACAAACATGCATTCTAGCAAACCATGTGAGTAAGCATCTTATATTTCTGGGAAAAAGGAATATGACCAAGTCCCTTATGGGAAAATATGTTCTAAGTGGGAAGTTTCTGTTGGACGACTGGACACTGTGGATGCTTCCAAATTGTCAGTGAGCCTAGGCGTCCACAGCTCTCACAGCTCCACCCTCCCTTTGCTCTCATAAAGGAATCCTGGAAGAAAGGCTACAAGAGCATTGACCACATTTGATTCAAGAAATATGCCTTCCGAAGTGCTCTTTCTTGTATGTGCTCCAGGCCTGTCCAGTACGGCAGCCACAGGCCAACCGTGGTTAGCTAAACTTAAATAAGTTAAATTTCAGCAACATTGAAACTCCAGGACTTCCTTGACTGCTCAGTGGGTAAAGGAGATGCAGTTTCAATCCCTAAGTCAGGAAGATCCCCTGGGAGAGGGAATGGCAACCCACTACAGTATTCTTGCCTGGGAAATTGAAAGGACAGAGGAACCTGGTGGGCTACAGTCCACAGGGTTGCAAAGAGTCGGACACAATGAAGGGATCAAACAACAACAACGTTGAGACTCCAGGCCCTCAGCTACACCAGCCATGCTTCAAGTGCTCAACAGCCTGGGTGGCAGGAATCACCGAGTTGGACAGGGCTGGTGCAAGGGATTTCCATCCCACAGAAAGTTCTATCGGGTGATGCTGCTCTGGACTTAACAGGTCCCTGGCCAAAGTCCCTGCAGAAATATTGACTGGGGGCTGAAGAAGTGAAAGAAGATCAGATGTCTAAGCAGCATCGACAATCTCCTTGGGTAAAGGAGGAATCATGGTGTGTTCAGGGGCCTTGGTTTCTGAATCTGTATAATGGGCATGCTCTCGCCTTTCTTCTCTCAGCTTTAATACACATAAAGCTTGTCCAAAAGGGAGACGACTCCTGAGAAACATACTGTGTACACAGAATATGCTATTATTGTTCAGTGAAACCATTTTAAGCACTAACAAACAACCCCCAGAAACCAGGCCCAGGAGGAAAGATGACAGGTAGCCAATGAGTGAGGAGGGGTCTTTGTCTGGTTTGGGATCAGACAGGTCTCTGCAGGGTCCTTCCTTTCCCAACTGACCTCATCCCTTCCTTTGAGCACACACTCGATGGGCCACACGCACACACACTCTGACTGTGCACTTACGTGCATGCATGTGTGGGTGTGCGTGCAGATGTACGTACATGTGTGCACACATGTGCGTGAACTCAGGGCCTCAGGAGCCAGTGGTCAGAGGAGGGCAGGGAGGGCTGTCACAGTCATGTCACAGGCCTGCTCTGAGAGGACAGGACAGGAGAGTCCACTTCCACCAGCAGGGTGGTCACGAGGCCAGCAGTCCTGATGGCCTGGGGATGAAGGACCTTCCACTGCAGTGGCAGTTTTTCACAGGTTCCCCACGGCTGTAAGAAGGTCAGCAGAAGGCCATTCATGCCCCGGGGGACTAGGAGACAGTGCGCTGTTTCCTTCTCAGCAGCTCAGCGTCCAGGCCTGTGGATGTGTAGTGTGAAGGGCCCTCTTTATCATGAGGCTGGAAAAGTGGGTGGGAAAGCACCAGGGCACCCCCCACCTCCACCTGGGGTGGCCCTCAGCAACCCTGGGAGAGCCTGGTGGGTGACAAGTGCAGCTTCCTCCCAGGACCCCCGCCCAGCTAGAAGGAGCCCCCCACCTCCCTTCCCCATGCCCTGATGAGCTCTCATCCCATCTCTAGGCCACCTCTGCCAGACGGACCTTCTCCTGGACTTCTCAGTCCACAGAGGTGGCAGAGGAGAGGGGTTCGTCTGCTCTGTCCAGCTTCCTGGCTAGGCGCCCCGTGCTGTAAGAAAGGAGTCCTGCCCTCATGTCCCTGCTGAGCCCACCTCAGTGCCCACCATCTGTAATGATCCCTTCTGCATCCCTCTCCTATCACCACCTCTAATTCATGCTCTGCATTTGCCAGGGAAATTGTATCAGAACAAATCATGGAAAAGATGGTAAGAAACTCTCCTGTGTCTTGACGTTTGCTGATGGAAAAAGACGACGATGAAGGATAAATGCTTTCGTGGAGGGATTCTCCACACAAACAGGTACACATACATCTGCGACGTTATTTCATCGCGACTGAAGTCTTCAATGGTGGAGGGACTTTGTGGGGCATCCTCACCCTGGCAAAGAAGGGAACCAGCCCTCCTGTACACAAACTCATGCAGGAAACAACCGGCATGATCAGACCCAGCAAATACACTTCAGGAATCTGGTGTCAGGAAAGGCAGATGTACAAGGATGCAGCGGTGTTTACAATGTAGAAAAACTGGACATCAACTAAGTGCTTCATGAAAGAAGCCCAGGAGAATAAACCCAGAGCATCCCTGTAGGGCAATGGCATGCAGTTATTAAACGCCATGGAATAATTTATGTTGGCCAGTTACGGTGTTCCTAATGTGGCTAATTGAATGAAGACCCTTATACAGCCACCACTGGAGAGCTGGAGGGTGGTCCCCTGGGGAGGATGTCCCAATGGTCTCACCAATTAGGATATCATTAATTCCTCTGATTAACGACAGAATTCCCTAACCAGAATCCTTCCTCCGTTCACTGATATTTTCTTTCTTCAAGGCAACTGCAAGAGGCAGTTGCTTAAACATCAACAAGAACCAAGCTTTTCAGGAAGATGGACATTGAGAACAGGCTTGGCCTGAAAACTTTTCCAAACATACTTCAGAGGATGCGTGGAGTGCTTAGAAGGAGTCTGGACACTGGGAGAGGAAACCCAAACTAAAGCCGTCGGGAGGCAGGTTCCTGGGTGAGAAGCTTGGGAGGAGTAATCAGCAACTTGAACCTGCATGACAGACAGCCCCCAGGTAACCAGGCAGCATCCCTGGGGTGGGCAAGGCCATGTTGCGGTAATACACAACCTTCTCCTTCACAGGTGCCCAGCATGGGGCAGCAGGGGGCTGAGCCCCGGGAATCACTAAGAGAGGCTTGGTTTCCCTGGGACCCCTATGGGCACCCCCTTGGGGCAAGAGGACACGAGGAACCACCGTCAGCTCTTACAGCTTCCGCACGGGACAGCACACTTCGCTTCTGCAGTGTTTCATTGGCAGAAAACTCTTTGTGTGCCCACGCCCAGCTTCAAGGGCCTGGGATGTGACAGGTAGCAGGGCTGGGACTCTGTTGAGCAGTAACAAGACGGCAGAGACATGGGCGGGAACAGGGGCTGTGCAGCCACCTGTCACAGACACAGGCAATCAGCAGGGGTGGGGTGGGGGTACAAGGGAGAGAATCACCAACGTCAAGTACATCCTTGGGGGAGGTGCAAAGAAAGAGAAGTGTTGAGGCAGACGGCCCGGATGTCAGGGTTGGGGAGGTGAAGCCACAAGGACCCAGTTAGAATGCCTCCTCCACTAGGTCACTTGAATGAGGGAGAACAAGTCACAGAATGTGCAGGGCACTGGCACTCAGGATGAAGGCAGCCTGAACTTGCCCCCCAGGAAGGGCACGCTACCCTGGGAGTGCCTGGATAACTCTGAGGGGAGCGTGTCCCTACATCAGGCGCCCTGGATGCTCCTCAAAGACCCCAGCCCTGGCCCCACCCCTTCCACACCCCCGTTCCCAGCAGCCTGGCCCTGCACTGCTGGTCCAGGGACCAGCAGCACCCAGGAGCTTGTTACAAATGCAGACCTTCAGCTCCACTCCAGACCTACAGCATCATCATCTGCATGTTAACAGGATGCCGGGTGATTCATATGCACAATATTTAAGTTTGAGACCTGGCAGGGTCTAGGAACAACATAGAAACTGGCATTTGCCATCTCTCAGCCTTGCTGATGCTGGGGCGGGGTGGGGGATGGGCTGATATTAAGGAGGAAGACACTCCATGCGTGTCCAAGATCTCTCTCAGCCACCCAAAGATCACAAATCCACACTCAGCTCCAGAGAGACAGCATACTAATTCTATTAAAATATAGAGTTGTTGACCATTTATTAAATATTTCACAAAGCTCACACATCGCATTTGGATGAAAGAACCACTGTTCTCCAAGGTTCCATCTAGTATTCACAAGTTTGTTTAATTTTGCAGGATGTCAATACAGTCCGTGCGATAAAAATCAATCCATGTTTACACGATGCCTCAAACACATCCAGAATTTAAGATAATAACGTGTCAGGCACATGCCTGAGCATCCACTCCTGGCACGACTGAAAGATGTGAAGAGTGGTGATGAGCAGGTTGCTAATACAAGGAGGTCTTGTAAGAAACCTGGGTTGACTCCATGGTTTTATTCAATGAGTCTTAGATGTGACAATTTTAGAGGATGTGTTGACTGGGAAGAAGATGTTGCTAAGTATAGCAAGACTGGCCAGGATGCTCATGGTTATGCTCAGTATCTTTTCAAATATATCTCGATGTATACACTTTCCATTAAAAGCAACCCAACTCAATAAGCCATGCCGATGACCCAATTCAAGTCAAGTGAAACTGATCCATCACCCACCAAGCTTGCAGTCTTCTATAGGCAGGTGCTGGAGCCCAAGTCTTCCAAAGTCTATGGACACTCCAAGGACCACCTTCCCCCCGACCCCGCCTGCCCAGGTCCATGCTGCAGGAGAGAAGTGAGTTCTGAGTGAGTCTGATAACACTACAATTTTACCACTCCAATGGGCCAAGGCAAGCGTGTCAACTAGTCCTAAGTTCTCAAGTACCTACAGACAACAATTCTTCAATCCATCGAGGTAAGTGACTTGACCAAGTCCATCTGGTTAAAAACTCAGCCAATTTTACCCCACTGTCTCGGAGATACAGACAGACACACGCAGAGACGTGCATGTGTATATCTATGTTTGTATATGTGTCCATGAAATGTGTGTACAAGTGTGTGCATGTGTGTGAGACAGGCTGGAAAACACTCTTTGCAGGACACAGGACACATGAACCCAGAACCCGTCCAGACCTATGACCCACTGCAGCTCCCACCCTGCCATGCTGACCCAGGTGTGCAGAAGTCACGTGGAAAAGGTGCTTATGTAACTGCGGAGCGCATACAAGCTGGACCTTCTGGAGGGCGAGTCTGGGAACAGATCCCTCGCCACCCCCCAGATGCTCTGGGATTCCCCTGGGGGCGCCTGATCCCGAGACTCTGCCACCTCTGAGCCTCGTAGCTGGAGCTGCCACTTTCGATTACCACGGGCTGGAGGTAATTAATTCCTGGAGAAGCCACGTGGGCCTCTGCAGGGGCTGTTCTGTGCGCTCACCCAGCTGACTCCTTCCAGATGGGACACAGGGCGGCTGGAGGGATAGCCCAGAGAGTGTCTGTCCTCAGAGGGAGCCTGGTTTGGAGCGTTGGTCCCTTGACGGGTGACCCATGGCTGCCAGGCCCCGCGCGACTGCCTGGCCTCACCAGGCGGCCCGGGAAGCCAGGGCAGGGCGCCCGAAAGCTCCGCTTTTTATAGCACCTCTCTAAGTGCCCAGGCGTGAGCATTGCAGGGGTGAAAAGCAGGGCTGACTTTTTCCCTGGTGTTCTTCTATCCCATCGAGGAAATCATCTAATTAAATACACATTTTCTCAAATGGAATCGAATCAAGCATTTTCATTTTGAGTTAAAAAAAAAAGGTAGGCCATAAATAACTTTTATTTCAGTCTGAGTGTGTATTGTGAAAAACAATGCTGCTTGAAAATGCCCCAGTTTAATGCCTTCATCTGAAAGTTCAAGCGCAAGGTGGTAAACTGATGTGCCCTCAGGTCACCCAGCAAATGAAGCCTCAGAGGCCGGTCCTCCCATGCAACATTTCTCCACCACGACCAGAGACTCTGCTCGTAAAATGTAAGGCTCCAGGAAGATCTGGGATCCTGCCACCAGGGTTTCCCTTTACATCCCAAGCCACATGTCGGTAAGTACTGCATTATTCATTTTCTCTTGAGTTCAGACGTTTTTCTGGATGCCCTTTGCAGTGTTTCTTTTTATAGCATCAGAGAGCTCGCAGAGGAGCCATATCTGGCACATGCCTCCCCTTATATTAATCCCAAGAGAAAGCTCGGGATCTAATATTTAAGCTTCCAAGACATTAACAGGGGGCTCTGCCCAGATTTGCAGTTTCATCTCTTGTCTCTGCAGACACAGTGCCCCACCCCCCCACCCCGAGTGAATACTGGGAAGTGCTTTATGCCCAGGTCAAAGGCCTCCTGATGGCTGAGGTCACTACCCACAGCCCCCTCTGTCGCCCCTGCTAGCCTGCCTTGCCCGAAGACTGGGGTTTGGGATTCCTGGGGATGACAGGATTTCTGAGCCACTGTGAGCTGCAGACTGGCAGTTTGTGAGAGAAATGTCACTGAAATGCCAGCCATTCTCAAGACAAAGTGGCAGGATGTGAAAAAGGGGACGGATGCTTGCCTGGAGAAGAAATGAACACGTGCTTTCTCTTCCCATGGGCCCTCCTCCTAAGGCTTCCCAATGGTGAGGCCCCAAAGAGCAGCACCTCACCAGATCTTTTTTCATGGGTCTTTCTTTCAGGATTAACAAAAGCTTTATGAATCCAGATGGGGAAGAAGAGAAGAGCACAGGATTCGTGGGAGAGATGGCACTGTCAGTGGCAGAGAGAACCTGTGATGTGGGGTGTACCTACTTAGCCTTCCCCAGGACACTATAAACCAAGAGCTCACTCATTTGTGTAAAATGGAGTGTTGGACTTTGCATACAGTAGGTGCCTGATAAATGTCATGTGGAACTGATTCTGTATTATGGAGACACTGGTCATTTCAGTCTCCCAACCAAGTAGTTTGAATTATTCAGCCTCTGTCCTCATTTGGGTTCCCCCAGTAGTGGACCCCAAGATAAGTAGTTTATCTGCGGGGACCATTAAAGGAGTGGGTGAGTGAGGCCGGGCAGGAAGCCAGTCTAGGGGGCGTCATGAACTTGTTACCTCAGTGTGCAGTTGGGATTCAGTCCCACTAAGGAGGCTCTGAGAGATGGGGCTGAATGGCCTTGGACCAGTTCCACAAAGAGTCAGGGGAGCTGGTGTTACCTCCTAACCCCATACATCATTGGCTGAAGACATTAGCTCCTGGGACATTAGCTCCAGGCATTTTCAGCTTGCTCTGTGATCAGGCTAAGCACATGGCCATGGTTGGGAAAAGAATCCGATAGTTAATCAGTCCACCCATGACCCAACCCTGTACCATGTTCTATGAAGAGAAAGAAAACCTAGAGAATCAGAGAGTAGCTGACATCTCTGGCTACCTGTCCCACACCCAGCTCTCCCTCCCTCCTCCTCCTCCTCCTGTCTGGATCCCGATTTTGCTCCAGTGATGAGTTTTCTTCACAAGCAGAGATTCAGGAACCAACAGTGGTGGTTCCATTCTATTTGCAAATCCTTGGCCCAAGAATGGGCGTGAGATGTGAGGGAGGAGTCTTCAAGGGGGCACTGAGAGCCTACCTCACTGACAATGAGACACACAGCAGGGGGGGCAGGGAAGGAAGAAGAGCAAGAAGTCTGAGAGCAATGCTACCATGCACCCTCTGTTCCCAATGACGCACATCCTCAGCCACATCTGATCACAGCAACATGAACAAAACCAGGGGACACAGCCCTGTACAGCAACTACTCCTTAGCCCCTGTTCCCCACCCAGCACTCATATAGCTGGTTTTAGGGACAGAGTTGGTATGGGACTTTGCACGTTTCTGGATTAAATTTCATCTCCTCCATCTCCAGGATGGGGAGACAGTCTCAAACCTTGGTTCTCCCTAACACTTTGTGGTTATGACTACAATCCTTGGGTGTCTTGCAAATGCGATAATCAGGCCTTTGATGTCTTCAGTGAAATTCTTTATGACCTGACATTTCTCCTTCACTATCATCTATAAAAATGATGAACTTCTGAGGTTAAGAGGGCCATGAAAGAGAACCCTTCTCCCGCCCAAGGTCATTAATCACAGTTTTGAAGCAGTCTTGTCAACCAGCTGTTAACATACTAGCTGTACCCCATCCATGCCCAGTTATCCGTCTAGCCTCCAATGAAATCATAACAGATTCGGCAAAGCTCGTGCTGAAATCAAGACTCCATCTAACTACTTCATAGCTTCGAATTACTGGCCTGGAAAGTCTATCACAAAACAGGAAATAAACAAGTGCAAAAGATGTCTTCAATGAACCTTACATCCATCACCGGTCAGGGTGTTATGGGCTGGAGACACACAACACGGACCTGTCTCCCCTCACTGGCCTGACAACAACTGGCTCCTTAAATTGTCGGGAAATGAGAAGGGCCGGTTGCCCAGCCTCTCCCCTAAACCTTGGGTCCCATAAATACTGTATTCAGTTACATCAGATCTGTCTCAGTCCCTGGCTTTGAGCATACCTCCTAACCCTCAGCATCTCCACCTTTTGAACTATGAAATGGTCATGTCACCAAGCTGGCCAGATTTCTGCAAGGAATATTCACTAAAATGTGGAGATAGCAGCTTGTAAAATAGAAAATGGCTCTGTCCGTGGTGTTGGTGATCTTTTGCCCAAATGCTTGCAATAAATGAAGTCTTTCAGTCTGTTTTTAGTCTTTTTTTCCTTTTTTTTTTTTAGGCAGCCTGAGAACACTCTCAGTCCCCGAAAGCCCTCTCCTGGGTATCTGTTTCGGGTGCCCTCATTGTTCTATCAGTGGATGCAAGTCACGGGGAGGGGGAGCAGGCTCAGGAGATGGGTGAGTGCCAACCAGCGTTCTGTATAAGGAAGGGAGGGGCCGGGCACATGCTGGAGGCAGCACAGGAGATGGAGGCGTGGGAAGCAGACGCCACGGAGATGCTCAGTCAGAACCTGGACAGTCTCCTAAGGCGAGAGAAATAAAAACAACAATAATAAACAAGTGGGATCTAATCAAACTTATAAGCTTCTGCACAGCAAAGGACACAATAAACAAAACGAAAAGACAACTTACAGAATGGGAAGAAATATTTGCAAACAATGTGACCGACAGCGGCTTAATTTTCAAAATATGCAAACAGCTCATACAACTCAACAACAACAACAACAAAAACAACCCAATAAAAAAATGGGCAGAAGACCTAAAGAGACATTTCTCCAAATGAAAAAAAATACAAATGGCCAACAGGCACATGAAAAGATGCTCAACATAGCTAATCATCAGGGAAATACAAATCAGAAGTATAATGAGATATCACCTCACACAAGTCAGAATGGCCATCATCAAAAAGTCTACAAATAACAAATGCTGGAAAGGCAGTGGAGAGAAGGGAACCTCATTGGTGGGAATGCAAGTTGTTGCAGCCACTATGGAGAACAGTACAGAGGTGCCTTGGAAAACTAAAAATAGAATTACCATATGATAGAGAAATCCCACTTCAGGGCATATATCTGTTCAAAACTGTAATTCAGAAAGATACACCTACTTCTATGTTCATAGCAGCACTATTCACAATAACTAAAACATGGAGACAAGCTAAACGTCCATCGACTGATGAACAGGTAAAGAAGATGTGGTACACATACACAATGTGTCTGGTACACACAATACAATGGAACACTACTCAGCCATAAAAAGAATGAACTAATCCCATTTGAAGCAACATGCGTGCAACTAGAGATTATCATACTAAGTGAAGTCAGAAAGCAAATATCGTATAATAGCATTTATATGCGGAATCTAAACTATGGCACAAATGAACTTATCTACAAAACAGAAACAGAGTCTCAGGCATAGAGAACAGACTTGTGGTGGCCAAAGGGGTGGGAGGCGGGGGCAGATAAATTGGGAGTTTGGGATTAGCGGATGTAAGCTACTATATTGCTTCCTAGGTGGAGCTAGTGGTAAGGAATCCAGCTGCCAACACAAGAGACACAAGAGACACGGGTTTGATCCCTGTGTTGGGAAGATCCCCTGGAGTAGGAAATGGCAACTCGCTCCTGTATCCTTGCCTGGAAAATTCCACAGACAGAGGAATCTGGCAGGCTACAGTCCATGGGGCCGCAGAGTCAGACATGACTAAGCACACATAAGCTTTTATTATATATACAGGAAACCACAATGGAAAAAGAACATAGAAGAGAGTGTATATATGCATAACTGAATCACTTTGTTGTATAGCAATAATTAACACAACATTGTAAATCGACTATGCTGTGCTTACTTGCTCAGTTATATCTGACTCATTGTGACCCCATGGACTGTGGCCCACCAGGCTCCTCTGTCCATGGAGATTCTCCAGGTAAGAATACTGGAATGGGTTGCCTTGGAGTAGAAGATCCCCTCCAAGGGATCTTCCTAAACCAAGGATCAAAACCAGGTCTCCTGCATTGCAGGCAGATTCTTTACCGTCTGAGCCACCAGGGAAGCCCAAGAATACTGGAGTGGGTAGCCTATCCCTTCTTCAGGGGAACTTTCCAACCCAGGAATTGAACTGGGGCCTCCTGCATTGCAGGCAGATTCTTTACCAGGTGATCTACCAGGGAAGCCTGAAATAAACTATAGTTCAGTGAAAAAACAAACAAACCTCAGCACTCACCACTACTTTCCCCAGGCTCCTCCCCTCCAATGTAAACCACCCCAACCACTTCTCATGTCTCCTTGGAATCTTGGCAACTTTTGGTCTGAGACCAGAAGCCAAGGCCCTCCAGAACTTGGTCAGGCTCCTGAAGGACTCTGGTGATTGACAGTGGGCTCTTGTGTCCATCCAGGCACTCTTCTTTCCAAAGGGCGGGATCAGGGTTGAAATTAAACAGATCCCTCACTACCCCTGAAAGATGCTCTGTTGAAGGGTGGAGCCTAATGCTGCCAGCAGGAGGGGCAGCTGTGGTCCTCTGGGCATCTGTCAGCCAAGCACCTCAGGCATCCCCAGTGAGCATCCCACACCATGCCATCAGTCTCCACATCCTTCCTCCCTAATAATCCTCTCCCACCACCCCCCTCTCCCTCGATACACACACACACACACACACACACACACACACACACACCCCTCAGGCCCCCACATTAGCCACCTGCTTTCCAGTTTTTAAAGCTTTGCCGCTGATGAGGGCTGACAACAGAAGACACAATTAGGACAGAAATTCTTCTGGGAGCCTGATGCCCCGATAGTAGGTCTTTGATAAACCGTTAAATCCGCCCTCGGAAAATTCTAACCTTGTTCTTTAAAAAGTACGCCATCTCTTCCCCTCGGTGTCTCAGATGTTGGTCTGCAGCTGAAACAGAGCAACCGCACTTGCAGGATAAGCCCCCAGGCACCTTATCTTTCACCCGCAATGCCTCCCCAGAGTGGAGCTGGGCTCCTCTGAATCATGTCCTGGTGCTGGGATGAGATGTGGTCTGGGCTCCTGAAAATAGCCACCAAGACAATCCTGTCTTGTAGCATGGGGACAAACAGAGGCACGTCAGGAAGAGCAGATAAGGCTCTGGGTAAAAGTTTCCTTCTTTCCCTTTGTTGGGGCTGGAAGCCCATTCGAATGTGCTGAGGAAGAAAAAGGAATTATCGGCAAAGTTTGATGTCCCTCTGATAGCTTGAGATCTGAGGGTCCGGCGGTATGTTGTCCCCTCTGGAGATGGGGAAGAGAGACCAGCACCAGAAAGGGATGGCATAATTAAGCAAATAGTGAAAAGCTATTTATCGACAGCTGAGCACGTAACCTCCTGATGACCTTAAGAACCTCCGGGCCCCATGTCCACTTGCAGCCATCACTCAAAATGTCTTTACTGCAGGCTAGCCTTTCATGTGCTCTTACAAAAGCAGGGGATTAGCTTGTGACAAAACTCTTGGGTTTGCACAAGAGACCTCTCCACTGAGCCCCACAGCTGAGTTATCAGCAATGCAGGGGACCAATAGCCGGCTGTGCTCAGAGGGCTAAAGAGACCCAATATGACTGATGACTTATGCCCATTGATAAGATGACCTGCTGGGGCCGGGCACAGTTATAGGAAGCACCCCAGAGACATGACATCGAGGAAGATCAGGGTGGGCCATGCACAGCTGTGTAGGATGTGAAGCACACAAGTGGCTGAAGAGGCCGCTGGGTGCCCTTGCTAAGCTAAGCTGGAGGAAGTGGTATTTTAAAATATATTTTCTTATCCCTTTAATATTTTTTGGTAAATGTCATTGAAGTATTATATACACATAAGAAAAGTGCATAAATTGAATATTCCAGGTTTGCTGAATTTTCACAAATTGAACATACCCAGGTCATTGGTATCCAGGTCAAAAAACAGAACACTAGCAGGACCCCAGAAGTCCCTCTCCAAAGGGCACCTTTAAAAAATGTGAACCAAGGTGCCCCCTGTTCCCTAAGACTGCATTTCACAAAGCTGTGACCAGCCTAAGGGGCACCTTTTCCAAGTCTGCACAAAAGTCTTCTACAGGCCAGTGGCGTTCCAAGAAAAGTGGCCGCTACCTTCAAGACACTGCCACACACTCAGGGGGCAGGCAGGTACCAAGATGACAACGCGGGATGCAGGCCAAGGCCAGTGATGCTGCACGGGGGAGAGGCTGGTGGAGGACTCTCCAGGAGCTATCTCTGTGACAGACAACTTCCGGGAGCGCAGTGCCCGGTTTGAATGTCACGGAGCCTCCTCTGCTCCCTCCTGTCTCACCCTCCCAGCCCCTACTCCTACTTCCTGCCATCACTCAACCCCAACCCAGTGACTACACAAGCCCTTGCCTCCACTCTGCTGCTCCAGGGGGTCCTGAAAGGGCAAGGTCTCTGAATGCACCCACTTCAGGGCTGTGTGCACAGGGGCTGCTGAGGGACCACCCCCAGCTGCACTTCCTCCGCTCAGGGTGTGAGGTTCCCCTCTCCCTATTTAAGAGAAAGAGGAGAAATGACCTCTGCTCTCCCTCTGATACTAATACCTCATGGAGCGTTTACTAGGTGCAGGGACCATGCTAATTTGCTTTGCAGGTTTATCTCGCTGAATCCTGGACCACGTCCTGTGAGACTGGTTCAAGTTCACCCACACTGCACTGAGGCTTCAGGATGATGTGCTGCCAAGTAGTGGGGCCCAGAGTTGACCTGAAGGTCAAGTCCAACCTTACATCCCTGCCCCGTGACAAGGGGCAGCCTCATCCAATTAACCACTGGCACCATTGTGGGGATACAACATGGATGTGGAGAACCATCCAAGGCTTCTTTTAGGGAGAAAGGACAGATGGTCACTTGTCTGATGCCACGGTTTCAGGGTTCAGGGAAGCTGAACCACAGTGCCCTGAGGTAAGGCAGGACTAGGGTCAGCTATGTAAGCACCTTCTCTGAAACCCAAGATTTTGTTTTCACATCAGAAAATGTGGATTATAAAGACAATGTTGCACTTATTACTGAGGTTAAAAGATTGTACAAAGTAAGCATCAGTGACTCGTGCCGAACAAGCACTCATATATGGCAGACGCCAGGACCACCATGGTGACTTGGTGATGCTAAGATACGGTCAGAGCACCGCGTCTGCCATTGTGCTGAGCTGGGATCATGGGTTTGGAGACTAGGTCCAGCCATCCTGGCCTGGGCAGGACTGGTGGAGACCCAGGATCCTGACTTTTGAAAGGATGGAGTGGCTGCCACTGTGGGCCTCCCCTTGGACTCAGAACCAGCTATGGTGGCTGAAGCTGGACACAATAGCTCCTGGGTCCTCATTGTATAAAAAGTGCCTACTAAATACTGCCTCAGACCTTGCATACGTGAGGATTAATCTTCTATGGTGTTAAGCTGCTGGAATCTGGGGTCTTATCCAGGCAGCAGCTGGAGCTACCCTACATAATTCAACAAGGTGCTTTCTGCACATCTTTCCAGTGTTACAGGATCCACGAGGTGGGTTTGAATGCTCTCAGTGCCCTCATCTGAGTCACTAGGGTCCCACGTAAACTTCCAGGCTTGGCCTGGCGGAGCTACTTAATGGCAACGGTGGCCTGAACTGGTGGCAGATGCTGACAGTAGGCCCTGAGCCCCATGGGTGCACATATGGGTCTTTGCATACAGGATCTATGGTCCACGCATTTGCCCATCCACAGGTGCAGTCAACAGAGCTCAACAGGACCCCACAGAAAACCACTAAATCCAGAGAGTTCTATGGATGTGTCCAAAGCCCAACAGCCAGCTGGTGACAAAACTGAAGTCGGTGAGAAGTTCCCCACCAGAGGCATTCTGGTAGAATGAGTCAAGGTCACTTGAAGGGCACTCTCCCTTTCTGTCCTTTGATGCTGAAAGGGCTCATTCAAGTCACCTGGATGCAGAGAATAAAGGTAACTCCTTCCTTCCCAGAGTGATTCCCTAAAGCCACAAGCCTCAAAGAAAACACTGAAGACTCGGCCCTTGGCAACAGGCTCTGGCCAGCAACCAAGTCCAAGACCTGCCCAGAGGCAGACCTTAGACCCAGAATTCACATCTTCTTCCTCACTGCTAGGAAACAGGAACGTGGTAATTATACCACCACCTAATGAGAGACCTGGGTCTCCAGAGTTTGACACTTTTTTATGTGTAAATATTAGCCTTCCCACTGAAGCAGCTGACTTTCAATCTCCTGTGCTTTCCAACGTTTAATTAAAAGGCTCCAGCACTCTCTGCAGCTGCCTCCACAAGTTGGCTCAGAATAAGTTTTCTTTGCCATCACAGCCTTTTCCTTCCAGAATTTTCTCCAGGGTCACTGAGCCACACTCTCTGAGGAGGCGGCTTGAGTCCTGGACTGGTGAGTCAGGGCTAGTGCTGAAGCCCAGCCAGCCTCACTTTTCACCTCTGGACAATGGGTTAAAGGTCACAGAGCTTCCCCCAGGGTTCTTACAAGGACACGATGAGATCCCAGGAGCTCACACACAGCATTTGCTCTCCCCTGCCTCTTTTTTACATAATTGGACAGCAGTCAGTCAGTCAGTCCTGCCTGACTCTTTGCGACCCCATGGTTTGTGGCACACCAGGCTTCCCGGTCCTTCACTATCTCCCGGGGTTTGCTCAAACTCAAATTTAGTGAGTCCATGAGGCCATCCAAGCATCTCATCCTCTGTCACTCCTGTCTCCTCATGCCCTCCATCTTCCCCAGCATCAGGGGCTTTTCCAAAGTATTGGAGCTTCTTGAAACTGCACTCACTAAATGATGACAATAAATGCCCTTTTTAAATTACTAATCAGAATACTTTTGTGGTTTTTTGGTGTAGAAACATAAAAAGGATATGAAAAACAAAATGAACTTATTTCTAAAACAGAAATAGAGTCACAGATATAGAAAACAAACTTATGCTTACCAAGGGGATAGAAGCGGGGAGGGATAAATTGAGAGATTGGAATTGACATATACACACTTCCCTGGTAGCTCAGCTGGTATAGAATCCACCTGCAATGTAGGAGACCCTGTTTCAATTCCTGGATTGGGAAGATTCCCCTGGAAAAGGGATAGGCTACCCACTCCAAGTATTCTTGCGCTTCCCTGGTGGCTCAGATGGTAAAGAATCTGCCTGTAATGTGGAAGACCTGGGTTCGATCCCTGGGTTGGGAAGATCCCCTGGAGGAGGGCATGGGTTCATGGCAACCCACCCCAGTATTCTTGCCTGGAGAATCCCCATGGACAGAGGAGCCTGGTGGGCTGCAGTCCATAGGGTTGCAAAGAGTTGGATGCAACTGAGCGACTAACCACAGCACACACACTTCTATAGATAACTAATAACAATCTACTGTATAGCACAGGGAACTCTACTCAGTACTCTGTAATGGCCTATATGGGAAAAGAATCTTAAAAGAGTGGACATATGTATATGTTTGGGCTTCCCTCATAGCTCAGTCAGGAAGTCATCTGCCTGCAGTGCAGGAGACCTGGGTTCAATCCCTGGGTTGGGGAGATCCCCTGGAGAAGGAAATGGCAACCCACTCCAGTATTCTTGCCTGGAGAATCCCATGGACAGAGGAGCCTGGAGGGCTGCAGTCCACAGGACCGCAAAGAGTCAGACACGACTTAGCAACCAAAACCACCACCACCGTGTATATGTTTAACTGATTCACTCCGCTGTACAGAAGAAACTAACAATGTTGTCAATCAACTATACTCCAATAAAAATTAGTTTTAAAAATAAAACAAAAAATGCAGTGAACACTAAAAACAAAAAACACATAGAAGAAACAAGTCTACACCCTGGCAGGGCTTTTACAAACTGACCCTCCTGTTGTGGACAGGTGGTGTTGGTGGGCCTATGCTACAGAGGAAGAAGTTACAGTTCTGGAAAGGTAAGGAAGTGGCCCACACATGCCCAGCTGGGACGTGGCTCAGCCAGGATTTACATCTCGACTCACATGGCATGAAAGCCTGTTCTCTCTCCACAGCAGACTGTCCCCAGTTCTCCAGGTGAGAATCTCTAGGGGATCTTCCTAACCCAGGAATCGAACAGGGGCCTCCTGCATTGCAGGCAGATTCTTTACCAGCTGAGCTAGCAGAGAAGTCATCCCAAATAGAGAGGGACAGCAATTCTGGGGTCGTTTTGACAGAATCCAACACCAGGGTAATTGGATCAGTTGATCAAAAAGTACCTGTTGAAAGATGTGCTGAGGACCCCAGAGAGAGTGGCAAAACAAAGCAAAGAGGACTGTTAGCTGTGGCCAAGAGGACTCTGGGTGATCATGCAGCTTCTGAAACAAAAATGAAACCCCTGGAAGCTGCCCGCCATTGGGAGGAGTTCCTCCTCTCCACGTGCGCATCACTGTTTCCGATTCCCTGCATACAGGACTCTCTAATTAGGCATGAGATGAGCGTTAGCTTTTTCTAAGAAAAGAGGGAAAAGGTGGGTTCTTAGCTGTAAGACTGTGAAATCCCTTCATTCTGTAATTAGCCAGGAACAAATAAGCACCAGGAAGCAGCTGTGTAGCCCCCCGTGAAAGGCATGCAGAAGGGGAGGGGAGGCACAGGGCCCCACGGTAGGAACCATGGACAGCCGCCTTCCCTTGCCTAAAGAAACGGCAAGTTCTCCCAAAAAAGGTCATTCATCCCGAGGCCAGCAGTATAGGCTGGAGCTCTACAACCCTCTCCATCTCATGCAGTGATTGAAATGTTATTCCTGCAGTGTAAATCTTCCTGGGCTGAATCCATCTGCAAAACGTTTCTCGTTTCCCCCATGGGAAACTGGAGCTCAACGCTGTCCCCTTTCTCTCTCAAAGCTGGCGGAGCGCCTCCCCGACCCCCAAGCCTCTCGACTGCATGACCAGCAGGGGATGACGAACACCAGGTTTGCCGACATCCATGGGAGAATAAAGTTCTGTGACTTCTGGGTTTTAACGTCCGTGAACATTTCCCTTATATGGGGGGTTTCTGGGAACAGAAACGTAGCTCTAAATCCTCACTCCTCTCATTTGATAAACCACTGGAATTTCAGCTTGGAGATGGGCATGAAGCAGGTCTTTTATTTTTTAAATTTTCATGGGCTCCATCTAGGGCTTTGCTGGCCCAGGAGGGAGGGTCTCTCTCAGGGGTCAGCCCATTCCTAGAGCAAACACATGGGCAATAAATAGTAAACATGAGCACACTTTTCAAAACAATCTAGAGCCCTCACGCCAACCTCCTCCTTTGTGGAGCTCTCACCTTCCAGGCCACTCTCCACCTGCCCTTCTGGAAGCCAGGGCCAGGTACCTGTACCCCAGGTAACTGTACAACCAGGACGGTCACTGTACCCCAGAGCCTGCTGAAACTCACCAAACTAGCCAAGCCCGAGGCTGCCCACTCTGCCTCTCCTGATCCTTTCCAAGGAGATCACAATAAAGGCTTTGTGCTCAGACTGTCCCCCCGACCCCCACTCCACTCTCTTACCCCTGACCCACTCTGGTACCACTTCATGTGATATGACACACCCCCTTCTCTGGGAAGCTGTGTGGAACAAACCGTGTTTTCACATTGCTCCTCTCCTGATCGACTGGCTTTATCATAACTCAAATTTTCTTATTTTTAAAAGATTTTCTATGTGGACTATTTTTTAAACTCTTTATTGAGTTTGTTACAATATTGCTCCTTTTTTTAATATTTTGGTTTTTTTTTCTTTTTTTAGCAACAAGGCATACAGGATCATAGTTCCTGACCAGGGATCAAACCTGCACTCCCCTGCATTGGAAGGCAAAGTCTCAAACACTGCACCACCAGGGAAGTCCCTCAAATTTTCTATAAAACACCTTCTAGTTGAACACAAGTCTCTACTAAGTCACTCTCACCACACTCCACATCCACCTCCCACAAGACGGCAGAAAACTTGAGTGGCTTCATCTCTATCGTGCTTTTCAAAGAGAAAAGCCAACAGTTATGATGGAAAAAAGTCTAGGTTCGATACAAGATACAGGATGCTTGGGGCTGGTGCACTGGGATGACCCAGAGAGATGATATGGGGAGAGAGGTGGGGGGGGTTCAGGATTGGGAACTCATGTACACCTGTGGCGAATTCATGTCAATGTATGGCAAAACCAATACAGTATTGTAAAGTAAAATAAAAAATAAATAAATTAAAAAAAAAAAAGAATCCAAGACATGCAGATGCAAGTTTAATACTCTGAATATTGGAGAAAATTTACCTAAAGTGACCTACCTTTGTGACTGCCTGATTCTGCATTCCCTGTGGAAAATTCATTAAAACCACTGCAGAGGCACGATTTCTGAGGATCTCATTAGTTTGTGTAAGAATGCTCTGGGATTTGACCCAGTTTCCACTCCCAAAGTCTGAAAATAAAATATAAGCATTTTCTACATAAGGATTTGGTCATGTGTCATTAATCTCCTAATAAAATTGGGGGTGATATTGTCCCACTCAAAACTTAAACTATCTCTAGGTGAGACACCACAGAGAAGGCCCACATGCCATTACAACCTGCACTGGGGGACTTCTGATTAAAATCCTGAGATTTCTTGCACTGGATAAAATGTACGTGTGTGCTAAGTCGCTTCACTCGGGTCTGACTCTTTGCAACCCCATGGACTGTAGCCTGCCAGGCTCCTCTGTCCATGGGATTCTCCAGGCAAGAGTACTGGAGTGGGTTGCCATACCCTCCTCCAGGGGATTTTCTGACCCGGGGATCGAACCTGCATCTCTCATGTCTCCTTCATTGGCAGGTGGGTTCTTCACCACTAGTGCCACCTGGGAAGCCCACTAGATAAAATATCCACATCTTAATTGAAGCTACCTGAAGGACAGAGCTATAGTCCTAAGGTTAGTTAAGATACAGAAGATTACAACTGCCACCAATCAAAGAAAGTTCACTGAAAGCTTGAAACATCCTCGGGCATTTATACCTCCTGGAATTGACAGCACGAAATCCATGTGTTAAGATGCTCTTGTGAACACAGGTTCAGTAATGCATCTGGCTACTAAGAGCTGGCAAACCATTCCCTCTATTAGCAGAAGCTGCACAGCTGAGTGGGTCTCAGCAGTAACATTACACACTCTTTGGCCGGTCAGATGAGAGACCCTGCTCCTGATCAAAGACTTCCTTCCTCTTTGGTCGCTAACATTTTTCCTCCACTTATGAACACCCTGGAGCTCGAGATATGCATGCAGTGGTATGCATGTTTCAGCTTGCATTCAGTTCCACTGGTATGCATTCAGACTTCAGACTTCAGCTTGAAATTCTCCATGGGTCTTCACCTCTACCTGAATATCTGTGGGCAGCAGAGAAAACTCAATGGGCAACTGAAAGATGGTCGTAGAAGAGCAACCAAGGACTAAAAAGCGTTAGGCACTGTCTAGTCTTCTGTGATTGATGAGTGCTGCTTTTAACTCTGAAATTTTCCAGTGTTTATCAGGACGATCTTCAAGATGACATACAAGCCTGTCTGATTTCCTGAACAAGAAGTTACGTGACCGTGGCTCTTCTCACACCGCCTGCTTTGGGGGTTGGAGCTGGCTAAGTGCTGTTTATATGGATGTCTCTGCGGCCTCAATGGGAAGACCTTGGTCTCTGGTCACCCATGGATGCATTTTGCTGACCCCAGCCCAATCGGGGAGCACTCAGGTCGTCTGGGAAGAGAAGGGCTCTTCCCTTGAACAGCCATTCCACTGATCTGAAACTGACAGGATTCAAACCTGACTTTTAAAGACTCTAAAACAAAATGATTCTACAACCTTGTGAGATGTTTAAAGCTCCACTCACCATCCAGAAAGTCTTCCATCCCTCCAAGCCCACCATCCCCTGACTCAGTTTATAATATTAGTGCTTCTCGGTGCTGGGAATAGGGGGGTATGTTGCCTGGCGGGCCATGCAGAGAGTTCCCCCAATTCAGACAGAGAAAGTATCTTGTTAGCAAATGATTATTTGACTTACTTTATCATTTTGTTATTTTTTGAAGCTCTTTCTTGAATTGTTGATTTCTGTTTGCAGTCAGTAGAAAAGAGAGCCAGGTCGGTGCTTCTGCCTTGGGGCTGTTTCCATCAACTTCTGTTTGCTCTTGGGCTGCACACTCATCTGGCCACTAACCACGGGGTGGCCAGATCCACGGTCATATTGGCGGGGTCACCAAGGCAGACCCATCTCTGTGAGGACTAGGATGCCCTTGAGAAGCAGCCGTGGCTCTGTAACTCCCTGACAGCCCTGAGGACCCTCTCTCATGGCCTTCCTGGAGGAGGCTCCCAAAGCCTTCCTGCCCTCCCTCCTTCTCATCACCTCCCTGCCTCCCAAGTTCTCCTTCTTATAGGCTTTGCCCTAACAAAGTCCCTGTAGGCTTCCTCCCTCCTTGGCGGCCCCCACGATGACCCTGGTATGCCCCACAGGAGCTGAGCCAGGACAAAATCCAAGGCTTTACCAGACTCGTGTCCACACGAGTCTTTCTGCCAGCTGACCAGCCAGTGAAACCTTCACAGGTGGATAGAGGCTATTTTGCCCTGACTGCAAAGCCCGCTGGGGCTCCCCATATCCCAGCAGAGGTCCTGACCAGGTGGGGTCCTGAGGGCAGGACCTTGTGGAGACCCCACCTCTGGGTCAGGGTCAGAGACAAGGGCAGAAGCCAAGACTCAAAACAGGAAGGACGGGGCAGGGTATGACCACACGTGTGTATGCACGTGTGTGTGTGTCTTGCACAGGTGTGCCTGTGTAAGTTTGTGCCTGTGCACATGTGCAAGCCTGTGTATGTGTGGTCATGGGCTGGGGCCTCTCGAGGGAGCAGGGCCGCTTACCGTGGATCAGCTGCATTTTTCTGCACTATTTTCCCCATTAACGTGCTCCCCTAAGGCTGTGGAAGCCCTACAGTCCAGGTTCTGCTTTTAATTTCTACACAGATCAACTGCGAGAGGGGCCTCTCCTGCCTTCCTTCCCGCCCCTTCCCACATCCCTCCCACCCTTCTTCCAGCTCCGTCTCTTCTTCCTCCTTGTCTCCCTGTTCCCTTCCTTCTTCTGGTTTCTCTCTATGGGCATTGGGTCCCCCTGCTTGGTTGGAGATGGCACCTTCTGGGTGGTGACCCTCTTTAAAAGTTCAGTCCCCTCTGCTCTCATCCTCTGCCCTCTCTTTGATGAGTCCAGAAATCCTCACAACACCTTTGCCGATTCCCTAGAAAACTGCCCCAGAGTTGAGAACCCCAGGATCCAGGTCCAGGAATGAGCTTCACCCCAGAAGGAGTCTAACTGAAACTTAGAGCAAAGAATATAGCGGGGGGTGAGGGGAAGGAAGAGACCAAGCAGAGCCCCTCCCTGGGCCTCAGACCCCAGGGCTTCCCCGGGGATGCCTTCCTGCAGCCGGGTTGCACTGTCTTCCTCCCTCCATCTATTTAATCATAGGACCAGGCTGCTTTCTCGAAGCCGTGCAGACAGGCTTCCCCGCCGCAGCTCTGGATTAAAAATGAGATGGACTGTGAGGACATTCTCACTGCTTCAGGGTGACTGGACTTCAGATCAGATGACAAGGTTGTCATCAGCACACAGGAGATGCCTTTTATGGGTCAGTGGGAAATAATAAAGACAGAGTGACCGCAGGGCTGTACTCCTGTGAGGACAGATTTATGAGCCTCTATGAGGCACCATCTGTAGGTTGTGATGCACAGGTCCAAGGCACTATTTAGTTATCAGATCAGAAGTGCTTCGAAGACGGTGCTCACTGAAACTCACTGTCCAGTAAAGGGGGCAGCATATTAAAATGACAAAATAAATTCAAGTTCAATTTCTGACTTCCGCCTGAATGTGTCTCCATCCCAGACTGAATCAGACTTGAGAAATAATGGTAACTCCTGGATATGGGGAAGGATTGAGTAGTAGAGATGCTGTGTGTATTACTTTTGCATTTGTTTACATGGCACTCCCTACATTTGAAAGATAGAAAGTGTTAGTTGCTTAGTCGTGTCCAACTCTTTATGACCCCATGGACTGTAGCCTGCCAGGCTCTTCTGTCCATGGGATTCTCCAGGCAAGAACACTGGAGTGGGTTGCCACTCCCTTCTCCAGGGGATCTTCCTGACCTAGGGATCAAACCTGGGTCTCCTGCATTGCAGGCAGATTCTTTACTGTCTAAGCCACAAGGGAAGTGCCTACATTTATTTCCTAGATTTTTTCACTGTAAAAATGAGACAGGCAACATTATCTTGCAATCCTGCTTGAATAGCCCTGAACCACAAGGCTGACTCTCTTCTGTAAGTCACTACGTTAAACCACTGGAAACTGGCATTTCGGTGTATTAAAAGGAGTCACATGTCAGCAGCTTCCCAAGGGTCAGCCTTACAGCCTAGCCCCTGGATTCTTTTCTGGATGATTCTAGACATAAAGGTGAGAACAGCCCGGGACAGTAGAGCTGTCTGATTTCGTCCACACTGCTCATACCTCTTCCCGCGTTGGGTGACCTGCAGAGAAGTGAGGCACTGGCTTCTGGAAATTACAGCCCTCTGGCAGCGGGGAAGCCTATTTCAGATTTTTCAAAACAGCATTATATTTCCTTTTAAAATTCTCTGGGGGTAGAAGGCAGTAAGGTTCTAGTGCTTCCCAAGTGGCACTAGTGGTAAAGAACCTGCCTGCCAATGCAGGAGACATAAGAGAGGAGGGTTCAGTCCCTGGGTTGGGAAGATCCCCCGGAGGAGGACACAGCAACCCACTCCAGTATTCTTGCCTGGAGAACCCCTTGGACAGAGGAACCTGGTGGACTACAGTCCATAGGGTCACAAAGAGTTGGACACGACTGCAGCGACTTAGCACACACGCACACAGAGAGGGGGTAAAAGAAGCACGGGGGGGGGGGGGGGAAACTCGAGGATAGAAAGGAAACATCTCACACTTATGGTGGATGAGAAAAATCACAATTGGGAAACCGTACCTCGGCTATCATATGTGTAAAATAGCCCTGAAGTGCGGATAGGGGTATGTTGCATTTGTAGCTGGATCACTCGGGTTATACTTTTCCATGCTCACCACCCGGGAGAGGCAGGTAACTGAGCTCCATTCACAGATATGAACTCGGAAGTCATGCTCTTCCCTTCTGCCTCCCAAAGACAGACTGAGGGCTGCCCGTACCACCCCCATCCCCTCAAAGGAGAGAACTGATACCCGTGATAAACCTGAAGCTCATATTTGGTCAGTTGTACTGGAGGCTTGATCACTTCTAGGAACAGAAACGCCTGTAGGCAAGGACAGAGGCAGCGCTCCACCATCCAGACATGAAATCTCCTTCCCATCCTCGCTCTTGGCGAGAATCCCTCGGCCCTCATGTTGCAGGAAGCCCAGTCAGGCACGGATTTCTGAGAAGTCTCTCAGAGCCTCAGGACTCCTCTTCAACACAGAGTATTAACACGACAGAGAGCGGGCGACTGTGTCCAAGTCGACAAGCAAACACAAAGCAGAGTGCCTGGGTTGTTCAAGGGTAAAGGGAGACGTCAAGAGCTGGCAGCCAACCCTGAGGACAGCAAACGGGAACCACAACCCTCACAACCAGGCCAGGAGAGAGAATTTTCTGTCAATTCCACCGAGTTATGAAGAAATGACTGAGTCATGTGCACTAGGCAGGGTGAGGAGGCAAGAAAGACTTCACAAAGTCTGTACTGGAATCAGTGGAAACCCAGATAAATGATCAACCAATGGACAGTCATTGAATCGGTACTAAAGGAAGTTTTCAATTATTTGAGTCACTCAGATATGAGGAGCACAGCAGAGCGGATCTTTGACGTGTTCCTGCAGATACGCTAGCTGACGTGTGAGGAGGGCAGAGTTGTTGATCAGCTTCTAAAATGGGATTGCGTCCACTGTTATTTAAGGTGCTCATCAACACACAGGGCTCCATCTTTAGTCAAACATGAACCACTCTGGATGTGAAGACGCATTTCCTGATTGAAGCCAGGGGCTCCATCCAGGGAGCACATCCCGGAAATGGTCTACATCCACCACCTCGCAGGGCTCCTAGCCTCCGGCAAACACTGTACCGCCCTCGGGTCGGCCCAGGACAGGCCAGTCAGCGGACAAGGGAGGTCTCTGGCGGACAGCAGCACCACAGGGACCACCCATGAGGGCCTCAGCCAGCAGCTCGTTTCATAACCAGAGTGGGTATTGTCCTGCCCCCAGGAGGGGGATGAACATCACGTATGGTCTGGGAAACATCAAGTCCCTTCATTTTTTGGCAGCAGTTAGTTACATTATTGGGCTTCCCTGGTAGCTCAGCTGATAAAGAATCTCACATGCAATGTGGGAGACCCTGGTTCAATTCCTGGGTCAGGAGGATCCCCTGGAGAAGGGATAGGCTACTCACTCCAGTGTTCTTGGGCTTCCCTGGTGGCTCAAATGGTAAAGAATATGCCTGCAATCTGGGAGACCTGGGTTCGATCCCTGGGTTGGGAAGATCCCCTGGAAGAGGGCATGGCAACTCACCCTAGTATTCTTGCCTAGAGAATCCCATGGACAGAGGAGCCTGGCGGGCAACAGTCCATGGGGTCGCAGAGAGTCAGGACACGACTGAGCAAAAAGGACACGACTCAGCAGCAGTTAGCTACATTTTTGCATCACTTGCTCACTGTATTTTTCCTCAAGCTCCAGATGCCCCTTTGGATGAAGGACCTCTGCCTTTAAAGCAGTGGACCCACATGTGCATCCAAGGAAAGTAAAACAAATGTTCCATTTTCCCTGTGCTTCCAGATCTTGGGGACACTCGGTGATGCATGGCCTGGTCTCAACCATAGTCAAGGTCTTGAGCGCCAGAGGCTTGTTGCATTCGGCTGCCCCACATGTGCTACAGGCTCCGCATGTCTGTGTCCCAAACTCATGCACATGTGGGTGCACCCACACACACATGCACAGATGAGAGCACACACAAACACATACAGACACACATGCAAGCGCACAGAGACAGACCCCCACACACATCTTCTTCCTCCTGTTTCTTGTCTCAGTGTGCCCTCAGCCCAAACATCTGGGAGTCTTCATTCCTTTGTCCTTCTGTTCTTTTTATTCCATGGCCACACACAGTCAAGCAAAAGCTAAGCCCCTCAGTCAGCCCAACCCCTGCCTCTGTCCCACTCCTGCAGTTCAGACCCTGAGCCATCACTTGCCCAGATACCCACAGGGACCTCTTGTGTCCCATGACACTTCCTCTCAAACCTACTGTGCAATAGAACCTCCTGCCAACTCATATGGTGCAGCACAGACGGAAGGGAATGTGGCAATGTCTCACAAAATCACACATGCCTCCGCCTGGAAGTGCAGCAACCCCATTTACAGGGGTTTACCTGGACAATGCACTTTCACAAGCTGAAATAATTCACCGTGGCTTTATTTGCAAGAGTGAAATACTGGAAACAACCAAGTACCCATCCCTCGGAGTCAGGCCACATAAACGATTTTCTAAGTATTGACTCCTGAAATGTAAGTAGTATACATTCCCCCAAAATAAAACTGAAGATGAAATAACAAACTCTAATTATATACAAATGAATTGATTTGTATACAATTATAAGTCACATGTGCAAATAATAAATTCAGGCCTTCAGATTAGATACCCTTGGTGGGATACATACTAAAGAGGAAAATAACTGCAGAGAAATCTCACCTCTCACCGAGTGTATCTGTTGCTGGTGGTGGTGCTATTGGTATAGCAATCCATGAACAACTTTGTGGATGTTGTGCTGCTGCTGCTAAGTCGCTTCAGTCGTGTCTGACTCTGTGTGACCCCACAGACGGCAGCCCATCAGGCTCCCCCGTCCCTGGGACTCTCCAGGCAAGAACACTGGAGTGGGTTGCCATTTCCTTCTCCAATGCGTGAAAGTGAAAGGTGAAAGTGAAGTCGCTCAGTCGTGTCCGACTCTTAGCGACCCCATGGACTGCAGCCCACCAGGCTCCTCCGTCCATGGGATTTTCCAGGCAAGAGTACTGGAGTGGGGTGTTGTGGATGTTGTAGGATGCAGCAAATAAATTAATGTATTGATATATTTGTGCTGGAGAAGACTCTTGAGAGTCCCTTGGACAGCAAGGAGATCACACCAGTCAATCCTAAAGGAAACCAACCTTGAATATTCATTGGAAGGGCTGATGCTGAAGCTGAAGCTCCAATACTTTGGTCACCTGATATGAAGAACTGACTCATCGGAAAAGACCCTGATTCTGGGAAAGAGTGAAGGCAAAAGGAGAAGAGGGTGGCAGAGGATGCTGGTTGGATAGCATCACTGACTCAATGGATATGAACTTTGGCAAACTCCGGGAGATAGTAAGGGACAGGGAGGTCTGGTGCAGTGCAGTCCATGGGGTCACAAAGAGTAGGACATGATTTATCCACTGAACAACAACAACAACAACAATGGATATATTTGGGAACCAAGGGGCAGTGGGTGTAAAATGGCCTTGGATCGTGTAGGATACGAATATGCATTCCTCCCAGACATGCAAGCTCGCGTATTTAGTCACGACATCTGTAACCTGCTTCCAAAGATTCTGAAAAAATAACCCAGAGTGAAGGAGAGGAGCAGGCCAATGTGCAGACGTTAACAACTTGGGAATCCTATGTTCAAGTGCAGCGTTATTTCTTGTATTAGTCTTTGAACTCTCCTGCTCATTTGGAAGTTTCAGAATAAAAAGTTGGAGAGAAAATCAGTCTTACTCGGCCCCAGGTACACACAGAATGAAGTCTAGGCACTGAGCAAAGGGTCTCAGGGGTCTGGTCTCCACTAGATCTCCTGATTTAGCTCTTAACACTGCCCTACCTCCCAATCCCTTGCACCTGTGGCCCCATCTACACATGTTGGGGTGCACGTCCTCTGTCATATCCTGCCTTCACCCCACCCCCTGCAAGAGTGGGTCCCTTTCTGCCTATTCACACCATAACTTCCCCTGTAACCTCATCTCAGACAAGACTCCTTGTGGGGTATGCTCTTCCTTCATATCCCTCTGCCTTGCTCCAGGCTCGGGTGTTACCATCATCACATCCGGCATCATGGTGCATAGAGATGAACCCATGGACCTGTGTCCTGCACTAACCAGTAGGCTCCCCAGACAGAAATGGCTTCAAATCCTGATGGCAACATGGGGACTCAGCACCCCCAACAGAACTGGCCAACTCTAGGAGCCAGACAGGGACCTCTCTGAACATGGCAGGATGCCCACTTCTGTTACTGTCCTCCTCTGTTCAAACTCTAGATGGTCCTGGCTTGTAACAGCACACGGGGTTCTGGAGGCCAAGACGGTTCAGTGTCCACAACCAGACAGAAAGTGACCTCAGGAGCAGAGGAAACAATTCTGCAAACCCTTCTGCTGCTGACACCCAGGAAACCCCTCCTGCCTCCAGGGCCTCCTGCTTTCCTTCTCTTGGGGAACAAAAGCACCCCAAAATGTGTAAATGTCTTCTATCCAGCTGACCACGGCCATTCTTCTGCTTCAGAATGACTGGAGGTCTTTTACCATGTCGTCCTCTACCTGCTGTTGGTTCCCAGTTTCTGTGGTTGGGGCTGAGAGGGTGGAACAGGAAAAGCTGGAGGAAGGGTGGTCTTCACCCCTGAGTTTGGTTCCTCAAATGTCTTCTTGGCACGGGATCTGGCCGCGCAGCCCCGTGGAGAGGAATGAACATCGTTCACTCCGGTAACACTGCTCCTCTGTTAACCACCCACGGCCTGTCCTCACACGTGGGATGTGGCTGCCTGCATCTGTCCCGTGCGTGCTTGGCACACAGTACATGTGCATTTTGCCAAACGTCATGCACATCCCCATTTTAGAGACGTGTGAACCGAAACTTGGGAATTGGAGAGGTATAGCTGGTAAGGAAGCTTTTACGGTCAGAAGGTGACAGACAGGGCCTCTTGAACAGCTGTTGTTGCTGCTGTCATTCACTAAGTCAAGTCAAGTCAAGTCCATGGACTGCAACACACCAGGCTTCCCTGCCCTTCACTATCTCCCAGAGTTTGCTTAAACTTGTGTCTATCGAGTCAGTGACGTTATCTAACCACCTCATCCTCTGCCACCCCTTTTTCCTTTTGCCTTCAATCTTTCCCAGCATCAAGGTCTTTTCCAATAAGTTGGCTCTTCACATCAGGTGGCCAAAGTATTGGAGCTTCAGCTTCAGAATCAGTCCTTCCAATGAGTATTCAGGGTTGATTTCCTTTAGGATTGACTGGTTTGATCTCCTTGCAGTCCAAGGGACTCTCAAGAGTCTTCTCTGGCACCATAATTCGAAAGCATCAATTCTTCAGCCCTCAGCCTTCTTTATGGTCCAACTCTCACATCCACACATGACTGCTGGAAAAATCATCACTTAAAGTGATGTCTCTGCTTTTTAATACACTGTCTAGGTTTGTCATAGCTTTCCTTCCAAGGAGCAAGCATCTTTTAATTTCATTAATTTCCTGAACAGCGAACCTCTCCAAATCACTTTTCAATTGACCACTAATCAATTTACCTTAAGAACTCTCAGATTCCTGCGGACAAAAGAGACTTGCTCATACACCCTTCTGCTGGGTCTCCTTCTTTCCCCTACTCAGTAGGTGAGCTTTCATAAAGAAGTGAGTAATTCCTTCCTGATTAATAAAATAATACCTGCTTGTAATAGGGACTTCCTGTTAAGCTTTTAGAACTTCTTCATTAGCGGTGACTGCTCATTAGAAACCTGGGGGGAATGTCAAACTCCCAGCGCCAGCACTCACCACAGGTCAATTACTTCTGTCACTCTAGCGACCTGACAGCTGCATCTGTCTTTTTAAAGGTCTCCAGGTGATCATAATGTGTTGTGAAGGCTGAGAACTACTCAAAGCATTTCACCAAAGTTGCCAAGCAAGGGGGTGAAATTTCCCCATCTAAGGATGGCTGCTAAAGATGCCAAACTCAGAAGGACTGCCCAGGTCAGAAGCCAGGTCCTTGTCAGCACACGGAGCACAGGAACATCCCCGATTCTTTCTGGTGCATTGTGCCAGAGGCACCCACGCACAGCACGAGCTACCCAAGCGCCTGCGCCCTGGACCTGCGACATCTGCAGCATCACCTAGTGGGCTTAGGCCAGTCCTGTCACATCAGTCTCTCCTCTCTCCCTGAGCGCCAGGTCTGCCGCTTATAAAAGACCCCAAGGCCAATTCAATGCAGCGGTTATAAGCACAGCATGGGAGCCAGGAAGTCTGGCTCTGCTGACTCTGACTTGCTGCGGAGGTCACCTGCAGGCAGTTCCCCCCAGGTAGGCAGTGTCCCATGTCCTCCTGTCTGCAACAGGTCTCTGGCCAAAGTGTGGGTTCAGCGGGACCAGACAGTCAGGGAGTGAGCACCTCAATGACCCTCAGTCAATGGCGGAAATGATGGGTGGATGAAGATCCCTGCTTCCACATCACGTGAGGGATCATCACGGAGGTCTCTAATGGGGTGAAGCTCCAGCTGCCCGCAGTGACTGGCTCTCTCACGCATCCTGCGTGACGCTCCCGGCTCTCTTCCTCCCCTCCTCCCCCTGTTTCCTGGGATCCCCTCTACAGCCAAGCCTCTGTGTAGGCTCAGCTGTTGGAGGAACCCAAGGTAAGACATCAGGAAAACTTGAGTTAACTTCTCTGAGCCCAGGCTTCTCTAAAAGCCCAGGAAGTGGACAGAAGCACTGTACAAGGAGCTGGCTCACTGCCTCCCAGGGGGACAGGTAGGCAAGAAGAACAGCTTTGACCATGCTGTCCTGAAAGGATTTACACCCCTCGCCGTGGGGTTCTGAGTGTCTGCAGCACCATCCCACCTGATGGATAAACAGCTGGAAACCTCCAATACCCTTTCTAGGCAGGGGTTCAGGGACTTTTGCTTGGAGGTTACTCATTTAAATGATTAAATCAATCAAGGCTGAAGTCTTTAAGCTAGATCCCCAGTCCCTGTGCAAACTGGAGTAAACTCAGCTTCAGCCTGAAGTTTTCCCTTATGTCTTAGGGAGCTGGGGAAAAAAGACACTGGACTTTTACTGCCTGGTTGGTGCCAACAGGTGGTGATGTGTACTTCTACCAGGAGGCACAACGTACCTGCCTGTCACTCTTTTTGTGTCGTCAGTGACAACCACTGATCTTTCAAGGATCCTGCATCTCACTGGGGAATGCAACAGTGACGGTCTCATTCTTTTGTGTCCTTTTTTGTTTATTAGCTGAAATAATTTTACAGAAAAACCTTCTCCCATCAACTGTTTTGTTACCCAAGGTACAGTTTTACAAGACAAAAATAAATGCTTATTCATTCTTGTTATTTGCTAGTTTTCATAATAAGGAGTTGGCTGCCTAGCATCTTCCAAAAGTGACCCAATGAGTTCTCCTTTTCAGTGTCATGATGGACTCGTAGTCTGATCTGTGCAGCCCTTATCCTAAGCGAGGCTGAAGCCATCATATCTTTGACCAGTGGAAACCTCTCCAAATTGGCTACTGAGTCCTACTGACATGACCCAGATTTCAATGACTGCGTTGCTGTCTGGCTTGACCCCAGCTCCATCTTGTACATTTCCTACCCTAGATCTAGAATCAACCACCTCCTCGAGGATCTCTGGTTCTTTAAATGAGGAAGGGTATTTAGAGATGAGGGTCTTTTAAAATCCATTGTAAGGGCACTGAATTGTGCTATCATGCTAAATTGATTCAGTCATGTCCAACTCTTTGCGACCAGGCTCCTCTGTCCATGGGATTCTCCAGGCAAGAATACTGGGGTGGGTTCCTGTGCTCTCCTCCAGGGGATCTTCCTGACCTGGGGATCAAACCCACATCTCTTGAGTCTCCTGCATTGGCAGGTGGTGTCTTCACCACTAACGCAACCTGGTCACTCAATGGATCCTTTCCAAGTGGGCAACTCCTATCTGTCAGTTGGACATTTTCTTGTGTTTTTATTTGATCCCCTCTTCTCCTTTTCCATAGTCTCGGTTTTTCGTTTGTTTCATATTGATCTGGGTTTAGATTTCATTGCCTCATCCTCCGATTTTTTTAAATTCCTCTCATTTATTCCATTCCACTTTTGTTTTATTCTGCTTTCTGGGAGATCTCTTCCACTATATATTGCTCCTCCCTTGTTGAACCTTTTGATTTTGCGATTATATGTTTTATTTCCAGGATTTCTTTTATGTCCCTTTTTATAGGCGGCTGCTGTTGCTCCATGGGTGCAATAACTTTCTTACTTTCAAGGCTATCACTCACCATCTTCTGGGTGTTTCATATGTGCACCACACTCTCTACGTGTCCATCAAATTTCTTTCTGTCCTACTTTCTCTTTGGTTTCTGACTCTCCACTTCGAATGACCCCTGGTGTTCACTCATATTTGAGTAAAGTTTCTGCAGAGTTGGGAAAGCCTTGTTTCTGGCGAGGAAGAGGCTGGTTCCTTCTGGGCTCCAGTGCAGACTGATCAGACAGGGATGAAGCAGTTTCTCAGAGGAACTCCAAAGTCCTTATTAAACTGTAGGTCTTTTCTTTTAGGTGATCGATTTTCCCAAAGACTCCTCGACTCCAGCTTCCTGCCTGGTGTGAACAGGTCTGCCTCCCACTGATGGGTACAAGCAGGGGTCTAGCCATTCAGCATGCAGATTTCCACTGAATCCACCCCCCTCCCCCATAACATCTTCAGCTCAGGTGATACCTGAGTCAGAACTTCTCAGGCTCAACTCAGAGAACATGCCTTCGCTTCTCGGCTGGAGCTGTGGTCCGGGCTGGTTTCCTGACCGTGTTGTGGGAAAAGAGAAGATATCTCTATAAGGCTACATCATTATTCTAAAAAAGAATCAACCGATTCTTCCGTCTCCAGCCCTCCCTCAAGTCTGTGCCTTCAGGACTTCTCTGGTGGTCCAGTGGTTAAGATTTCAGCTTCAAAGGCAAGGGGTATAGTTTCGATCTCTGGTTGGGGAACTAAGATCCCACATGCCTCATGGCCAAAAATCATAAAATAGAAACAATACTGTAACAAATTCAATAAGGACTTTAAAGATGGCCCACATCAAAAAAATTCTTTAAAAAGGTGCACCTTCACAAGTACCTGAAAGCTTGACGACTGAGCCTTTCCAGGGTTCTTTCTGGTTGGCCCCTCCTGTTCCCATCCTGCAGGGACGGAGTTGCCAACTTCATCTGCTATGTCAGTTATCGCTCATCCTTCCACCCAACAGATGGCAGAACCGTGCTGACCAGTGTCTGCTTCCACTCTCTTAGAATTTGTGGATCCATGCCTTTCTTTTTTTTATTGAGGTATATTTGACATATAACCTTATATTATCCTCAATCAATGCCTTTTAAAATTTATGTTATTCTATTTGCAATTTTTTAAGGAATCTCCACACTGTTCTCCATAGTGGCTGTACTAGTTTGCATTCCCACCAACAGTGTAGGAGGGTTCCCTTTTCTCCACACCCTCTCCAGCATTTATTGCTTGCAGATTTTTGGATAGCAGCCATTCTGACTGGTGTGAAGTGGTACCTCATTGTGGTTTTGATTTGCATTTCTCTGATAATGAGTGATGTTGAGCATCTTTTCATGTGTTTGTTAGCCATCCGTATGTCTTCTTTGGAGAAATGTCTATTTAGTTCTTTGGCCCATTTTTCGATTGGGTCGTTTATTTTTCTGGAATTGAGCTGCATAAGTTGCTTGTATATTTTTGAGATTAGTTGTTTGTCAGTTGCTTCATTTGCTATTATTTTCTCCCATTCAGAAGGCTGTCTTTTCACCTTGCTTATATTTTCCTTTGTTGTGCAGAAGCTTTTAATTTTAATTAGATCCCATTTGTTTATTTTTGCTTTTATTTCCAGAATTCTGGGAGGTGGATCATAGAGGATCCTGCTGTGATTTATGTTGGAGAGTGTTTTGCCTATGTTCTCCTCTAGGAGTTTTATAGTTTCTGGTCTTACATTTAGATCTTTAATCCATTTTGAGTTTATTTTTGTGTGCGGTGTTAGAAAGTGATCTAGTTTCATTCTTTTACAAGTGGTTGACCAGTTTTCCCAGCACCACTTGTTAAAGAGATTGTCTTTACTCCATTGTATATTCTTGCCTCCTTTGTCAAAGATAAGGTGTCCATATGTGTGTGGATTTATCTCTGGGCTTTCTATTTTGTTCCATTGATCTATATTTCTGTCTTTGTGCCAGTACCATACTGTTTTGATGACTGTGGCTTTGTAGTAGAGCCTGAAGTCAGGCAAGCTGATTCCTCCAGTTCCATTCTTCTTTCTCAAGACTGCTGGGCATACACACCGAGGAAACCAGAATTGAAAGAGACACATGTACCCCAATGTTCATTGCAGCACTGTTTATAATAGCCAGGACATGGAAACAACCTAGATGTCCATCAGCAGATGAATGGATAAGAAAGCTGTGGTACATATACACAATGGAGTATTACTCAGCTGTTAAAAAGAATTCATTTGAATCAGTTCTGATGAGATGGATGAAACTGGAGCCGATTGTACAGAGTGAAGTAAGCCAGAAAGAAAAACACCAATACAGTATACTAACACATATATATGGAATTTAGAAAGATGGCAATGACGACCCTGTATGCAAGACAGGAAAAAAGACACAGCTGTGTATAACGGACTTTTGGACTCAGAGGGAGAGGGAGAGGGTGGGATGATTTGGGAGAATGGCATTCTATCATGTATACTATCATGTAAGAATTGAATCGCCAGTCTATGTCTGACGCAGGATACAGCATGCTTGGGGCTGGTGCATGGGGATGACCCACAGAGATGTTATGGGGAGGGAGGTGGGAGGGGGGTTCATGTTTGGGAACACATGTAAGAATTAAAGATTTTAAAATTAAAAAAATAAAAAACTATTAAAATAAATAAATAAATAAATACAGAAAAAATTGAAAATAAATAAGTAAATAAATAAAATATATAAACAGAAAAAAATAAAATAAACTTAAATCAAAAAAAAATAAAATACAAAAAAAAAATTTATGTTATTATCAACATCCAAGGATTTTGTGAAGAAATGGAGTAAAACACATATACAATGTGCCACATTTAGCCAAATGTCATCTCCACTGTAAGAGAGGTGGGGAGAAACTAGACTAGTCAAGACTATTATTTTGGGGGGTCAAGAATTAAATTTGATCTTAGTTTTTTGATAGGCAAGGCGGAAAGGACAGTGTTATTATGTAATTTACGGGTTGTCCACAGATGGAAGATGTGCTCTAAGATACATAAAAGGGGTGACTATTATTTTCTCTCTTTTTTATTTTTGGCCATACCATCTGCCTTGCAGGATTTTAGTTTCCTGATCAGGGATCAAACCTGGCCATGCCAGTGATAGCATATAATCCTAACCATTGTACCCAGGGAATTCCCAGCTATTTTCTGTTGTAAAAGGAATAGACATCTTTTCTGGAAAATCTAGGGGAAGCACTTTAAAAGAATATAATAGCTCCCTGTCGTCATTACCCTAAGAAAACTGATGTGAGCATTTGTTATTTACTTCCAGTCTCTTTCCATTTTTAAAAATGTAGGTGAAATCATGTGTGGAGATAATTTCCTATTTTTTTCCAGTCATGTTCTATCTTAAGAGTTTTCCCATGCTGGGAAAAACTTTTCACAAACATCGTGTTTAAGGCTGTATTTTTCATGGAACAGATAAGCCATATTTTTTGAGCCATTCTCATAATTTGGTGCATTTCAACTCTTTCATAATTAGTGTTCTAATAAACCATGTGTCTGTTATGAATGTCTTTGCACACCAAGGAGGGCTCACATATCTGAGGCCCTCTTCAAGATACATTTCTAGAAGCTGACTTTTGGGGTCAAAGGGCATCCACATATTTCAAAGCTCTTGATGTGTTGTGGGCCAACTGTTTTCCAGAGAGTCTGTGCTTTGCTTGAGTTGGACAAAACACGCTATCTGACTGTACCTCTTTCTGGACCATTGTCCTAGCATCTCTGTTACTTTGACAGGGGAGATGATGTGCTCTGGCTATTTCTATCTGCATTTTGTTGAAAACCAATGAGGTTGGTCATCTTTGGCATAAGTTGATTTGCCACTTGGATTTTCTCTTTAGAGGTTTGTTTTGTCCTTTACTCTGGTCTATTTTGGGTCTTAATGTTTTTCTTATTGATTTGGATGAATTCCCTATATATTAGAAATATTAATCTTCTTGTTCTGTCCTATTTGTTTCCAACATTTCCCAGCTTGATGTCTGCTGGTTAATTTTGTTAATGGAATAGCATTACAGAACGAGATCTTATTTTCCTCTTATTTATTTATTTGGCTGCATTGGGTCCTAGTTGCCTCATGCAGGCTCTTTCATCAAGGCACATGGGCTAGCTTGCTCTAAAACACATGGGATCTTAGTTTCCTGACCAGAGATCAAACCCATGTCCCCTGCATTGCAAGGTGGATTCTTAACCCCTGAACCATGAGGAAAGTGCCCAGAAAGAAATTTTAAAATGTTATGAAGACAAACTATGGATTGTCTCCACCTTGCTTTCATTCAGTGCATTTATATTAAACAGTTTTAGCAGGGAGCTTGACTAAAATATTCCTGTTCGAGGGAGCTCCAGGAGAATGGCATAGAGACATCAGTTTTTTCTGCTGTTCATTTGCTCCAGAAAAGGAAGTTGTAAACCAAAACGTAATCATAAGTCTGTACTGCAGAGGAGGGGCTGAGGGAAGAGTAAAAGGTGATTATTGGGTGTCAGAATCCTTGATAGAAACCCAAACCAGGAACCAGAGGAGGCAGCCAGTATAACTGGGAACTCCACCGTCAGGAATCTTCCTGGATAGAACTCTATTAAAAGACTAGGCACACATCCAGACAACTCCAAGGGCCCACCTGAAACCTGGCAATCGTTTCCTTGAAGAGGAGTTGGAAAACTTTTCTAAACCTTTTTTCTAATTCTGCTATACTGTTCTGTTGTCATAAGGACTCAGGAATCTCAGTGTCTGGAGCCACTTATTTATTTATACAGCAAATATTCACTACATCTTAGCTCTGCCCAAGGCACCCCATGAAGCATCACAAACCGATGTTCACATTTTTCCATTGTCTTCTTTTGTTTTTAGAAAAGGGTCTGACTTATAACTACCTTCAGGTTCAGGTCAATTCCCCCCAGCCTCAGACCTCTGGGTTTGGCTGTTCTCAGTGACTCAGGAGGTGGCCAAACTGCAAAACGGTTGAATGTTCCTTCAGACTGTGGTGGGGAGGGATGTCCCAGTTGGCCACGTGTCGACCTCCCTAATTTGAGCCTCATACCAAGATGGTGCACTCCCATAGCACTGCCCGCTCCCATTTTAGCTACTCTTCCCAGTTCTGGTTATCTTTTATTTTGGTCCTGAAAACACTGCAATGTCTTCAACAGACACAAAGCGAAGAGAAGGACACCTACAAAATGACACGAACTGGTCAGTTACTGGGAGAGTTGAGTGGCTAGAAGTCGGTCAGGTAATGATTTGCAAGCTGTCTAGCTGTTAATCCACACGGGGCAAGCACCCGGGACTCAGGCTGTGAGTCAGTGGCCCATTCTTGTAAGATATTAAGCCAAATGGGCATCTCAAATGAGCGCCCTCTACTGTGCCATGAGTGATCCTGAAATAATTTTCACTGGTCGGGCTGTCCAAGCTGCTGCCTTCTGGTGGTTCTTTCTGCCCCTTCCTTCCCCCATTCTCCCAGCCTTTTATTTTCTATCTTGGCATTTCACCCACAAGGGAAATGCAGCAGTCACAGTCCATTAGTTCCCATTTCTGTCCTACAGGAAGGTCTTCTCCATGAGCTTTCGGGTCTGTCTTGCCATCCCAACCAGCACATTTTTCTTTGTCTGGGTCACTCCCTTTGCCTGAATAATTTCATTAGGGTTTCATTTCATTAGGCGTGAAACAAAGAGGGCTTGGATGAGCTTGAATAAAAATAGCACGAGATGAATTCACAGTGCAAATGCTTTAAATTCCTACTTTCTGGGGTTTGAAATCTGCCTAGTGCTATACTCAACAATTCTGTCGATTAATGCCTTCAAAAGTACACCCCGTTGCTGCAGATGGAGAAACTACGACCCTGCGCACACCCACAGCTAAAAAACCATGATGAGAACAGGTGTGGGGGGTGAGGGGCCATAAGATCACCCTGCTGTAGCTCACACTGTACATTTCTTATACCCTGGTAGATCCTGAGATGAACACAAAAGAAGTTCACCAAATACATTAGAAACAAAAGGTGAGTATGCTTGAAGGGGCAGTCAACATCCCCAGGCCCAAAGCCATGGTGTGCAGCTGCCGGAGAGACTGTATCAGAGGCCACTACAGCAGAGCACGTGGGTTTTGACTTCTCAAAACCATCACCCACAACTATCCAAGCTGATGGAAACATGGCCAGAGCTTGAGACAGAAGCAAATGAGATGCTCCCCAGGCACTCCTGCACTGCTCCCCATTTATTTTCCTTGAGTCAGTTCTATCAGACCTGAGGCTTGGACTTTCAAAGCCATCATCAAGCTGCTTGGTGATGGCTAAGGCTGCTAGGTCCAATGATATCTCGACATTTCCCAAATACTGACTTTATTTTCTTGCCAATGAACATAGTACCAAAGGATGCTGAAGACTCACGCTACTGCGTGCTGTCAGTGCACAGACTCACTGTTCCCCGCTAAATACTACATTCTCTGTTGAAGAGGCATTTGGAGAAGGACATTTCCAGGAGCAGGGGTGGTGGGCGGGAGGGGCTACTTGGGAACACTGGGGCAGTTCACCTCCTCAGGGAGAAGAAGGATTTGGAAACATCCTGATGCAAGAATGTGCTGAAGGGAAGGGTCACACCATGAGGAGCCTGGGGCCAAGCAGGCTTCCGCATGCCAGCCAGCAGTGTGCTAAGCCGCTCCAGTCATGTCCAACTCTTTGCGAACCTATGGACTGTGGGCTGCCAGGCTCCTCTGTCCCTGGGGTTCTCCAGGCAAGAATCCTGGAGTGGGTTGCCATGCCCTCGTCCTCCAGGGCGTCTTCCTGACCCAGGGATTGACCCCACATCACTTACATCTCCTGCATGAGCAGGCAGTTTCCTTAGCACTAGCACCCCCTGGGAAGCCCACCAGTCAGCAGAGGACCCACCTTTGCTCTGCCCAGGACTCAGTCTCAAGAGATGACCAGAATGGAAGGGATTCAGGATGAAGTCAGTCAAGGCGTGGCCGCTGTGAAGTACCACGGAACCAGGAAGGGACCACATGGCTTCTCCCAGACTCCACCTCAGGACAGAGATGTTTCCAGAAACAGCACCCAGCTCCGCTCCCTTTCACAATCCAATGTGGGCACTGACTTGTGTCAAATATGTTACGAGCTCATGTCTATTTTGAAGGTGGTGTCTTGCACAGGAAAATGCTCATTGCATATTTGAAGGAAGAATAAGTGAATTTGTTCATAGTGTCACCTCTTGAGGTATTTTCAACTCATGATTCACTGGAGTCTTTAACCCCTTTATTTCCAGTGTGTCCTGAGCACCTAATTATGTGACAGACAAGGTCTTTGGTGCTGGGATTCCAGTGGTGAGCAGGGCAGGACACGGTTCTGCCTTCGTGGAAGCCACAGACCCGACGGCAGCACTGACTTATTCTCCAGCCTTGTGGGGGAGGCAGTGGCATGTTCTCTTCAGCTCCACCACTTTATCATTTCATGATCTGACATGTCCCCTCATCTTTCCAGATCAAACGCTGTTCCTCTTTAATCTGCCTCCAAATGACCATCACTCTTCCTACAGCACAACCTCCTCGCCCCTGGTCCATCGGGGGAATTGCGCCAAGTCAGCACCGCAGGACCCACTACCCAGAGGGGACACTGACTACAGGCTTCAAATCAGACTCAGGCAGGCACTGCCTCTCTGCATTCAACCCACTGTTTTCTGTTGTTTAGTCGCTAAGTCATGTCCAACTCTTCTGTGACACCATGGACTGAAGCCCACTAGGCTCCTTCTGTCCATGGGATTTTCCAGGCAAGAATACTGGAGTGGGTGGCCACTTCCTTCTCCAGAGGACCTTCCTGACCCAGGGATTGAACCCAAATCTTTGGCATTGGCAAGTGGGTTCTTTACCACTGAGCCGGCAGGGAAGGCCACATTCAGCCCACCGACCTGTTAAAAATGGCAAGTACAAGCATCCTGTGGGGCGGTAACTAAATATTAAAATTTCCCCCCAGCTGCCTCCTCCCCACTCACCTGCCCGCGTTTCTCCTCCTTGGACCCTCCTTCTTGCAATAAAATGGCCCCAAGTCTCATTCAGTGTCTCAGGACACAGTAGGGCAGTTTCTGTGCTGAAATTCACAGCAAGAAAATGCCTTCCTTTTTTCCTTTCATCCTCTTATCTTTTGGGGTCACTACTGCTTAGCTGATCAGTTTCTTCAAGGACATTGTCTAATGCCTTTTGGCAAACGGGGAGTTTAATTTTTCCCCCTCTGGGGACCATATCATTCCGCTTCTTTTTAAGTATTTTTTCCCAGGCTTTATTAAGCTTTCTGATAAAGTCTCCCAGCTCCTTGTGAGGCACTTGCTTTGTTCTCTTACCCCTTTCAACATTCTTCTAAGAAGTGCCCCTATTCTCAGCACTCTGTCTTGTTCTATAATTGAATATCTGTGTCACGAGTTTCACTGCATTCAAAAACATGTCCACATATTTTATTTTTTCATATTAGAGACGTAATGCATGTACATACAAAAAAAATGGAAGATGCAGAAAAGTATGAAAATGAAAGATAACCATAAGCCTACTTTCTGGAGACATCCCCCATTAACATTCAAGACCACTCTATTCTGTATATATTTTGTGCATGGATATATTTTCTTACATAATGGTGCTACTATAAAAAAGTTTTAGCTCTTTTTTAAAAACCTTCTATGGTATCGTTTGCATTTTCTTGCGTTATTAAAACTCTTCATAGCCATGATTTAGTGGCGCAATATTTTATACTATGGATCTAATTTATTACACCATTTCCTAACCTGACACTTGGGTTGTTTTCCCCTTGGGACTGTAGTTGTGTAAGGAATTTCTCTCCCTCAATTCCTTCTCCAACCAGACAGCCTCCTCTAACTCAGCAGCTCACCCACAAACGTGCCCTGAACCTTCTCCCGGTTACTGGTCAGAATGGGCACAGGACATTCTTCTCAGAGCACCTGTCCTGCCCAAAGTTGCTCAGCCCAGGTTGCACCTGGTGGGTGCACCTTGCCCCCAGATCCCTCAGTGTCAACATCTGCCTTCCTGTTTCTGCTTCCTTCAGCCCACTGAGCTGGCCCCACTGCCCCGGCAGGCCCACCCCTGGCCTCCGGCACTGCACACAGAGGGTCCTGGCCTGCCCCTACACCCGCTGCATCTCTTCCTGGAAAGGTCACCTTCCAGGTCTTTAAAAGAGAGATGGGAGGGGGGCCCAGGAGGGAGGGGACATATGTATACTTGTGGCTGATTCGTGTTGACACGTGGCAGAGGCCAATACAACACTGTAGAGCAGCTGTCCGCCAATAACTGCATTTTATTCTATACTTCTCAAAATAAAATGGGTCCAAAAACTTAACTCACTGAAGGAAAAACAAAAAGATGTCTCCTTGTAATTCTGGTCTCAACCCTCTGATCTACAATCTAAAGAAGCAGGGGACATGTATATGTATGCCTGAGTCCCTTTGCTGTCTACCTGAAACTATAACAACATTGTGAATTGGCCATACACCAATATAAAATAAAAAGTTTTTTTTTTTTTTTTTTGAAATAAAGAAGCAGTGGGTTCTCCTCCCCACCATCCACTTTCAATGACCTGGCCCAGCACCACTGGCTCCTCACCCAACTCTCCCGGAAAATGGCTAGTTCTTGAAGGTGTTTCTTGATTATCTTTCCCTTCAGGCCAACTCAGTTTCTCTTGTTCCTTACTACGACTCCTTTGTCCAGAATGGTGAAGATACACAGCAGGAGCTCAATAAATGTTCCCTTGCTGAATGAATGAAAGCATGAAGGTCAATCTCCCTTCCTTGGTGAACTACTCCACAGATGAGTTGTCACAGTATATAGATAGACTCTATACCCACAGAATTTCTTAAATCTTGAAAATATCCATATACTTTGGGCCAGTATTTTGCTTCTAGGACTCTCTCCTGCTGACATGGGATGGAAACAACAGTTCTGGCAAAGAACGGTCATCAGAACACTATTTACAGCATTAAAAATGGAAAGCAACTCTAATAAAGAAAAACGGGAAAATTGTTAGGCATGTTAATTGCACGTGAATGATGAAATACTATGCAGCTGTCAAAAACTGTGCTTATAAAGAATTTTTAATAACATGAAAATGACAACAAATGTAATGTTAATGGTATATCTCTGAGTGATAAAATAAGGATGATATTTCTCTTTATACTTCAGCATTTTATCAAATTTTCTTCAATGAGAATGTGTTTCTATTACAGATAAAGTAAAGCATTTAAAAGTCTCCAGTTTCTGAGTTTAAAGGTATTTGGTTTTTTTGAGGTCCCTATCTTCTTTTCTTTGCAAACGGTAGGAATTTTTTTAAGTGTGACAGAAAGAATGGTCAAAGAAGGAGCCAGTTTTACAGGTTTAATCCTATGAAACCCAGAGCTTCCCTTGGAACTGTCAGTAGTCCTCACCCTTGCTGTACCCCACTCCCCTTGAAAGTAGAAAGAGACACCAGGGCTTACTCCAATCTCACTGACACCTGGGCTTCCCTAGTGGCTCAGTGCTAAAGAACACACCCGCTTGCCAATGTAGGAGACACAGGAGACTCGGGTTTGATCCCTGGGTTGGGAAGATCCCTTGGAGGAGGAAATGACAATCCACTCCAGTATTCTGGCCAGGATAATCCCATAGACAGAGGAGATTAGCTGGCTACAGTCCATGGGGTCACAAAGAGTCAGACACGGCTGACCATGCCACACACACGCACTGACATCCTCCGGTGAGTTAGTTAGAGTGTAGACACCACAACAAAAACAGAGCATTGTCAACATTTGCTTGCTAAACCATACAGGATTCATATATATATACATATACCTGATTCAACATGGTGGAGAAAGAGTAGTGCATACCATGGGCCACAAGAGGAAACCTACGCATCTAAATGATTACTCTCATTATTATCGGTGCTGTTGTTGGTTAGGTTTCTTTTTTTTTTTTCCTTTTTTTACTTCCTATGCCTGAGAGAAGCCCCAGTAACTAGACTCCTAAAATAGATACTTCTGTGACTCAATTCTTCTCCTTGCAGGCCTTTTTCAGATGCATCCTTCCTGCAGCTCTCTTCTGAAGCCAGGGCGCCTCTGCTGGCTTCCCTCTCTATTTTCCCCTCTCTGTTTCTGACATGAAAGGCAGCCCCACTTTGCCAGGCAGCCGCCCTGGACAAGGGAAGCAGCTGGACAAGCACTGTCAGAGCTCATCCCGCCCCTTCTTCACTCCCAGAAAGAGGATGGAAAGTGGAACACAGAGAGACTCAAGATGACAAATGCCTGTCATCTGATGGGCTCAGCCCACTGCCCCTAAATCTCCTGGTTCCATCATTTCACAAGATGACCACAGGGACCCATCACTGCTTCCTGGCCTTGAATCTCCCTAGGCAGCCTCTTGGCACCAGTGTCCGAGGCCCTCCGAGGAACAGCCAAGCTCTTCTGCCCAAGGACTCATTGACAAGAACCGGCTCTGGTCTCTGGAAACCTCCACTGTCCTTGGATCAACAAACCAAATCAATTCCTGATTTTTTCTACTCAGTTTCAAACAAACCCTCTGTGTAGTCAACAGGTATCTTCTGACTACAGCCATGAAGTTAAAAGATGCTTGCTCCTTGGAAGGAAAACTGACAAACCCAGACAGTGTATTAAAAAGCAGAGACATCACTTTGCCAACAAAGGTCTGTATAGTCAAAGTTACGGTTTTTCCAGTTGTCATGTATGGATGTGAGAGTTGGGCCATAAAAATGGCTGAGTGCTGAAGAATTCATGCTTTTGAACGGTGGTATTGGAGAAGACTCTTGAGAGTCCTTGGACAGCAAGGAGATCAAACCAGTCAATCCCAAAGGAAATCAACCCTGAATATTCACTGGAAGGATGGATGCTGAAGCTGAAGCTTCAATGCCTTGGCCACCTGATATGAAAAACCAACCCCTGGAAAAGACCATGATTCTGGGAAAGACTGAGGACAGGAAGAGGAGGGAATGAGAAAAGATGAAATAGTTTGATAGCATCACTGACTTAATGGACATGTATTTGAGCAAACTCCAGGAGATAGTGAAGGACAGGGAAGCCTGGAGTGCTGCAGTCCATGGGGTTGCAAACAGTCAGACTCGACTTAGCGACTGAATAGCAACAACGACAATCTTCCTGGGACCAGCAACACTGATGGGTAGAAACTGCCTGGTTCACCATCTTGTCAGAGATCAATAGGAAAGAGTGCCACGACTGACTAGTGATACCTGTCTCTGATGGCTGGGGGGCACTCAGGAGTACTGCATGTCCCCCAGCTGCCACCTCTGCCCAGATCTGTCCCTCCACCTCCTCAAGGCTTGTGTTTGTATCTTTGCAATTTCATACCTTATGAGTGGGGTGGGAGGTTCCTCTCACATACAACAGATAAAGTGTTAATTGCTCCACCCTGTCCGCCTCTTTGTGACCCTATGGACTATAGTCCACCAGGATCCTCTGTCCATGGGATTCTCCAGGCAAGAATACTGGAGTGGGTTGCCACAACAGATAAAGCAACTGTCAATAAATAACCGCACCCGTGCACCAGGAGGCCAAGGCCATGGTACTGCCCACCTAAATCAGGGGGACTGCACTGACTCCCGAGGACATGGGGAACGCATGGAACCATGCTGCAGCCCCATGTTCCCCTTCACGCTGCCTTTTGCTCTCCCCACCACACTCCTGCACTTCATCCCTCCCCTCTCACTGCATCGATCACTCCATTCTAATAAATCTGTCATGCATCTCCCTCTCCTCCATGAGACAATAGATTCCTTTATGGCTGGAATCTCACCACATCCTCCTTGTGGGCAGAGTGGATGAGCAGAGAATAGCTTCTCAGTAAAGATTTTTCTTTTTGATGTGGACCAATTTTTAAAGATCTTATTCAATCTGTTACAATATTGCTTCAGTTATATGTTATGGTTTTTTGGCCATGAGGCATATGGGATCTTAACTCCCCAAACAGGGATCAAACCTGCAATTCCTATATCAGAAGGCCAAGCACTGGATGGTCAGGGCAGTCCCTCAATAAACATTTTTGAATGGAATTCAACTGGGTCTCTGGATGAAGATCGAGAAGTAGATTGGCATATACACGCTACTATATATAAAACAGATAACTAAGAACCTGCTGTATTGCACAAGGAACTATACTCAATACTCTGTAACGGCCTAGATGGGAAAAGAGTCCAAAAAGAATGGATGTAGGTATATTCATAACTTATTCCCTTTGCTGTACACCTAAACTAACACAACATTGTAAATCAACTATATGCCAATAAAAGATAATTTTAAAAAGTCAGTTCTTAGTCTCTGTATGGGCACGAAGGAAAGAGGTAGCAAAGCTCTAAAATTGAACTCCAGGTCCTTCAGTTTCTAAATCAACTTTGCCAGTCCTCTATCATTTCACAGTTGTTCTCACATACAAATCAACACAAGAATGTTCTTAGTCGCTTAGTTGTATCCCACTCTTTGTGACCCCATGGACAGTAGCCCGCCAGGCTCCTCTGTCCACGGGATTCTCCAGGCAAGAATACTGGAGTGGGTTGCCATGCCTTCCTCCAGGGGATCTTTGCAACCCAGGGATCGAACCCAGGTCACCTGTATTATAGGAGGATTTTTTTACTCTCTGAGACACCACAGAAGCCCAAACATAAGAATACTCAGGTGGACTCTTCCAGATGCAGTATCATTTGGTACCAACATTCAAATACTCTCTCTCTCATACACACAACACACACACACACACACACACCCCGTATATATTTACTGATAAGCACTAAAATACTGAGTCCTTTGGGGGACATCACCCTGATATTGCGGAAGGCCACGAAGCCTCTCAGGCTGAACTGTAAGTTTTCCAAAGCAATCAAAGAAGGAAGGATAGGTACAAAATTTCAGCAAGTTCCACAAGGCAATTCAAAATCAGGCTTTCAGAGGTTCTTTTTGGAAATTGCATTTGCTGGCAGAGTATTTATTAATATGCTCCTTCAATGCAGAAAATCATTCACTAAAAAAAATGAATATATCTGCAAATCCGTGTGTTAAAGGGATTTCATTGTTTCACCTGAAGTTCCCTCTACATAAAGAAAAACACCTAAATTTCATACACTGTCCAGTGCGTACACTCCAATTATCCCAGACAACTGTGCCTTTTGGTCATTTTCCTTAGTAGAAAATAATATTTAAATTCTTCAAATACTTCAAGGTTTGGGATTTTGCATTAAATCAGTTAGAAATTTTGTTTTAAACCAATGCTGATGCCAAATATATTACTGGAAGTTAGGTTATTTATGTCAGGGTGATTTTTTGACAAAAATGTAGAGAAAACAACAATTGTGAAGAAATATGCAGCTGAAATTCTACTTCCATTACTGTGATCAAACCCAAGATGCTATTCTGCCTTTTACGTTTCAGTGACATTTCCATCGATGTGGCCAGGGTACCAAGAGCATTGTAGTTTCACAAGTCTGTCCTACCTCAAAGTGAAAACGAATTGGAGGTAGCTAGGACAGAAGGCTGACAGAAGGCCCACCAGAATTTTGTTTTCTCACAGTGAACTGGTATTCCTAGCCGTAAACTTTACAGAAGAAACAGGAAGGTGGATTAGAGACTGATGTTCTGGTAGCAGTGGTGGGTCCTGGTTTCTTGAGGGTCCTGATGGAAGAAGCACTGAGCTGGGAGCCTGGTTTCAGTTACACCCACAACTAACCCCCATTCCTGCCCCCTACGCTGGAGGGGGTGTCAGGAGTGGGCCCTACGGGCGACACAGTGACCGAAGTGATAGAGAAATACACTAGGCTTTGGAACTAAGACTCCAGACCCACTGGGGGCAGAGGTGGTTCCTGCCTCTCGGAGGGAGCCACAGCCAGCAAGAACACACCCCATGGACAGAGGATGGCTGGGACATTGTCTAGTAATCCCTGGGTGAGGAGTGGGGGAGGGGGGCGTGCTTTGGGTTGTCTTTATCTTCTGTGGTCCCTGTCCTAAAGACCCTGAGAGAGAACGTGGAAGAAAATAAGTGGGCTTTTAAAAATAAGACTGGATTTCCCTACTGGCCCAGAGATTAAGACTCCAGACTTTCACTTCAGGGTACGCTGGTTTGATCCCTGGTCAGGGAACTAAGATCCCACAAGCCACGTGGCATGGCCAAAATGTAATAATAATAATAATAATGAAGCAAAATAAATAAATAAAAACTAGACCATGTCAACTTTGATAGGCTTTGAGGAAACCAGGGGTGGGAAGCCTCCCGGGTGGGATATCGGGGAAAGAATCACAACTCCATGAGAGGGACAGCCCTTCACCTCCTCAACTTGTCACTGGCCATCACTCCTGTGAGGAGTGGCAGGCACTGTAAGATGATCGCCTTGTACCCGGAACAGGCCACCCTGACCGTCCACGATTGCCTAAGCTGACCTGAGGACCCCATCTTGCCACGCTGCAACACATCAAAGTCTGCAAAGAACTGGATTAAAACTCATGCCTGACTCTTCACCCTGGGTTGATGCACAGGGACGGGCCAACAGAAAGGCAGGGAAAGAACCAGGGTAAACCTGGGACTCTGCAGGCCCCCGGTTCCTGATAACATCCATCCAGAGTCTACTTACTCAATCCCTGTGCTCAGACCCTCTCCGTGACCACGGACTTCTTCACATTCACCCTCACCAGGGCAGGTGGATAAGGGCATCTTTATCTGCCCACAGTGCTGGGTCATGGGAACCAGAGCATTTCCAACACTAGAATGGCCACTGGCTTATCCATCCCAGTATTTCACTGTCTGAACGCAAGCTCAGGGAAATTAACTCTACAAAGGACTGTGGCCTGTTTTGCTGACTGATCCAGGCATATATAACAGGTGCTCAAAACTCTTGGCTGAATAGATCTGAGTTTTGAAAGGAGTGCCAAGGAATCCCTGGTGACAGCTCAGCATGTTCTCCTCCTCAGTAAAGCACAAAGAATATGTGGGCAGGGGTGGTGGAGGGGGGCAGGGAGACCCTAGTGCTGGTCTCCTTTGCTGTCCTCAAACTGAGGAGCCTCAAATCACATGCCTGCCTTGAACCTCTATCCTCTCATCTGTGAAAGGAGAGGAGCTGACTCCACAGTGTTTCCACTGCTGTCACCTAGAGCCCTAGAGCTCTGCAGACATGATTCTGCATAGGAGATGCATGGGGAACTCTGCCTTCATCTTCATCTGTTTTATTATGAGATGTCCCACAAATTTTCATTTGACTAAAGAATTCCACTGTAGACTTCCCCAGCAGTCCAGCAGTTAAGGTTCCACCTTGCAATAAAGGGGTGTGCAGGACTAAAATCCCACATGTCTTATGGTTTGATGGAAAATTAAAAAAGAATTCCTAATGATGTATGGCAAAACCAATACAATATTGTAAAGTAATTAACCTCCAATTAAAATAAATAAATTTATATTTTTAAAAAGGTAAAAAAAATGCTTTTTTTGTGTGTGTGGGTAAGACACTACCACCTGACAATGCTTATAATCCCTTAAATCTGGCTACACCGGCATCTTATGTATCCTAGAACACCCCTAAAACCCTTCACTCGCCATGACCCCAAATATTCCATTCCCACTGCCTGGAATGCCCTTCCCTGGCCTCCCTGCGGCTTCCTCTTTGTTGAACTAATTCCTACTGAAAGGTCACTTTCTCAGCAAAGCCCCTGCTGTTCTCAGATGAATCTGAATCCCTGTTCTTCATTCTCACAGCATCTGTCCTATTTATTAAGAGTACTTTTCACAGTTAAGATGAACTAAATTGGTACCATCTTGGGTCTAATGTCTGTACTTCTGGTTAGATGATCATTTCCAAGAGGCTGAGGACAGACGGGGTCTGTTTTGTTCACCAACTTTGTTCTCATACAGAGCTGAACTCATATGTCTTACCTGAAAACTGCTTCTTGAAGCATAACAGAGGAGCCTGGAGGGCTATAGTCCATGGGGTTGCAGAGTCGGACACGACTGAGCAACTAAGCACAGCACAGCACAAGACGCTGCATAAAATGCTCAGTAAGAGTTCACTCCTGTGGAGTTACCATCCCACATACTGAAGACCCTGGACAAGCCAGGGCCTTCATCCCACTTCCCATACAAAAGGAGAGAAGCCGCGCCAGCTCCGCCCCAGTCCTCAGGCTCGTCCTCTGTCTTGTATCACATCTCAAGGTCACAGATCACATCACCCTGGGGCGCACCTCCCAGACCTGGGCTACCTAATGTGGAAGCCACTGGCCACATGAAGTGAAATGAAAAATTCAATTCCTCAGTCACACTGATCACCCTTCAAGGGCTCGACAGCCACGTGTGGCCAAGGGCTACTGTCCTGGGCACTATACATACAGACCGCTTACCATCATCGCAGAACTTTATTTCTATTATTAATTTTCTTTGGGGTATAGTTGATTTACACTATTGTGTTAGTTTCTGCCGTACAGCACAGTGAGTCAGTTACACATAGACACACGTGCTGGGCTGTGTGCTGTGTTAAGTCGCTTCAGTCGTGTCCAGCACTTTGTGACCCCATGGACCATAGCCCGCCAGGCTCCTCTGTCTGTGGGATTCTCCAGGCAAGAACACTGGAGTGGGTTGCCATGCCTTCCTCCAGGGGGTCTTCCCAACCCAGGGATCAAACCCGCCTCTCTTACATCTCCTGCATTGGCAGGCGGGTTCTTTACCACTAGTGCCACCATCCACCCTTTTCTAGCGTCTTTTCCCATATAGGTCATTACAGAGCATTGCGTAGAGTTTCCTGTGCTATGCAGCAGGTTCTTATCAGTTATCTATTTAATATACAGTAGTGTGTATATCCGTCTAGTCAAGGCTATGGTTTTTCCAGTGGTCACATATGGATGTGAGAGTTGGACTATAAAGAAAGCTGAGTGCCAAAGAATTGATGCTGTTGAACTGTGGTGTTGGAGAAGACTCTTGAGAGTCCCTTGGACTGCAAGGAGATCCAACCAGTCCATCCTAAAGGAGATCAGTCCTGGGTGTTCATTGGAAGGATTGATGCTGAAGCTGAAACTCCAATACTTTGGCCACCTGATGCGAACAGCTGACTCATTTGAAAAGACCCTGATGCTGGGAAAGATTGAGGGCAGGAGGAGAAGGGGATGACAGAGGATGAGATGGTCGGATGGCATCATCGACTCGATGGACATGGGTTTGGGTGGACTCTGGGAGTTGGTAATGGACAGAGAAGCCTGACGTGCTGCAGTTCATGGGGTCGCAAAGAGTCGGACACAACTGAGCGACTGAACTGAACTGAACTGAAGTGTGTATATGTCAGTCCAACTGGTATAGCCACTGTGGAGAACAGAATGGAGGTTCCTTAAAAAACTAAAAATAGACCTTCCATATGATCTAGCAATCCCACTCCTGGGCATATATCCAAAGAAAACCAAAATTCAAAAAGATAAATGGACCCCAGTGTTCACAGCAGCACTAATTACAGTAGCCAGAACATGGAAGCAACCTAAGTGCCTATCAACAGAGAAATACACAAAATGTGCAACACCTTCTAGCCAGCACTGTTCTAATGGCTGCTTAGCCTGACACATGCCACATTTCTGGGTTGTCCTGGACCACACCCTTTCTGGGTGTTGCCTCCCTTCCTAACACCATACCTGGAACTAGCTCACTGCTCATCTCCTCCAAAAGGACAGAGCAATATCCTACAAGCGTTCATCTATCAAAAAACTAACTTCTCTGATCCTTTAGTCTACCCCACAGTTTTTAAATACTCAGTTTGATTTTTTTCATTATTTTTGCAGTTTTTGCTAACAACTTCCTTCAGACATTGGCCCTCTCAATGCTGTCCCCACCGCCACCCCCGCCTCCCCCGCCATTGCTGGGACTCCTAACTCTGAAGTCTGGGCAAAGCCCTGGGTTGGTTCCTAATCATTTCTGTCCTTCTGACACTATGGCTCATTTGCTTATTTTTCTTTTTAATTTGTATTTATTTATTTTGACTGTGCTGGGTTTTCACTGCTGTGTGGGCTACCCTCTAGCTGCAATGCACAGGCTTCTCACTGCCGTGGCTTCTCTTATTGAGGAGCACGGGCACAGGGCGTACAGGCTTCAGTAGCTGTAGGCATGTGGGCTCAGTATTTGTGGCTCTCATGCTCTGGAGCATAGATTCAGTAGTTGTGGTCCACAGACTTAGTTGCTCTGAGGCATGCGGGATCTTTCCTGATCAGGGATCAAACCCATGTCTCCTGCATTGGCAGGTGGATTTTTTTTTTTTTTTAACCACTGAGACACCAGGGAAGTCCCTGGCTCATTTGTTTCTAAAGAAAACTTTAGACTGTTGAATCACAGCTCCAATATCTGCATTCACCTCTCACTTTTCATACAAGGCTTGAGAAAAAATTGCTATAGAGAAAACCTAAGCAAATCTGCTTTTCTGAAATGGACTCTCTTAACTTTGGGCTTATTGCTACTGAGTTCATCATGGATTTGATTATTTTGTGATCATTTCCTCCAAGGCTTCTGTCTAATCTTTAGATTAGAGCTTTAAGGCAGTAAATTCTTTCTCTTCTCTTTCATAACATCACATTAAAAAGGGATTTCTTCCTTAGTTGATTCTCTGATGTTTGTCAGTTATCCTCATGCAGCTGCTGGCCTGCATCTAGGCTCCTGCAGGAGCAGACACTGAGACAAAGATTCAGGTTTCCAAGTTACATCACTGGATCCCAGAATAAGAGAAGTCCCTGCAATGAGAAGCCCAAACACTGCAGCTGGAGCGTAGCCCCCACTTGCCAAAACGAGAGGAAAGTCCTAGGGAAATACAAAAATACCCAGCACCAAGCCAGGTAAAATTCACAGTGTCTAAATAACCAGGGAAAGATCATCAGTGGTGCAAAAGACCAAGAAAATAGGACCCAAATTGAAGAGATAAAGTCATCAGTCAATATCAGCCCCAAACTGACACAGATGTTAGGACTGGCAGACAAGGATGTTAAAACGGTTGCTATATTGCATTCCAAAGTTCAAAAAGTTACACAGAGATGAGGAAAATACTAACAAGGGCCAAATTGAGCTTCTCTAGATGAAAATATTTTCTAGATGAAAACGTCTGAGGTGAAAATATACTGGGCAGGATTAATGGCAGATAACACTTCAGAAGTTGGAGATCTTAAAGATAACAGTAATAGAAACTATCTAAAGTAAAACATAGAATGAAGATATCGCAACACCCCTCTCTCGATAATTAACGTAACAAGTAGCCAGAAAGTAAGTCAGGAGATCGGAAACAATCCTACCCACCAGCTTGGCCTCATTGACACTTATGGATCATGCCACACAACAACAGCAGAAAGCATGTTCTCTGCAACAGCATACAGCACATTCATCAAAATAAGCCATATTCTGGGCCATAAAACTAGTCTTCATTAATGCAAAATGAATCAAGTCATGCAAAGTTTATTTCCCATCCACAATGGAATTAAATTAAAAATCAACCACAGAAAGATATGTAAAAAATCACCCAACACTTGGAAGCAAAATGATATGTTCCTAAATAAGCCACAGGTTAAAGAAGAATGAAAGGGGAAATCTGGCGGCATTTTGAACCCCACAAAAATGAAAACACATCAAACTTTGTGGAATGTCACAGAAGAAACTCTAGCACTATGTATCTATGCTGAAAAATCTTTCAGATCAGTGACTCTGGGGTCCTCCTCTAAAAGATTAGGAAATGAACACAACTTCCATACTATTTTCCACTGGTGTCTCATCACATAACATTCCCATCAACAGTGCACAAAGTTTCCCTTTTCTCGACATCCTTGACAGCATTTATTTGTTAGTTTATATCACAGCCACCCTAACAGGTGTGAGCTGATACCCCATCATGGTTTTTATTTGCATTTCCCTGATGATTAGCGATGCTCAGCACCTTTTCATATACCTGCTGGTCATCTGCCTGCCTTTGGAGAAATATGTATTCTGTTCCCTTGCCTCTTTTGTAGCATTTATTTACTTTTGGCGGTGCTGGGTCTTCACTGCTCCATGCAGGCTTTCTCTGGTTGTGGTGAGCAGGCTCCTCTTCTTGTGGAGCACGGACTCTAGGGCGTTTGGGCCTCAGCAGCTGAAGCTCCTGCACTCTAGAGCACAGGCTCAATAGTTGTTGCCCACGGGCTTAGGTGCTCCAGGGTATGCGGGATCCTCCCTGACCACAGATCAAACCCATGTCTCTCCTGTACTGGCAGGTGGAGTCTTAACCACTGGACCGCCAGGGAAGTCCCTGGCTATTTTTAAAATGAGGTCATTTGTGTAGTTTGTTTGTTTGTTTTGTCTTATTCTTTGGCTGCTGTCGCATTTAGGAGTTGCCTTTATATTGTGGTTATTAACTCTTTCTCAGATATATCGTCACCAAATATTTTCTCCCATTCCACAGACTGCCTTTCCATTTTGTTGATTTGCTGTGCAGAAGCTTTTTAGCTTGTTGTAATCCCCAAAAGAACTACATATGATCCAGCAATCCTACTTCTAAGTGCATACTCAAAGGAACTCAAGTCAGTATCTTAAAGAGATAGCTGCATTCCCGTGTTTATTACCACATTATTCACAATAACCAGAGCAAGGAAACAACCTAAATGTCCACTGAAAGATGAATGGATAAGGAAAATGTAGACAGACCATATATGTGCACACACAGAAAACAATGAAAAATCATTCAACCTTGAAAAAAGAAGGAAATCCCACCATTTGTGGCAACTGAATGATACTAAATGGAATACGCCAACCACAGGACAAGTACCATGTGATACCACTTATATCAAACTCACGGAAGCAGAGAATAGAATCATGGCTGCCCATGGCTCAGGGAGGAGAAAGGGAGGCATTACTCAAAGGGCACAAACCCTCCATTGTGTAAGATGAATAAGTTCTAGAGATCTGCTGTACAGCACAGAGGGTAGAGTTAACAGTACTGTACTCTAAGACATTTTCTAACAGGATAAATCTTCTGTTGGGCTCCCTGGTGGCTCAGCTGTAAAGAATCCACCTGCCAATGCAGGAGACTCAGGTTCAATCCCTGGGTCAGGAAGATCCCCTGGAGAAGGAAATGGCAACCCACTTCAGTATTCTTGCCTGGGAGATCCCATGGACAGAGGCTCCTGGCGGACTACAGTCCATGGAGTCACAAAAAGAGTCAGACATGACTTACCAACTAAACAACAACAATAAATCTTATATTAAGTGTTCTTATCACACAAATAACAATAAAATAAATAGGGCAGAAGGTGATGGATGTCCTCATGGCATGGATTGTAATAGCGGTTTCACAGATGTACCTTGTTTCCCGTGTCATCAAGTTGCGTACATTTGATATACACATGTCCGGAGAAGGCAATGGCACCCCACTCCAGTACTCTTGCCTGGAAAATCCCATGGATGGAGGAGCCTGGTGGACTACAGTCTATGGGGTCGCTAAGAGTCGGACATGACTGAGCAACTTCACTTTCACTTTTCACTTTCATGCATTGGAGAAGGAAATGGCAACCCACTCCAGTGTTCTTGCCTAGAGAATCCCCGGGATGGGGGAGCCTCGTTGGCTGCCATCTACGGGGTTGCAGAGTCGGACACGACTGAAGTGACTTAGCAGCAGCAGCTGCATGTCAGTTATACCTCAGTTAGGTGCTTAAAAAAACACAATTAAGTTCAAACTAAGTAGAAGTTAGAAATAATACAGATCAGAATGATAATGAATTAAATAGAAAATAAACACAGAAAAGAGCAATAGAGAAAGTTGTTGAAACCCAAAATTATTTCTAGAGATTGGCAATAAAATTTACAGATCAGGAATGAGAGGAGTGTCATCAATATAGATTCTATAAACATATTAATAGGACACCAAGTAAAAATTATGAACAACTTGATACCAATATATTGACAACTTAGATGAAATGAACAAAATCTTTGACAAACAAGCTACTAAAGTTCATTCAAGAAGAAATAGATAACTTTAATAGTTCTCTATGAAATAAATCGAATATTTAGTTAAAAACTTTAGTATGTAAAAAACTCTAAATCCAGAAGGTTTCACTGGTAAGTTCTATCAAACACTTAGGAAAGAAATAATATGAAGCCTACACAAACTGTTCCAGCTCCCATACAACTTAACTTATGAGGCCAGTATTCATCTGTTACCTACCAAAACCAGACACAGACATTATAAGCAAAGATAGACTAATACCCCTCATAAACGTAGATGCAAAATTATAAATAAAATTTTAGCAAACTGAACTCCAAAATATGTAAAACAGATAAAATATCATGACCAAGTTAGATGTATCTTAGACTCAAGGTTGGTTTGACATTCAAAAATCAATTAATGTTAATTCACTGTATTAACAGATTAAAACAATAAATCTTATGATCATCTCAATAGGTGCATAAAAAGTACCTAACAAAGTCTAACATTATTCTTGATTTTAAAAATAACTCTCAGTTAACTAGGAATACAGGGGAACTTCTTCCACTGATAAACACTATATTGAAAAATGCTATAGTTTACATTTAGTAAATGTTGAAAGACTGGAGTGCTTTCCTCCTGATACAGAACAAGACAAGGATGGCCACTCTCTCCATTTCTGTTCAATACTACAGAAGTTCTAGCCAGTGCAATAAATTAAGAGAAAAAAAAATCTGTATTTATTGCAGACAATATGATCCTCTATAAGAAAAACTAAAATAATACACAAAAAGCTACTAGAATTAATATTTGCTTTAGCAGGCTGAAGGATAATACAAGATCAATATGCAAATATCTATTGAAAGCTTAAATGCTAAACATGAACAATCAAAACTTGAAATTACAATGAGATACCAAAAATTCAAAAGTTTAAAAAGAACCATCATTTACAACAGCATAAAGACATGATAAATCTGGGATTAATCTGACAAATGTGCAAAATCTGTACACTGAAAATGACAAAAGGCTGCTGAGAGAAATTAAACACCTAAATAAATATACCGTCTTCATTTGTTGGAAGACTCATGAGTCTTAAGATGTCAGTTCTCTCCAACTTGACTGTAGATTCAACACAATCCCAATTAAAATCCCAAAAGGGTTTTGAAGAAAAAGAAAAAAAAATTATAGCACTTAAATGTTAAATTCAGTAGTGAATGCATATCAGTTAGGAGTCTTAGAAATTGTATCATAAGCCCAAAGGAAATGATAACCAGTGAGAGAAAAGGCTCTAATTCTTGAAATAAGCAGAAAGGAAAGATTTAGGAGAAAGGAGCATAAAATGCCTTAAGTATTCCGAAAGGTAGGTTACATTCTTCTAAAGCAATGGTATGAGAAAATGGTGTCAATTTCCTCTGTATGTGAGAAAGAGCCAGGTTTCTCAGGAACCATTAGCAACCACTTCCTCCTGCAATCTCACCACCTCCTGTGGACCGAGGTCCTCAGACAGCAAAGTTTCTGAGCTATAATACTCCCTTCAAGCTCTCATGAAAGTGTATCAAGAATTAACAGCCTTTTCAGCATCACAAAGATAGTTTCAAATTATATTCTTTATCTGCAGCTTCCAACTTACATAATAGATGCAAACAGCCTTCTTGGTTTCTCCAACCTCCAACTTGAGAAATTTCATCGTGTTTCCCTTACCTCTTTAACTATCACTTTTTTAAAAAAAAGCACTATCTTTCCCTGTATAATCACCTTCATTTTGAAGAAGGCCCATATTTTCAAGGTAAAATGAAATAAGAGATGAAAACAAGGCCAGTCCTTCCTTGGAAGACAAAAAATGTTTGTTATCTAGTAAGTTTTTAGGATTCTGCTTTGTTCAAAGTTTGAAAACACTGAGAAACTCCTGGGTTCAGGTCTCCTTTTCTTTCCAAATGCAGTAATTTCCAACTAATTTGTTATCTTCTTTGGAGGACTGAGCCTCAAGATTTGTATCTCAAATGATTATTTCATACCTTTGGCAAGAACCTAACTGGTTATGAGGAAAAACAAATCATTTGTATTTTGAGGGGAGAAAAACATATGGCCTGCGGAAGAAATTTTGCTAATGAGAAAAAAATTATGTAGGATTCAAGAGTTCCAAATCTGTATGTTAAAAAATATGCAAGAGAGGGAATAAGAGAAATTTGGAAGAGTGCGTAGAATGTGCTTACCCTAAGAGTGAAAGCCTTGAGTCTGTTGAGTTGGGCTGACACGCACACATGACATACAGTGAATATCAAAGTGTATCATGTTGCTACCTCGAACACTGACATTAATGATCACTTTCTCATTTACCCCAGCCAAGTTCTCCTCTAAATTCAATTCTATTCCTACTAACACAATCCATGTGGATGTATCCTGATGCCGAATTCAGTTCTGTTGACTGGAATGAAAATGCAAAAGAACATCCATATGCAGGGTTGCCAAGGGGAGGTGAGGACTCTGCATGCCTACCCCTGGCAAGCTTTCCCTGGCACTAATTACCATGATTTGACATGACTGCATATTTTTTAGACACCATATGATCCTGGCAAGCGAACGTGTCAGTGAAAATTATACTCCATCAGCTGAAACCTTCCTAAATGCCAGGGAAGTAACGTGATCTGTGCTGTGAGCAATCTCTAAAGAGGGTGCCAATCCTGATCACGTTTTATTCCAATCAAAGGGTTAGCAAATGCACTGCTCTTACTTATTTCTCCTAAACCACTGTGAGTCCTTGACCTGCTCTCCCCAGTTGCATGTGGCTCCTGAGTGCTGCCACTGGGGCTGGTGAGTATTTTAAGTGCAGGAGATTTTGAATAAAAAAGAGATTGTAAATCCCTCATTAGTGATTATATTGATTACATGTGGAAATAATACTATTTCAACAAGCAATAAAGCGGGTTAAGTATTAAAGGTGATTTCACCTATTCTTTTACTTTATTTAACGTAACTATTAGAAATGTAAAAGTACATATGTGTCTTGCATTATATCTCTATTAGGTAGCACAATTCCAGATGATAAAGGTTATTATATCCCGTAGACTCACTGCTTGGTCTACTTTAAAGCATAGAAGTGGGGATATATGTATACAGGTGGCTGATTCATTTTGCTGTACAGTAGAAACTAACAGGACATTATAATGCAACTATATTTCAATAAAAGTTAATTTAAAAATAAAGATTGGGTTCTGTGTATCTACAATAGATAACTAATAAGAATCTACTGTATAGCACAGAGAACTCTACTCAATACTTTGAAATGACATACATTAGAACAGAATCTAAAAAAGCATGTGTATATGTACAACTGATTCACTTTGTTGTACAGCAGAAACTAACACCACATTGTAAATCAACCGTACGCCAATAAAAGTTAATTTAAAAAATATATAGATTTGAAAAGCAGCCCTAAAAGGAGACTTTGAACCCACACACATTCAACCCTCTGGGAGCACCAAGAGATGGTAATTTCCTCTTTCGGAGACGCAGATGGTCACCTTCAAGGGCTATTGTGCAGCTTCTGTGGTGACGACTGGTTCCTGTTGTTGATCAGTCACTTAGTTGTGTCCAACTCTTTGCAATCCCATGAACTGTAGCACAGCAGTCTTCCCTGCCCTTCATTACCTCCCAGAATTTGCTCAAACTCATGTCCACTGAGTCAGTGATGCCATCCAACCATCTAATCTTCTGTTGCCCTCTTCTCCTCTTGTCCTCAATCTTTCCCAGTATCAGGGTTTCTTCCAATGAGTCAGTTCTTCACATCAGGTGGCCAAAGTACTGGAACTTTAGCTTCAGCATCAGTCCTTCCAATGAACATTCAGGGCTGATTTCCTTTAGGATGGACTGGTTTGATCTCCTTGCTGTCCAAGGGGCTCTCAAGAGTCTTCTCCAGCACCACAATTTGAAAGCATCAATTCTTCACTGCTCAGCCTTCTTTATGGTCCAACTCTCACATCCGTATATGACTACTGGAAAAACCACAGCTTTAACTATATGGATCTCTGGTTCCTGGGGATCCTTTTTGTTGCAGCCAGTGTCATTTTCATTATTAAAAAAAAAAGAGAATACCCGTGGGGCACCTCCCTGACAGCTAGAAGACTGAAGCCCCCAAACGGGGCCCAAGTTACCTTGTTCAGGCTCAGTCCCACCATTGCCTGTCCCATCCCAATACTCCACTGCATCCACAGACCTCTTCACTGCTCCTGAACGCCACACAGCCTTCTCCTCTTCCTGGAGTGCACTGATCCTTCTTCTATGCCTGTAAAACTCCTACTCATACTTTAAAACCCAACTCAGATGCCCCCTCCTTTGCAAACTCTTCCTGCTCTGACCCCCTGCAGCTCTTCAGCATTCTCACCATCTAATCCCTAGAGCAAAGCTGGGTTTCCTCATCATGACTCAACTACCTCTCTGTCTGCTCTCCTTCCATCTGCCCCTTTCCATATGCTACAACCCATCCAGGTCAACCCAATGAATGATTTATGTGTGTTCACATGTGCACATATTTACATTCATGCACATAGGAAAGAAAAATCTATAGACCTAACATAATTACTCACCGAAATGTTGCGAGTGGTCAATTCTAGACTGGAACTATGGGTGACTTTTTAAATTGTGGCAAAATGCACATTGCATAAAATGTATCTTAAACATTTTTAACTGTACAGTTCAGAAGCGTGAAGTTTATTCCCATTGCTACTCAACAGATCTCTAAGACTACTTTTTACCTTGCAACACTGAAACCCTGACCATGTCAAAGACCTCCTCTCCGCCAGCCCCTGGCCACTACCATTCTGCTTTATTTCTATTAGTGTGACTATTCTAGAATACATCACGTAAGGGAAAGCATACTCTTAATCTCTTTATGACTGTTTATTTCTCTTAGCATCATGTGGTCAAGGTTCTTCTGTGTTGTAGCAGATGTCAGAGCTTCCTTCCTTTTTAAGGCAGAATAATATTCCACTGTACAGGTACATGCATTGTGTTTCCATTCATTCACGACTAGACATTTTGCTGGCTTCTACCTTTTGGCTATTGTGAATGACATTGCTATGAACATGCATGTATAAATATCTTTTTGAGAGCATGCTTTGAATTCTTTTGAATATGTGCCCAGGAGTGGGACTGCTGGATCATATGGTAATTCTATTTTTAATCTGCGAGGAACCTCCAGACTGTTTTCCACAGTGGCTGCACCATTTTTCAAGCCCACCAACAGCACACAGGGCGCTAATTTTTACAGCTCTGCCTTTCTTTTCTTTTTTGTTTTTAACAGCAGGCATCCTAATGGGTAAGGGGAGGTATCTCAATGTGGCTTTGATTTGCATTTCCCTAATGATCTGTGATATTGAGCACCTTTCCATATGCTTGTTGGCCATTTGTATATGGTCTCTGGAGAAATGTCTATTTAAGTCCTTTGCTCATTTTTCAACTGGGTGGTTTGTTTTTTTACTGTTGATTTCTAGGGGTTCTTTATATATTCTGGATAGTAATATCCAGATACATAATTTGCAAGTATTTTATTTTGTTCTGTAGGTTGCCTTTTTACTCAACTGTGTCCTCAGAGGCATAGTTTCAATGTATCTGTTAATATTTTTACTCTTGCCTCTGCTTTTGGTGTCATATCCAAGAAATCAACGTCAAATCCAGTGCTGTGAAGATTTTGCCCCATGTTTTCTTCCTGGGGTTTCATAGTTTTAGGTCTTACCTTTAGGTTTTTGATCCATTTTGAGTTCATTTTTGTATGTAGTATAAGGTAGAGGTCCAACTTCATTCTTTTGCATGTGGATATCCACTTTTCCCATTTTTTGAAAAGATTTTCCTTTACTCATTGTATAGTCTTGGCACCCTTGTCAAAATCCTTGACAAACCAAAATCAACATATTTTTTGGCTTCAGTTCTGGTACTGTCCTTCACTGGTAGTGTCTAGTACTGTCCTTCACTTTTTAAAATGTCAAATGTATATATATGTATATATATATATATATATATATATATATATATATACACACATACTCTTTTTCAGATTCCTTTCCATTATAGGTTATTACAAGATATTGAGTATAGTTTCCTGTGCTATACAGTAGGTCCTTGTTGTTTATTTTATATATAGTAGTGTACATATGTTAATCCCAAATTCCTAATTTATCCCCCCCCCCAAATCTATTATCTTGTTTGGAAACTGTAAGTTTGTTTTCTATCTTTGCAAGTAGCTATTATATTTTCATTGAACAAAAATGTACTGGATATCTGCTATAGTAGACACAGTCCTAAACTGGAAATTCAGCTATAAACAAAATAAATTCCCCACTCTCCTAGAGCTTATACTGGGGACAAGAAAAAATGAACAAATAAATACCTGATATCAGAGGTTGTGATATATATCATAAGGTGATTTAAAGCAGAAGATGCCTGTGATGGTGTGGGCTGCAATCTCGGATCAGGGACAGTCCCCTCTCCCCTCGATAAGGTCAACAGAACCACTGGCCATTTGTGGAAGGACAAACGAAATTAAATCATTTGATTTATGACTGTGTATTAAGCATGCTGTGAGGAGTGGGAAAGCAGAGAGATGAATGAGAACACCGTCTCAAACTGGGTGAAACCTTGAAGTCTGACCAATCACGAAGGAAAGTGAAGACAAAGCACTGAATGGGTGAAAGTGCTGAGGTCATAGGAAATTAACAAGCAATGCCTGAAGAAAGCTTTCAGCTTAGGGGTGGAAGCAGTCGGTGGATAAAACAGGACAGGAGGCAAATGGTTCTCGAAGTTTCTACCTAGGAGTCAGCAGAGGTGATGAGGAGGTCATGCAAACACATCAAGTTTCCCCTAACCCAGCAGATCAGACAAAGCAGGTAAAATGCAACCAGAAGCTCCGTAGATTCCACATATAAACATAGGACGTCAATACATACATGCTCACTTATCATCATGGGCATGTGATGCCCGCATGTGAATTGACTATTCCATGTACGTTAAGTACACAATTAGGTCATTTCACAGGACATTCCATCTTTGTCCAGGTGGAAGTTAAAAAAAAAAGACCCTCGGCTTCTATAGAGAAATGTTACAGGAGAGTGGGCTCCTCCCATATCTTCTCTGCATCTGGCTGCATTCAAAATACACACAGATTTCTCTTCCTGAGTACAGGGTTAAACAAAGAACTCAAGACCAGCAATGGAATAGCGGCTGTCTGAAGGGATAATATCTCTGGAAACAGACTGGATTAGCCAAGCAGCATCCAGAGAAATAAGTATCTCATCATGATTACCTCCCATTTATAGCCCAGCCTCCTGGGAGGATGCTGATCAGGGCTGCCAAAGAAGATCAATCAATTCAGCCCGATTGGACTTGGTGACTTTACCACTTGCACTCAGAGAACTGGGCTGGGATCACTTTGAAAAGACATCATCTCTCTTCCCACTCTCTATTTAAACAGAAGCCTCTGTCAGAAATGGATGGAAAATAGGTTTTGGCAGCCGAGTCCGTGGTAATGGTAAGAGCTGAACGCTCACAATTTTGCAGGCTTTGCCGCAGAGACGTGGGGCAGCCGCCTGAGTGAGCGTATCGGAGCACTGGCTTGATCCTCTTGGGCCCAATATGCTGTGTTTGTCCACAGCTTGGTTTCTGGGTAGAAAAAGTCAGAACAAGTGATGGAGGGGAGCTGTAATTAAACTCTTTCTCTTTCCCCTCCACATTTGTGTACTTTAGTTATCTTGTCTTAGATAAGACTTCTACGTTTCTGCATTGCCTGAAAAGGTGAGAGGGAGGGACGCTGCACAGAAACTCTGGTGACCCTGGGGCCCTGGGTGGCTCCTGAAAAGGAAGGACACGTGAGTCCACGTCGCATGTCCACCAGCCGCCAGGCTCCTAGAACAGAGGTAACAGCCTCTCCAGGTTCTCCCCTAAAAAGATGAGGAAGCTGCTAAATTTTAATCACTATGACTCTCAGGTGTAAAAAAAAAGAAAAAAAGGACTCACTTTCTTTTCCTTCAAAACCATTTTTTGTCTTCCTCCCACTGGGGTAAATTAGACAAACTCCTACATGACTTTAATTGATCATGTTATCATCACCAACGGTAATCCAGCTTCTGGGACTTCTCAGGGACTCTGATCATTCACTGTGTAACGGACATGTGGGGGAGAAAGTTTTGGTTTCCGTGTTCCCACCCACAGATGAGAAATGGCATTTTCTCCTGCATTTGTGGGCCCCGGCATCCTAATCAATCAGCCAAACGATAGCCTTTATGCACGTGGAGTAAATCACACAAATCGCTGACGTGTTTACCAAGAGCAGACACCGTGAAGAATGCTGCCAGGCCCCCAGCAGAGACCAGGCACTTGGCGGATGTCCGAGGAACTGTCAGATGAGATGCTTGGGACAGGGACATCATCTGTCAAAGGCAGAGCAGACACCTCAAATGTCACCTGGGTGGTTTCATTGCCTCCAAAGATGTCTTTCCTTCCATTTCTACTTCGGCACATCAAGTCTCATTGCTTCTTTCTGTGTCACGTGTCCACCTGGACACTTGCCCCTCCAGGTCACTAGACAAATGGGGACTTTTGTCGATCTTGAGATTGTCGGAAAGGAGTCACAACCGTGCTTTGACTTGCTAAAACTCTCAAGGAATTTCTTCTGGGAACCTTCTCCTTGTATCGGAGGAATAGCTGCTAACCTCAGTGGTGGAAACTAGTGGGAGGGATGTGGAACCAGAGCCCCAAGGAACAAAGAAAGAAAACAAAGAGTGGCTGCCAATCTCTCAGCACATCTCACCTCCACCACCCAGAAGAGGGGCTCACTCCTGTGTTAAGCATTTGTGGTTCTACAATAACAGAAGCTCGCCACATAGAGAGCAGAGAGCACTCCCCAAGCCATGCAAGCCTCCTCCCTCCTTCTCACACTACGGATGAACATGGAGGGCATCATTTAAGTGATGAAGCCATCCCCTGCCACAGGACCTTTGCACCTGCTGCTCCAGCTTCCTGGTCATCCACACAGTCTATGCCCTCTGCTCCCATCCTGGCTCAGCAGCGTCTCCTCAGAGAGGCCTTCCTGGACCATCTTCCCCATCCCTCTCTCCATCCCCTATTCCTGTTTTATTTTTCTAATTAGCTCTTATCCCCATTTTCCAGACAATGCATTTATTTATTCTTTTTTTTTTTTTTAACTTAATCACCTCCGCCAGCCAGAATGTAAGCTTTAGGAACATGAGAAGGTAGCTTTGCTCCCTATTACATCTCTAACACCTGTAACAATGCCTGGTATAATATGTGCTCGGGCTTCCCAGGTGGCTCAGTGGGTAAAGAACTTGCCTGCAATGCAGGCGACACCAGAGATATGCATTTGATCTCTGGGTTGGGAAGATCCCCTGGAGGAGGGCACGGCGACCCACTCCAGTATTCGTGCCTGGAGAATCCCCATGGACAGAGGAGCCTGGCGGGCTACAGCCCATAGGGTCGCAAAAGAGTCGGACACCTACCCACCCTGCAGTCTTCTTTCAAATCCTCCAACATGCCCTGCTCCTTTGGACCCCAGGGCCTTTGCACAACCTCCATCAACCTTCACCTGGTCAATATCCTTTCTGTAGGTTCCAACTCCAGGATCACTTTCTTTTCTATGAACCCCTCCTGACACCAAACGCACTGTGTGATCTCATGTCACTTACAATATTGTGCAATAGTAAACAGGCAAACAGATACTTGAATATTATTTGATGACCAGTTATCTGCTCTACGATGCTGTGAGTTCCCTGTGGGCAAGAACTGGGTTTGGTTTTGCTCATTAACTACTCCCTAGCCCCAAGGATGGCACCTGGCAAATGACAACCTGCCCCATTAAGATGAATTAATGCATATTCAATGCGACCTAGCCAGCGTCTGTATTACAGGGTTACTGTTAGCAATTCTATAAGAACACTAACAAATACTAACAAAAACTATTTTATATAAATATGAAAAATCGTATTCTCCCCAAACCCCAAATGTATATCTGAAGCTATAGGAAAAATCTATCAGATTATGGGGGGTGTGTGTGTGTGTGTGTGTATGTGTGTGTGTGTGTGTATGTGTGTGTGTGTTATGGCCATTGCTGCTATTGCTGTAGTCAGGTGCAGTGGCCCCAGGGAGGAAAGGAGACTTTCACAGAGACTTCATCATTTTTGACACTACCGTGCAGCAGAAGCAGTGGCTGGCTGAGTTCTGTCGAGCCCCTGATAATCCATGACTATCCTCCAGTTAATAAAGGTAAGTGAGAGGTGTGTGGGTGTAAGCACATACCCCGGAGCCCCTCACTTCTAATGAAGTAAAACACGGTGCCCAGCACATAGAAGGCTCTACGTACACACCCATAGCAAAAAGAATGGGGCCCACCCGAGGGCCAAGGGACTCTCAAGAGTCTTCTCCAACACCACAGTTCAAAAGCATCAATTCTTCAGCACTCAGCTTTCTTCACAGTCCAACTCTCACATCCATACATGACCACAGGAAAAACCATAGCCTTGACTAGACGGACCTTAGTCGGCAAAGTAATGTCTCTGCTTTTGAATATGCTATCTAGGTTGGTCATAACTTTTCTTCCAATGAGTAAGTGTCTTTTAATTTCATGGCTGCAGTCACCATCTGCAGTGATTTTGGAGCCCCCAAAAAGAAAGTCTGACACTGTTTCTACTGTTTCCCCATCTATTTCCCATGAAGTGATAGGACCAGATGCCATGATCTTAGTTTTCTGAATGTTGAGCTTTAAGCCAACTTTTTCACTCTCCTCTTTCACTTTCATCAAGAGGCTTTTTAGCTCCTCTTCACTTTCTGCCATAAGGGTGGTGTCATCTGCATATCTGAGGTTACCAATATTTCTCCCAGCAGTCTTGATTCCAGCTTGTGTTTCTTCCAGTCCAGCATTTCTCATGATGTACTCTGCACATAAGTTAAATGAGCAGGGTGACAATATACAGCCTTGACGTACTCCTTTTCCTATTTGGAACCAGTCTGTTCTTCCATGTCCAGTTCTAACTGTTGCTTCCTGACCTGCATACAGATTTCTCAAGAGGCAGGTTAGGTGGTCCGGTATTCCCATCTCTTTCAGAATTTTCCACAGTTTATTGTGATCCACACAGTCAAAGGCTTTGGCATAGTCAATAAAGCAGAAATAGATGTTTTTCTGGAACTCTCTTGCTTTTTCCATGATCCAGCGGATGTTGGCAATTTGATCTCTGGTTCCTCTGCCTTTTCTAAAACGAGCTTGAACATCAGGGAGTTCACGGTTCACGTATTGCTGAAGCCTGGCTTGGAGAATTTTGAGCATTACTTTACTAGCATGTGAGATGAGTGCAATTGTGCGGTTGTTTGAGTATTCTTTTGCACTGCCTTTCTTTGGAACTGGAACGAAAACTGGCCTTTTCCAGTCCTGTGGCCACTGCTGAGTTTTCCAAGTTTGCTGGCATATTGAGTGCAGTACTTTCACAGCATCATCTTTCAGGATTTGAAACAGCTCAACTGGAATTCCATCACCCCCACTAGCTTTGTTCGTAGTGATGCTTTCTAAGGCCCACTTGACTTCACATTCCAAGATGTCTGGCTCTAGATTAGTGATCACATCATCATGATTATCTGGGTCATGAAGATCTTTTTTGTACAGTTCTTCTGTGTATTCTTGCCACCAACAACAGAAACAGCATCTTCAACAAAGTGGCTCATAGAGCCCCAGATCCAAACCTACATTTTGATACCAGCTCATTTGTTCAATTGTGTTCCTTCATTTACTGAATAAACCTTGCCAATCACATTGATCAGGTCTCGCCCAGACCATGTGTACTTTGCTCAGAATCAGTCGGTTGAGCTTTATTTTCCCTGCAGGGATAACTGACAGGCAAAGGCTGTGGTATAAACTATCATGTCTGACTCTTAGTGACCCCATGGATTGTAGCCCACCAGGCTCCTCTGTCCACTGGATTTTTTAGGCAAGAATACTAGAGTGGGTTACCATTTCCTCCTCCAGGGGATCTTCTCAACCTAGGGATAGAACCCGAGTCTCCTGCATTGCAGGTGGATTCTTCACCGCTGAACCATCCGGAAAGCCCACAGGCAAAGGCAGAGGGTTTGAAACAGGAGTCTTGCTCTGGCTATGGACAGCTTCCAGGCCTTATTTATTTCTCCCTCCTTAACAACAGCAACACAGGAAACTTTTTTTAAACTTTATATAGGCCGAACTGTACTCCACTGCTCATCACTGGCACCACGGTGTGCCCAGCAAACTCCAGGGGACAAGACACCACTGGTCTAAATGGCGACATCTATACCTGACTCCCCAGCGTTCTCTGTCCCAAACCTCCGCCCACACAGGGATCAAGTGAAGAGTTCCAGAAAGAAAGGATCTTTTAGACCAAGCTGCTGCAAACCTTTTCTGGAAAGGGACAGAGAGTTGATATTTCAAGCTTGTGGACCAGGAGTCTCTGCAGCTGATGTGAATGGGTGTGTTCCCATAGGACTGTTTTTATATACATGGTGGGGGGGCGGTGAATGGATTTGCCCTGGGGGCTTTAGTTTGCCATCCTGTGCTGGACTCTGCTCCCATCTAACAAAAGGCTCTTCTGAGTGACTCAGTGAACAGGGGGAGGCTGTGTGGTAAGAACCAGACAAACATGGAATCTGAGAGAGACTGATCAGAGTTCCAAACCCATGACAGGGCACAGCTTTGGAAGGTCTTTTCCCATTTATTTCATTGAGGAGTAACTTACATGCAATGAAATGCAGAGATTTTAAGTGCACGTCCATTGTATTCTGAAACAGGTTTACCTCCACGTAACTCAACCCCAGTCCAAGAAAGGAACAGAACAATCCCGTCACTCTGTAGTTTCCCTGGTGCAGCCCAGACCCGACATCCAGTTTAACCGAATCTAGAACTTGCACCAGAATGGAATCAAGCAGAACGGATCATGAGGTCTGGCTTCTCTTGTTCAATATGCAGGGTCTGTCTTTGCTAGTGGTAAAGAACCGCTTGCCAAGGCAGGTGATGTCAGAGACGCGGGTTCAATCCCTGGGTCGGGAAGATCCCCTGGAGGAGGGCACAGCAACCCATTCCAGTTTTCTTGCCTGGAATATCCCACAGACAGAGGAGCCTGGTAGGCTATAGTCTATAGGGTTGCAAAGAGTAGGACATGACTGAAGCGACTTGGCGTGCGCACACATACACACACACACACACACACACTGCCACTTCAGAGTCCACACCCATTGGTGGCTGTGTCACAGGCCACCATGAGATGTATCACCTTGCCTATGATTGAGGACACATGGCCCCAGACTCCTATAATCAAACTCATTTCGAATCAGAGTGAATAAATACTGCCAGAAGTGCCTAAACCAGAAAAAACATACACCACCATTCTCCCCTCTACACTCACATTTCTATGCAGACCAAAGACCTCCTCCCCATCCTATATACCAAAGGACCTCCTTGGCTCAGTGTGAAATAGAAAAAAAAAAAAAAAAAAGGCACACACTCTAACTCATACATAATCCCAGCTCCACCAGAATCCCAAGTAGGCAGCCCTTGGCAAATTCTCTAGAAACCATGAATGTCTCTCCCCCAAGCCCTTCGAGCTACCACGTGACAGACAGACCCCTGGCACTTCCTCCCCTAACGCTGGCCTGTGAAGCTGGGCTGCATAATTAACACCCATGGTTATCTTTCAATGCCTGCACCTGGCGCTCTTAATTTAATTATCTCTCCGCTTGTACAATCCACTGCACACTGGGGCCTGCCCCACCTAGCCAGCCTGGCCCTGCATCTCCACTTGCCTGCGGCACTTCTCATCCAGAAATAATTAAGAACACAGGGTCCTCTGTCTTGTGGCCAAGTCGGCCGTCAATATTACTGGACCTGGAGGGAAGTTTCATCTCAAAGAAATAGAGTCAGCGAGAAGCCCTGGTTCGAGGAACAGGGAGGGACACCGGAGCATTTCTGCTGAGATGGGAGCAACCAGCAAAAAAGTGGCCGTGACCTTTCAGAAAACCTGGAACAGTCTGCTTCTGGGCATACTCTTTCCCTTGGCTTGCTCCTGGAGGAGAGTGAAATAATGAATTGGGAACAGGCTCCCACCAAGGCTAGGACGACAGGCTGCTCACAGTTATCCACGTGAGGACGCACACACAGAACAGGGTCACAAGCAAGCTGGGGAGATGCTGGCCCCTCCTGTACGACGGTGCCAGTTTATTCTCCCAACCAGCCCTTCTGTGACTACTGGTCACCAGAAAACCAGCAAGCAGTGATCTCAAACACAGGGAGGCCTCCATGTTTCCTTTCACTTTTTGGTTTCTTGTTGGACATGCGCTTAGCAACCAAAACGTTGTTCCTACCCTGGCAGTTCATGAGCAACAAATAAAACTACAAACAAAATAGCATTACAGGAAATATAAACTGGGGTGCACAGTGGATTCCACGAGAGCACCTTATCTGTCCACTTGCCCTCACCTTCATGCATTTTCTTCCAGCGTCTGTCTTTGGGCTCACACATACCCACACACATCCTACCTCTTGTACTGGGTTAGAATGCTTTCATTCTAAAGCATGCACGCTGTCACTTCAGTTGTGTCCTGCCAGGCTCCCCTGTCCATGGGATTCTTTAGGCAAGAACACTGGAGTGGGTTGTCATGAGCTCCACCCGGGGACCTTCCCAACCCTGGGACTGAACCTGCATCTCTTAGGTCTTCTGCTTTCTCAGGCAGGTTCTTTACCACTAATGCCACCTGGGGAGCCCCTCCATTTTAATAGCCAGTTTTAAATAAGAAAGCTGGGCTGTCCTCAACATCTCTTTATTTCAGTCTGCTTCAAGACACACAAGAGAAGCTTCTAACAGCCATAAGAATTTTGGAGACTTTGCTTTATTAACAAAAAGGCCCTCCACATATATACATTAATATACTATATTTGTTTTTCTCTTTCTGACTTGCTTCACTCTGCATGATAGGCTCTAGGTTCATCCACATCTCTACAAATAACCCAATTTCATTCCTTTCTATGGCTGAATAATATTCCTCAGCCATAAACAGCCTGAGTATATGGACCATGTCTTCTTTATCCATTCATCTGTTGATGGGCATTTAGGCTACTTCCACATCCTGGCTACTGTGGTTAGTGTTGCTATGAACACAACAGTATATCTATCTGTAGAATTATGGTTTTCTCAGGGTATATGCCTAGGAGTGATGACCCAGAAGAGTGGGATGGAGGGGGTGTGGGAGGGAGGTTGAAGAGGAATAGGATATATGTATACGTATGGCTGATTCACTTCATTTTACAGCTGCAACTAACGCAACGTTGTAAAGCAATTAATTATACCCTAAAGCGTCTACCTGCAATGCGGGAGACCCGGGTTCGGTTCCTGGGTCGGGAAGATCCCCTGGAGAAGGAAATGGCAGTCCACTCCAGCACTCTTGCCTGGAAAATCCCATGGACGGAGGAGCCTGATAGGCTACAGTCCATGGGGTTGCAAAGAGTTGGACACGACTGACAGACCTCACTTGCACTATTTTTAAAAAGGTAAAAAATAAAAGTAAAAGGCTCTCCCTACTCACATGGCCAATCCTAGTTCATCTTTGCCAAATTCAGAAAAACATTTTTCAGGAGATTTTGATGTGTTTTTCCCAGCTTCTCAAGGGCATCTGAAGGAAGAGCAGAACCCTCTCACTTCAGTAGCCCTCCTCTTCGCCAAGGCTGTGAGGGGGCCCACGGCCTGGCCTCCTGCTTGACAGACGGCTGCATCTCCAAGCCCCGACCCAGAGGCGACCATGCACACTCCCCGTGATTTACGATGCCTGCTGCCCTTCTTTCCGTCACAGAACATGAGGTCCTGTGCACAGTAAATGCGGTGACTTGGGGACTCTGTCACCTCTCTGGGCCCAATCTGTCTTCCAAAGGCCAGAAGCTCAGACAGTGAGGTTTTCTCCCGGGTCTCTGCCTGCCCCTCGCTTCCCTTTCTGGACAGGCAGCAGAGCCCACAAGGGAGTGGATGGTGGGGCATGTGCCAGGGAGTGTGGTCGGTTTCCTTTCTCTTCAGGATAAAAGAAGAAAATACCCCGACCTTAACTACATGTTCTCCACCCCCAGTATTATGAAGACTGCTTGACCTTAGCCTTGGAAGACAGCCTGGCTTCTCTCTAAGGAGCCTGGGGAGACTTTCCACTCAGAAGGTAAAGGGGGAAATACTGCTGCCTAGATAGGAGGAGCCAGGATTTTGTGCGCACGTATCTGGGTCTCGGTTCAGGCTCTCAGGAGGCTGACTCTGAGACAAGGATGCTGATGCAGGTGACTAACTTGCGAGGTGGACAACGGCCAGCAGGAGGGTGGGGGTACGTGACCCTGGGAAGGGAAGGCAGCCAGTAAAGCACGATCTGGGAAGCCAGTTATCCCTGTGGGCTGGTGAGGCCTGACCCCAATTCCCAGGGAATTCTAGGGAGAATGCATGAACCATGCACCTCAGGGTTAGTCTTACACAAGGGCGAGGGAAAGGGAAAGTGAAAGTTGCTCAGTCATGTCCAACTCTGCGACTCCATAGACTGTAGTCCATGGAATTCTCCAGGCCAGAATACTGGAGTGGGTAGCCTTTCCCTTCTCCAGGGGATCTTCCCAATCCAGGGATCGAACCAAGGTCTCTCCCGCATTGCAGGCGAATTCTTTACCAGCTGAGCCACAAGGGAAGCCCAAGAATACTGGAGTGGGCAGCCTATCTTTTCTGCAGGGGATCTTCCCGACCCAGCAAATTGAACCAGGGTTTCCTGGACTGCAGGCAGATTCTTTACCAACTGAGCTATCAGGGAAGCCCAAGGGAGAGGGAGTTGGGATATTTATTAACCAACTAATGCTCCACCAGGTGCCCCAATCAGAGGGGTGAGGAGCTAGCGTACCAGTGGGTTAAGGCAGGCATGGAATCCATTGACAGGCATTATTCTTAAAGTATCATCTCTTTTTAAAATTAATTTTTATTGGAGTAAGGTGCTTTACAATGTTGTATAAACTGTACAGCAAAGTGAATCAGCCATATGTATGCACATATCTGCTCTTTTTTGGATTTGTTTCCCATTTAGGTCACCACAGAGCACCAAGTAGAGTCACCTGAGCTATACGGTACATTCTCATTAGTTATCTATTTTATACATAGTAACGTGTATATGGGGCTTCCCAGGTGGCGCTAGTGGTAAAGAACCCACCTGCCAATGCAGGAGACATGAGAGATGGAGGTTCAGTCCCTGGATTGAGAAGATCCCCTGGAGGAACCCACTCCAGTATTCTTGCCTGGAGAATCCCATGGACAGAGGAACCTGGCAGGCTATAGTCCATAGGGTCACAAAGAGTGAGACATGACTGAAGCATGGATGCACGTATGCATGCAGTGTGTATATGTCAATCCCAACCTTCCACTTCATCCCACCCTGCCTCCCAAACTCAAGCACACGTTACATGAAAAGCAGAATCTACCTATGTCTGCTTTATCCTAAGAGGCAATTATCTTCCCTCTAACCTTCCAATAAATCAGATCGTCCAGAAGGCAGTCTGAGTTTACTGGCTACACGTGCTCAATGAAGGCGAGGCAAAGAACCCCGGAGGCCAGAGGGCTGAGATGTCCTCTTGGCCTCAGTAGTGGTCTTCCGAGGGCCCCCGAGGTGTATCCAGCACTCAGGGGAGATGCAAGGTGGCAGGGGTGGTAGGGGGTGGTGGTGGTGACAGGTTCTGTGTAGTTTAGTGCCTCGTCCCAGGCTGGCAGTGCATCCAGCCCAGGCCCCTGCCCGGGGCCTTCCCTGGCTTTTGCCTCTGTTCCCCCTGTTGTCCTCTTGTGGTTTAGAGGTCACACTGCGCTGTGTTCCTCTTCTTCCAGTGAGGAAACCAGGTCCAGGTTTTTCCCAAGGCACGTGTAAGCTGGAGGTGAGAGTCAGTGGGTCATGAGTCCCCTCCAGGCCAGCCCCACTGTCTGAGGAACCAAAGTCCTCTCTCACTCTCTCAGGCCCAGTCCTCTCCAGTTTTCCAAACTTCTGATGCCATAAACCAATATGGCACACTGCTCCACCCAGACCCTCAGCCCCCCATTCGGGCTCAGGCCCTGCCTCTACAGAGGAGGGGATGGTAGGGCTGAGGCTGGTGGGACCCAGTGGGACCCCTTTGAGAGGCCTCTGCTTCTGGCTGGACTCCCTTTGGCCTTTGCTGAGGGAGAAATTAGCTTGTATAAGTCAGATCCTTTCTCAGGAACTAAATCCCAGCAGCAAACAAAAACCAGACCGGGAACCATCCGCTCGAAAAGACAAAGTGGGTTGAGGGCAAGGAGCCAATTCGTAGGCCCCCAACCAGAGCCCAGTGCCAGGGTCTCCCTTTCATGACAAGGGACAAAGAGTCACAAAGCTTAAGGAGGTCTCTCCTTTTCTTTCTCTTTCCTTTTTGGGAATGAAGTCAGGCATGCGCCCTCTCCATGTAATTCATTTCCCTTGTGGTCCCAACCAGCCCCGAGGCTACCACAGGAAATGGTGAAGCAGAAGAACTTTCCATAGACAGGTCCAAATATTTGCCTTCTGATGCCACCTGATTAAGTCTGTGATTCTAGCTGCCACGGAGAAAGGCGGAAATCTGGTTGTTCCCGAGTCCTCTGCTCGGTGGTGGTGGAGGAAATGTCTCACATTTGCTGTTTCTCCCCGGGGCCCGACCTCCTGGTCTAAGTGTCGCTCGTATAACCGGGGGCCCATGGGGCTCAGACTAACGCTCATTTTCTCCAGGAGATTCCACTGCCAGTAGACAGACAGGAAGCTCCTCAGAGGTGGGAGCTTAGGTCTGTCTGCTGACTTGCTGCTTTGTTCCTTTTTGTGTTTCACCATTTTCCTAATAAACACACGAATGACATAACTGGGTGGGTACTGCCAAGAGGCCAAGGTCAGGATCTTTATTCCCACATGGGCCTTTTTCTTTGTTTGTTTTTTTTGTTTTCAGTAAGCTCTGCTTCCTCGAGGAGTATCCCTCGCCCTCAGAGGGCCGCCACGGCCAGGAGCAACATGGCCGTGCCTAGGAACGCCAGGCGTCGTGTACCCGCCTCCTCCGGAGACTCCTGCAGCGAGCTTTCCTCATAAGAGTCTTCTATTCTCTCTCCTGCCTGCCCTCTGCTTCTGTCTCTTCACAGAAGCAGACGTCCAGCAAACACAACCAGGGCACAGGAGGGATCTAGGTGAGGAGTCACGGACTTCTCAGTGTCATGTGGTTGGGGCTCCACACGTGGGGTTAGAACTGGCTCTCAGGTCCCATCCACGAGGGGAAAGAAATCCATCACCTTCAAAAGCAGGGGCAGCCCGTGGAGGACAGGTTATCAGGGAGCCTGCCCCCATCTTTGGAGGGGGGGTGCGGGTCGTCATCGCCGATGGCTGGCAGCTGGGAGGCCGAGGTTCCTTTTATGGAATTAACCAAAGAACCCAGTTCCTCTCCCTCTTCCCCCGCCTATGCCTTTCTGAGCCACTGGCTGCCGGGCAAGAGGGATCTGATTCCAAGATCTGGCATGGAGTCCATAATGCGCTTTTCCTCTCAAAGCTCCTAGAGCCTGTTCCACGTGGTCTGGCCCTGGGCAGACACTGGGGTCCCTCTCAATACACCTCCTCAGTCCCTGACCCCTCAACGTCCACAACCAACATAAGCTTCTCTTTGCCTAGCTGTGTGATGGATAGAATGATACCCACTCTGCTCCCTGCAGCCCTCAACCAGCGATTCAGGGGAGTGGATGAGTATGTCCCTCGGCTCCCTCCCATCCAGGGCTTCCTTCCCTTCCCTAGGTCACCTCCCAAACTAGGACTGAGTTCAAGTCCTAGCTCACGGCTGCTCCCAGGAACCCATACTAAGACGGGCTGCCTGATGTACTGGGAAGAACCTCGGAGAAGAGGGAAGAAAGTCCAGACTCCGGTGATTAGGTATCTCTGAGCCTCAGTGCCCCTACCTGCAACAAGGGTTGAAATGTTGCCCAGGGAACCCAAGCGTGTGCTAAAAGAATTGGGACCACCACGTGACCTGCCAGGTTTCAGATGGCCAAGCGCTGATGGGGTGTGGGAGTCGAGTTCCTTTTCTGAGCAGCCAGAGCCTCAGTGGGGTGAGACTGCCCAGGTGAGACCAGACTGCTTCCTCTGCTCCTGGTTCAGCATCCTAACTTCCCATCCCCTTACTGGGCGAGGTTGGCATGACATCTTTACTCCATCTGCCTCAGAGGTGGAGAGATGACACTACCCCCGAAGCTTCCTGGCACTGGAGGGTGATTTTAAAAGCAACAGATACATTCTCCAAACTCTGCCATCAAAGCAGGGAGCTGGCTGGGGTCCCTTAAAAGGAAACTCCAATAAGCAGACTGTCAGGCTCCAAACCATAAGCCCTGCAGCTGGCCTGGTGGATGGAAGAGAATTTCCTGGGGTGGAAAGTGATTTCACCAAGGTTGTGAGCGCCTGGAAAGTTCTGACCTGGGGTCGCTTTCTGTTCCTCTGCTAGAAACACAAATGTCTTTCCTGTCTGCCAGCTCTCGAAGAGGATGAAGCATCCAAGATGGCAATCATCAAACAACTGGCTGATATTCACTGTGCGCCATAGGATGTTAAATGCTAGGAGGGGAAACAGGATACAACCATGAAGTAGAGAATTAGTTTAAAAAATTAACATGCTTGGATCAGAGATGACTCTAGAATTTCAATGTAGCCATTTTGGAAGGCCTTTCACGCACCTCAATGGCTTTATACGCTAAACAATTTTAGAATTGTGTCTTTTTTTTTAAGTGTTTGATTTTTCTGATTTAATTTTCCAGCGAGGCATAACGTGCAGATGGAAAAACGCACAGAAGTTCAGTGTAGAGTTCAGTACATTTCAACAAATGCAGACGCCCTGGTGACCCACAAACCAACAAAGGCACAAGAGCATTCCATCACCCCAACAGGTCCCTTGTGCCCCTTCCAGTCAAAGGCAGGTATGGTACCCTTTACACCTTCACGGTTCAGTGTACTTCCCAAGAGCAAGGACATACTCTTACACAAGCGTGGCAAAACTGTCAAAACATGGACATCAACAATGCTAATAATAGTATGATCAAATCTACAGACCTGATTCATTTCACTCATTATCTCACTCTCATTTTATTGGAAAAGGACACATTTCTGCACTGGATGCAGTCAAGAATCACACACCACACATACCTGAAGTGTCGCCTTAGTCTCCTCCAAACTGGGGACAGCTGCTCTCACTGGGCTTCCACGTCCTTGCAGGCCAGATTGTGTAGGCTGCCCCTCAACTTGGGTTTGCCTGTCGATTCCTCAAGATATACAACCCCGGAAGTGACTGTGCCCCTCCCAGGGTATCCCGTCAGGAGGCACGATGCCAGCTTGTCCCTACACTGGGTTAGGACAGGGTCAGCCAGCTTCCTCACTGTAAAGTTCCTACTTTCTTATCCCATGGGAATATGCTTTAAGATGATGTAAATATCCTGTTTATCAAGCATTTAGTCACTAGTTGAACTGTTATTTATGGTTCTTGTTTGAAACAATTATGAAGGTTGCCATATGGTGATTTTTCTAATTTCATCATCTCTGTACTCAAAGGAAGAGTGTGTCTCATTCATTCAACCATTTGTTTATTCAAATGTGGATTCACAGATTCTTTTTTTAAAAATTAACTTATATACTTTAATTGGAGGCTAGTTACTTTACAATATTGTGGTGGTTTTTGCCATACATTGACATGAATCAGCCATGGGTGTACATGCGTTGCCCATCCTGAACCCCGCCCCCCCCACTTCCCTCCGACTCACCGATTCTTATCTTATTCTTTGGATCTTATTCGACTGTTGCTATCACTAATAATGTTGATCTCAGATGGTCCCAGTTTTGGCCAGTGAGAAGTCCTTCCAAAGCTGGTTGCTGTGTCCTTGTGCAAAGTCAGGACTGAGAAATTCCTGGACACTGAAAGACCATGGGCCCCCTTTTTGTTTCAGAAGAGATTTAGCTTTTATTAAAAGCTCTTCTTTCAATAAAGCATCCTTTGGCTACACTGTTGGGTCCTGGGGCCAGTGGTTGTCATGGCTGCTACTTTGGAGAGAGGGGTGGAGCAGGGGCCCTGGGACTGCAGAAGGGGTGGGGTGGGATCCACTCAGCACCAGGAGGAGGGCACTGCCCAGCCTCAGCTGGACACAGGGCACACACCAGCCCCACAGCCAAAGCCAAGCTTGAGAGGCTACCGGGGCAGAGAGCAGCCAAAGCCGTGCGCCAGACAGGAGGGTGATGAGAGCCAATGTCAAAGGGAGGGACAGGCAAGGGGGTGCCAGGTTCGCAGGCCGTCCGCAGGCCCCACTGGCTACTTTTAACTCTGTCTGTCCTGTTTTCTCTCTGACTGGACCTTTCCTGTCAGCAGTCATCACCACCAGTTAGAAAATTGCTCTCAGCAGAGATGCCAAGCAAGACGGTTCTCAGTTTAAAAAGAATCCAACTTCCCTCCAATAGCTGTCTCACTGACTGCCACCAATGTGCAAGCTCAATGTGCATGGGCACACACACACACTAACACTCACTTCCATTCTCTACTGAAAAATTGACCCTTGATAGTTAACTCTTCCACCAATTATCCCAAGAGTGTGCATTTTACTTTTCATACCCTATGGCGCCATGTGTCATGGTGATAAATACCGCTTCTCCTGAATTTCATAGCATGAAACACGGAGCCTGTTATTCAGCAGATATCCATGGATGGACCCTGGTTAATCATTACAAAACAGAACAGTTTTCTTAGGCAAACATGGGGAATGTACCAATGTCAAGTTGTCAGGCCCTAGGCGACCAAGGAAGTTTCAGCTTTGAGGATGATTCATATCCTCCCACCCAGACCCTCTCTGTAACACAGCCACCAAGGGCAAAACCAACTGATGCTGACTCCTGTCTCCTCCTCCCTCCCAGGTAGGGTCCTTTCTCAGGTATGGTAGGGATCAGCAGGTGGGAAAATGGAAGGTAGGGTGACCACAGCCAGTCCAAAAACCTGGGCATCTACTCAGACAACAGTCAGCTCTACTCTTTTCCTAGTCAAAACAAAAGCCCCTGGACACTTCTAGAGTTTTCTGCAATTCATCCCTACTGGATGAAAAAGGGTTAAAAAAGAAAGAAACAGTAGGCCTTTCTGTTTAGTTCTCTGCTTTCATTCCAAGCCTATTTGTTAATAATGAAGCAAGGCTCTGTTTCACCTCAGTGAAAATTTCAAGCCTCAATTATCTCAATTTCTTTGCAAAAGCCTGGTCTTTTCCCTTCTCAGCTTCCAGGTTTTCATAAATGGGGGAGCACCTCCTCTTCAGGGAGCCAGGCTGCCACCTGTGGCCACTTCAATATAAATTAAATAAAATTAAATTAAAGTCAAGATTTAGTTCATCAGCTGCACTGGCCACATGTCAAGTGCTCCGGGGATGCATGCGGCCAGGACCTTCCATGTGATAAACAGTGTAGAGAACACGCTGTCCTCCAGGGAGTCCTCCTTGGTGAGGGGGTGGCTAGCCAATGGGCTCCCCCATGTTCAAAGGAGAGGGAGCTGCGTCACAGCCATGCCAGGACCTCACGAGGTGTCCTCTGCACTCACATCCATGGATGGTGTACTGGGTGCCAGGGGCGCACCTGAGGGTGGCGGGGGGTGGGAGGGAAGTAGAGGCATTTGACCCTTATCTTTCTTCTACTGACATTTCACCTTCTAAATCCTTCCCACTCGTTTCTCAGCAAGTTGTAATATTTGCCTCAAAGTGGAACCCAATCATTGGTCCCTATTTTTTTTTCCTTAAATTTTGATAAAGTAAGTTTGATGATGCCAAAGGTCTCTCTAGGGCTTTCCTGATAGCTCTCAAGGCAGGAGACCCCGGTTCAACTCCTGGGTTGGGAATATCCATTGGAGAAGGGATAGGCTACCCACTCCAGTATTCTTGGGCTTCCCTGGTGGCTCAGCTGGTAAAGAATCCACCTGCAATGTGGGAGACCCGGGTTCAAAAGCTGGGTTGGGAAGATCCCCTGGAGAAGGGAAAGGCTACCCACTCCAGTATTCTGGCCTGGAGAATTCCATGGACTGTATAGGCCACTGGATCACAAGGAGTCGGACACAACTGAGCGACTTTCACTTTCACTTTTCAAAAGTCTCTCTGTGACCAAAGATTCTGTCCTTATTACTCAGGGTCTCATGAAGAGAGGGGCATATGTAGTTTGGGGACCCCTCCAGAGCAGGAGAGTTGATGACTATATCCTGGTTTTAGGAGGACAGATAAAAGTCTAGTCACTGGGATGAGTGAGGAGGTGGTGGGAGGAGAGACTGAATCTGCAGTCACACCCCAAACCCATTAACATGAAGGGACGACAAGAAAAGAAAAGTCTCCAGAGATCTCCTTTCAGTATGAAAGTAAGTCACACTGGAGATAATTATCAGCTTAAACATATGCCACAGGCCCGTGGTATTTATAAGTTGTTCTTTAAAACAGTCATAGTAACCTTCACTTCTGGAAGCACTGGGATAACTTTTAGGAACAATAAGAGGGTCCATGGGGTCACAAAGAGTCGGACACAACTGAGCAGGTGAACAACAAAAAGGAAGATGAGCCCACAGAAGGCATGGCTGTTCACAAAGGGCCACGATGACTGCTTTGCCTTTAAAGAAGTTAACTTTCCACCCTGAGTATCAGGACCTTTGGCAATGGAAGGAAAAAACTACTCTCCCACTGCTTCCCCACCTCACCACACACACACACACACACACACACACACACACACACAAACACAATGACCCTGTCAATGTGTAGTTTGAAAAAGTAAGACCAGATCACGAGGTGAGTTAAGCAGGAGGGTGGGCAGGTAGAAAGAGATGGATTTCCTGTTTGAAGAAAGCCTCTGCCAAACCTGAAAGGGGTAAGCAAAGAAAGAGTTATTTTTAAGACTTGCAAAGTTTGAATTGGCTTAAATGTAGTCCTTGCCTGGAGGCAAGGAGAAAAACTCAAATAATAAATAATACCTGGACCAGCATGTCAGGGAAATATCAGGAAGAAAAAAAAACAAAGAATCTTCATTTTCACAGTGTAGATCCTAAATCAGGGAGCAGGCAACCTTTGCTATTGGACTGTCTAACATTTGGTCAAGGAAGGACTGGGGGCAGAGGGGTCCTAGCAAGATCCATCACAGACCAGAGTTACTAAGACTAGTGTTGGAAATGAACCACTGATGTCTTCACATTCTTATGTAAAGTGTAAACAAAAACACCATTAGAAAGACGTGACTGCTTTATTGACTTACAAACTATCACCTGGGCTTCCCAAATACTATTTGGGTGGCCCAAATAGTAAAAATATCTCCCGGCAATGCAGGAGACCCAAGTTTGACCCCTACGTCAGGAAAATTCCCTGGAGAAGGGAATGACAACCCACTCCAGTATTCTTGTCTGGTGAATTCCATGGAGAGAGAAGCCTGGAGGGCTACATACAGTCCATGGCATTGCAAAGAGTCAGACATGACTGATGGACTAACACACATACACACACACACACACACACAACTTATCATTTAGAAAGTAATCTTGGTTCATTTCTGGATATCAGCTCAAAAGAAATCATCCAGTACCCCATTCTAGTCATATCCTGCCCCATATCTTGCTAATGGTCCACCCATTCAGTTCCTTTCAGTTCAGTTGCTCAGTCATGTCCAAATCTTTGCAACCCCATAAATCGCAGCATGCCAGGCCTCCCTGTCCATCACCAACTCCCAGAGTTCATTCAAACTCATGTCCATCGAGTCAGTGATGCCATCCAGCCATCTTTTCCTCTGTCATCCCCTTCTCCTCCTGCTCCCAATCCCTCCCAGCATCAGAGTCTTTTCCAATGAGTCAACTCTTCACATGAGTTGGCCAAAGTATTGGAGTTTCAGCTTTAGCATCAGTCCTTCCAAAGAACACCCAGGACTGATCTCCTTTAGAATGGACTGGTTGGATCTCCTTGCAGTCCAAGGGACTCTCAGGAGTCTTCTCCAACACCACAGTTCAAAAGCATCAGTTTTTCGGCGCTCAGCTTTCTTCATAGTCCAATTCTCACATTTATACGTGACCACTGGAAAACCCATAGCCTTGACTAGATGGACCTTTGTTGGCAAAGTAATGTCTCTGCTTTTGAATATGCTATCTAGGTTGGTCATAACTTTCCTTCCAAGGAGGAAGTGTCTTTTAATTTCATGGCTGCAATCACCATCTGCAGTGATTTTGGAGCCCCCAAAATAAAGACTGACACTGTTTCCCCCCAAAAATATAAAGTCTGACAGTTTCCACTGTTTCCCCATCTATTTCCCATGAAGTGATAGGACCAGATGCCATGATCTTCGTTTTCTGAATGTTGAGCTTTAAGCCAACTTTTTCAGACTCCTCTTTCACTTTCATCAAGAGGCTTTTTAGTTCCTCTTCACTTTCCGCCATTCAGAGATCCACCCTAAAGCCCACGGGGAGAACCTACCATGGGAAAAAGACTTGAAAATGCCAACAGCGGAAGCCCCACACTCTGCAGGGGGCATCCTGTTTCCTCTCCATCCCTAGGTCCAGATGAGTAGTGTACCTGGGCTCACCCAGAGGGCATCAGTTCAGTTCAGTTCAGTTGCTCAGTCATGTCCAACTCTTTGTGACCCCATGGACCGCAGCATGCCAAGCCTTCCTGTCCATCACCAACTCCCAGAGCTTACTAAAACTCATGTCCATTGAGTCAGTGATGCCATCCAACCATCTCATCCTCTGTTGGCCCCTTCTCCTCTCGCCTTCAATCTTTCCCAGCATCAGAGTCTTTTCCAGTGGGTCAGTTATTCATATCAGGTGGCCAAAGTACTGCAGTTTCAGCTTCAGCATCAGTCCTTCCAGTGAATATTCAGGGCTGATCTCCTTCAGAATGGACTGGCTGGATCTCCTTGCAGTCCAAGGGACTCTCAAGAGTCTTCTCCAACACCACATTTCAAAAGCATCCATTCTTCGGCGCTCAGCTTTCTTTATATTCCAACTCACATTTGTACATGACTACTGGTAAAACCATAGCTTTGACTAGATGGACCTTTGTTGGCAAAGTAATGTCTCTGCTTTTTAGTATGTTGTCTATTAAAGCATACTAAAACTTGGTCGTAACTTTTCTTCCAAGGAGCAATCGTCTTTTAATTTCATGGCTGCAGTCACCATCTGCTGTAATTTTGGAGCCTAAAAAAACAAAGTCTGTCACTGTTTCCACTGTTTCCCCATCTATTGGCCATGAAGAGATGAGACCAGGTGCCATGACCTTAGTTTTCTGAATGTTGAGCTTTAAGCCCACTTTTTCACTCTCCTCTTTCACTTTCATCAAGAGGCTCTTTAGTTCTCCTTCACTTTCTGCCATAAGGGTGGTGTCATCTGCATATCTGAGGTTATTGATATTTCTCTCGGCAATCTTGATTCCAGCTTGTGCTTCATCGAGTCCAGCATTTCTCATGATGTACTCTGTATATAAGTAAAATAAGCAGGGTGACAATGTACAGCCTTGACGTACTCTTTTCCCGATTTGGAACCAGTCTGTTGTTCCATGTCCAGTTCTAATTGTTGCTTCCTGACCTGCATACAGATTTCTCAACAGGCAGGTCAGGTGGTCTGGTATTCCCATCTCTTTCAGAATTTTCCACAGTTTATTGTGGTCCACACAGTCAAATGCTTTTGCATAGTCAATAAAGCAGAAGTAGATGTTTTTCTGGAACTCTCTTGCTTTTTCCATGATCCAGTGGATGTTGGCAATTTGATCTCTGGTTCCTCTGCCTTTTCTAAATCTAGCTTGAACATCTGGAAGTTCATGGTTCACGTGCTGTTGAAGCCTGGCCTGGAGAATTTTGAGCATTACTTTGTTAGCTTGTGAGATGAGTTCAATTGTTGGTAGTTTGAACATTCTTTGGCATTGCCTTCCTTTGGGATTGGAATGAAAACTGACCTTTTCCAGTCCTGTGGCCACTGCTGAGTTTTCCAAATTTGCTAGCATATTGAGTGCAGCACTTTCACAGCAACATCTTTTAGGATTTGAAATACCTCAACTGGAATTCTATCACCTCCACTAGCTTTGTTCGTAGGGATGCCTCCTAAGGCCCAGTTGACTTCTCATTCCAGGATGTCTGGCTCTAGGTGAGTGATCACACCATCGTGATTATCTGGGTCATGAAGATCTTTTTTGTATAGTTCTTCTGTGTATTCTTGCCACCTCTTCTTAATATCTTCTGCTTCTGTTAGGTCCATACCATTTCTGTCCTTTATTGAGCTCATCTTTGCATGAAATGTTCCCTTGGTATCTCTAATTTTCTTGAAGAGATCTCTAGTCTTTCCCATTCTATTGTTTTCCTCTGTTTCTTTGCACTGATCACTGAGGAAGGCTTCCTTCTCTCTCCTTGCTATTCTTTGGAACTCTGCATTCAAATGGGTATATCCTTTTCTCCTTTGCTTTTCACTTCTCTTATTTTCACATCTATTTGTAAGGCCTCCTCAGACAACCATTTTGCTTTCTTGCATTTCTTTTCTTGTGGATGGTCTTGATCCCTGTCTCCTGCACAATGTCATGAACCTCTGTCCACAGTTCTTCAGGCACTCTATCAGATCTAATCTCTTGAATCTATTTGTCACTTCCACTGTATAATTGTAAGTGATTTGATTTAGGTCATACCTGAATGGTCTAGTGGTTTTCCCTACTTTCTTCAATTTAAGTCTGACTTTGGCAATAAGAAGGGCATAGGGAAACTCAGATTCCAGGGCTCCACCCCAGTGCTCCAGACTCAGGAGGGCTGGATGGGGCCAGAGAACATGCAATACTCACACACTCCAGGGACCCGCTGGTCCTCAAACTGCATTTTGAGAAACACTCGCTGCTTGAGGGATTCCTGGGGTCCCCCCAGGTCTGACGGGAGGAAAGTCAGATAGACTGAAGAGGTCAGTGGGGAAGTACACTTCTCTTTGGCCCACAGGTGCCAAGTGCAGGGCCTTCCGGGAGAGCATGAGTCAGCACCAGCAGAGCCTCGAGCCCCGTAGGGGTGCTGTTTCCAGGAGACCATGAGCTCCCGCTCAAGAGCCCCTCCGTGGTCTCCAGGGAGCCCTGGGCAGACGGCAGCCTGGGCTGTTCTTCCCTTTTCCTTCCACTGCGCCTGCTGCTCCCTGGGCCAGCTCCCGGGTAGCCCTGGACTTGGCAGGCTCTCAACCCTGCAGACGACAGCACTACCCAGAGAACACCAGGGGTCTGGGGTCTATGGTCTGTGGTCTGGGTGGGTTGCTGAGGCAACCTGTGCTTTACAAGTTAACTGCTCCTGAGATGCAGACACCAGGCTTGCCTGGGGCCAGCAGCCCAGCGTGGCGCTTCCTGGTCCTGCTCCCCATTAGGTTTTGGACACCAGATACTCTGCGGCCCACGTCCCTCCCGGCCAGCGGTGAAGTCACCACCGCACCCACAGCTCCCACTGAAGACCCGTCACTAAACACAGGAGACCCTCCCCGGTCAGCCCATCCTGTAGTGGTTATTTACATCCCTGCCAGACACACAGTTTCAGAAAAAAATGGCTTCCCAGCCACTGGGCCCAAAAGCCCCTCTCAAGTTGCAAACTGACCCTCGAGGTGTTTTTTTTTTCCTCCAGGAACTATTTTTCCTGGCATACATGTAACATACAACGAAAAAAAAATCCTTTGCTTTTTTAAAACATCCAATACAAAATAAGCTATTGTTAAGGCTCCAAGCAGTCTGTCGTAACTCCCCAGTATGCTATAAAAACAATAAGCCCCTTGAGGGCGTGTGTTCCTTGACCATCACTCCCTCCCGGGGTTGGTTTGACTATTTTGTTCCTTCCATGGCCTCTGTGAATGGGCATCCCCACCAGACACACATGCGAGGCTCTGGACTCTCAGCACTGGTGGGGCACCCAAACAGCTGACGTTGTTCTCAAGCAGACACTCTTTTTTCTCCCTTTACGCTGCAAACAAAGTCAGTAGCCAGTTCTGGATGATAAACTTAAGAAGATGGGCAAACCTCCATGGAAACTGAGATGGCTGGCATAAAGCTGTCCAAGATAGATGACCAGGTCTGAGGCAGACATGATGCCCCAGGGGAATGGTCAGGTACATAACACAGTTATTCTTCAGTTGCTATGTGTGGAAAATCCACAGCTTTGGCATGAAAGGAAGAAAAGAAGAGGGCATCTGGAAAAGACCCAGGGCCCTTTGGAAGGCCATGGCTGCACCACTGACCCACTGCCACTGACTGAAACAGAAACAGTGGTGGATTCAGGGATGAGAGCTCAAGTCCTCTGCTACTCTGGGACACCCACAGGGTCGGGGTCTACAAGTCCCTGAACTTCTCCAAACACCAGTGCTCTCCACCGTGCCCCAGGGTCCTTACCACTGCCTGGTCCCAGGTGGAGAGAGTGGGGATGTCGGGGACAGTGAAGGTCCAGGGAGGGGCGGGTGAGGCTCAGAGGTTTAAAGATTTTGTAAAACTCCATGCAAGTCTGCTGTGTAATTTCAGTCTGTCTTTTAACTATCCTCCCGTGGATGTTAATAACTTTCTTTTTTTGTTAGTTTGTTTGTTTTTGTTTGGACGCACTGTGTGGCATGCAGGATCTTAGTTTCCTGACCAAGGATTGAACCTATGCCCCCTGCAGTGGAAGTATGAAGTCCTAACCACTGGATCACCAGGGAATTCCCAGATGTTAATAACTTTCAACAAAATTCTTTTCGACTTTCAACAGATGAGGCAACATCTTTTTTGCCCTGAGACCACAGGAGATGCCAGTTCGGTTCATCCTCACACTCTTCTGCTTCCTTGATCACTCCACTAGATTTGGGGGAAGACTGGTCGAAGTAGAAAGGGCAGTGGACTCAGAGTCAAGGGTTTGAGTCCTCCCTCTATGCTGGGGCCAGCGGTGGGGAGAGGGAAGTTCCCGGGGTGGAGGGACATCTCCAAACACCAGCTGTCTTCTCTGGGGAACACTTAAGACAGTTTTCATTCTGCATTACAGAAATGCAACGCAGACTTCGGGAATGGAACTGAGGCTGACAACTCCACCTGGTGAAGAGCCTAGTATGCATCAGACTCTTTAACACATGTTGCCTGCATTATTCGGAGAAGGCAATGGCACCCCACTCCAGTACTCTTGCCTGGAGAATCCCACGGACAGAGGAGCCTGGTAGGTTGCAGCCCATGGGGTTGCTAAGAGTCAGACACGACTGAGCGACTTCACTTTGACTTTTCACTTTCATGCATTGGAGAAGGAATTGGCAACCCACTCCAGTGTTCTTGCCTGGAGAATCCCAGGGACAAGGGAGCCTGGTGGGCTGCCATCTATGGGGTCGCACAGAGTCGGACACAACTGAAGTGATTTAGCAGCAGCAGCAGCAGCAGCAGCCTGCATTATTTATGTCTTAAGAGAAACCTGTATTTTACTTGTCACATAAACGCATCACGATGAAATAGATCAAGAAAGGCCTCCATGGTCACACATAGCAGAGGGACAGTTTAGACAGAATACAAGTTTGGGTGACTTTAGTTCTAAAGTCTTTTCCCTAAAACCTTGAGGTGATACATGTAAAAATGCTCTGAAAATGCTGACGCCAAGTCAAAGATAAGATGACATGATTGTCCAGGAACCAGAAATGCTAATTAAAACAGCAGCTCACTCGTCCTGTATCGTCAGGGAAGAAGCGATTTCACTTAAGTGAGGTGTTCGAGGTTTCTAAAGGTTAGCCCTAATTAAGAATCGACCTTGCAGAGGCTTTTAATGGAAAATTTTCAAAAGTAATTACACTCTCTTTTGCTATCTTAAATACACACGGATCTGAATTTCAAGATTTCTAAAAATAATCCAGAACGTTAATGAGTATGAGGCAAGAAAATGAGATACAATTGGAAATGTTCTTAGGGTCTGTGATTGGAGTTAAGAGGGATCGAATGGCTGGACTTGTTCATGTAACAAGCCTACTTTCTCCTAGAATATTTTATTCTGAAAATTTTTCAAAAATGCTGAAAAGCTGGGAAAACATTACCCCACCTCCCACATCTAGATTGTAACATCACATTATAAAAGGCTTGTTTTATCACACGGGTACCCGTCTGTCCACTCCTCTATCCAGCTACCGATATGTCTTTAAAAAACGCATTTAAAATTATACTGCGGAGAACTTTCTTGGTGGCACACTGGATAGGAATCCACCTGTCAACGCAGGGGACGCAAGTTCAATCCCTGGTCTAGGAAGATTCCACCTGTTTCAGAGCAACAGAGCCAATGAGCCACAATTACTGAATCCCACGTGCCCAGAGCCTGCGCTCCACAACAAGAGAATCCACCAAAAGGAGAAGCATGCACCACAACAAAGAGTAGCCCCGACTCGTCGCAACTAGAGAAAGCCTGTACAGCAACTAAGACACAGCGCAACCAATAGATGAATAATTAAAAAAATAAAATCATATTGCAGAGACCAGCACACTTCTCCCTGAATTCTTCAGCATGCGTATCAAATTCATACTTGTTTGTGGTACTTTTCTATTGAGATGCAGTTCAGACACAATAAAATGCACAAATCTTCTGTGAACATTCACTGAGTTGTGACAAGTGATACGTCCTTGTAGCCCAAAGTTCTCTCAAGATGCCGACCTTTCCTACTGCACAGAAGGTTCCCTGGCACCCTAGTCAACTCCACTTTCACTCCCGAGAGAGTCTAATTCTACAGGGCTTCCTTCTCCTCCCCTTGAGGCCAACTCTAAAAGTGCCAGAGGTTCTGTATCTAATCTGAGACCTCATTTTATCTGCAATTATCTGGATGGGGGTCATGGGAGTAATTCACAGCCACTTTTAGAAAAGTGCATGGGTCCTTGATCGTCTTGCCATGAGGCCAAGAGGCATTCACCTCAACAAGGGCATAGGAGTATCTGATCTTGCCAGCAGGCTGGTTTCCATATAAATGGCAAGCTACTGGATTGTTACAAAGCTTGACCGAGTATCTTTCCACCTGTAAGATCCAGTGCTGATTTGTACAAGAAGAGAATTTCCACAGGGGTTAAGATTTCCATGTGACAAAGATTCATCCGGTCAAAGTTATGTTTTTTCCAGGAGTCATGAACAGATATGAGAGTTGGACCGTAAAGAAGACTGAGCACCGAAGAACTGAAGCTTTTGAATTAGGGTGCTGGAGAAGACTCTTAAAAGTACCTCGGACAGCAAGGAGATCAAACCAGTCCATCCTAAAAGAAATCAACCCTGAATATTCATTGGAAGAAATGAAGCTGAAGGTGAAACTCCAATACTTCGGCTACCTGATGCAAAGAGCTGACTCACTAGAAAAGACCCTGATGCTGGGAAAGATTGAAGGCAAAAACAGAAGAGGGCAGAAGAGGATGAAATGGTTGGATAACATCACCAATTCAATGGACATGAATTTCAGCAACACACAGACCAACCCAACAGCACATGAGTGTCATGGCACGTTCAGTCGACTGAACAGAAGTGTTTCACTAGGGTTCTGAGGGACTCTGTTTAGGAAAAAAACAATGGTTTCCTCAACTCTTTCGAGCCGTGGTGCCCTGACACTCATGTGCTGTTAGGCTGGCATTCATATATTGAGAAGGCAAGACATTTTCATGTTGAGATGTTGAGACATACACAGGTTCACATGCTGAGACATCACATGTTGGTCTGTTGTGACATTTGCATCTTAAGATGTTGAGACATGAGTGCATTACAACTACTGAAACATTCACAGGTTGACATTCACATGTTAAGATGTTGAGACATTCACATGTTGAAATGTTGAGACATTCACACATTGATGTGTCAAGATGTTCAGCGTTGAGATATTCAGATTGACACAGGGATACATTCCCAGATCCAGATGTTGAGATTTTCACACGTTGATGTATACAGACACTCACAGCACCTGGTGAGACAGTCCCATGTTGAGATGTTGAGACATCCACAGGTTGAGATGTAAAGGCCTTCTCATTCATCTCTCTGACTTCAAGCATCAGATGACTTGGGCCAGGCCTGAGATACAGACATGGGCTCCTTTTCACCACCTTCTGATGAACTCTCCTGCACCCTTCCCTGCAGCAGTACTGGTCCCACCCTGAGGCCTCCACAGGCAGTTTCCACCCATGCCTATGGCGTCCTGCATCTTCCTGCCTGAAGATGCTATCTGGGCCCAGTTGGGTGTGCGACTCCCGCGTGGGCAGGCAAGAAACACTGTGGATCAACCTATGTGGATAAGGTTTGAGGGATGAACACCCCAGTTTCTTCCCCTGTCAGCGGCTGGACACTGTTTCCCAGAGGGTCCATGCTGGAACTGAGCCCCAGGCATCCTCAATGGTAACACCCCTTATTGGTGTTTCTTGAGATCACCTCCCAAACAATCTCTTTGTACCCAAATCCCTGTTTCTGATTCTGGTGAGAACCCTAACTGGGCCATCTCCAAAGCACCAATCCTGTCTCCAAGCAGACAGCTGGAAAGCAGGATCAGGACCTCATCCCTGCCAAAAGCGAACGCGTCCTCTTCTGCAGTCCACAAGGTTCTCAGGTCACCAGCTCCTCATAGCAACTCTGCTGAAGCACATGGGTGGGACCCGCTCCTTGAGCAACAGGGCATCAATGATGGAACTCCACAGAGGCACCTCACATCCATGATGTCCTTCCCAATGGGAGACAAGCTCACCTCCCATTGCATCCCAGGGAGGGATCCCAGTTCTCTCTCTCCACCTGCAGGTGCCCACGGCGGGCAGTGGTAGCAGGTGCGGACACCTGTCTTTGGAGTAGGGCTGTGGGCAGGGGGCTCTCAGGATGAGTCCCTCCATGCGGAGAGGAGGTGCTGGAGCTCCACATAGACTGTTCACAGCTAATGTCTCTTAGAATCTCTGGGTGAGCAGACATGAAGGACACTCACAGAGACACAGGAATCTTAGAACATGGGCACCTTGAATGAATAAGAATGTCTGTTTTAATCGGAAAAACAAAGGATGAAAAAAGACACAAACAGTGAAACTTCTGTGGAAAATAGTTTGGTGGTTCTTCAATAAGTCGACCATAGGGATGTTCAAACAAAAATTTGTACATTAATGTTCAGAGCAGCACTATTTACAGTAGGCTTAAAGTGGAAATACCCAAATGTCCATTGACAGATGAGAAGAAACAAATGGGATAGAACCTCACAATGGAATACTGTTCAGTTCAGCCATAAAGATGAGTAAGGATTGGTACATTCTTATATAGATATATACATACACATATATAAAAAATATATTGATACATAATAATATATACATTCATTGATATATGATTATATTTATACATATATTGATACATGATTAGATATAGAGAGATTATAGCTTGTAAACATACTGAATGTGAGAAGATATTTGCAAATGACACATTCACAACGGGTTAATATCCAAAACATGCAAGGAGCTCATACAAGTCAATGGCAAAAACAAAAACAAAAACCACCAAGCGGATTAAAAAGTGGACAGAAGAACTAAATAAGACACTTGCCCAAAAAAGACATAAAGGTGGCCAAAAGGAACAAGAAAAGATGCTCCATATCACTCATCATCAGGAAAACGCAAATCAAAACTACGACGAGATATCACCTTACATTTGCCAGGATGGCTATTATCAAAAAGACCAGGGCCACATCAGATATTAAAGTGTCTGACAATACCGAATATCTATGACAGTGGAGAACAATGGGAACTCACACTCGTGCTGGTCAGAGTGTAAATCTATCCTCTGTGCTGGACAGCAGTTTAGTGGAATCTACTAAGGAGACACATATCCTGCCATCCAGCAATTCCACTGTTTGAGAAATTGATCTTACCAGGAGACACTGACCAGAGTGTTCAATGTGGCACTGCCATGTCAAAAAGCTGGACACCATCCAAACATCCATCCACAGGAGAACAGCTAACTAAACCTGATGTAGCTGTGCCCATGGATACCATGCAGCTTTGAGAGTCAGTGAACTAGAACCTCAGACACCCACATGGACAAATATCTCCCAGAGACCATCAAGGGAGAAATGCAGGTTGAGGACACACATGGTGTGAAACATTTATATCAAGTTCAAAACCATGCAGCTGATACTTGATACTGTTTCTGGACACATATGCTTGTGCTGAAAGCCTAGAGGTAAATATAGGGTCACAAGCACTCAGAGGCAGGGAAAGTGAAAGCCACTCAGTCATGTCCAACTCTGTGACCCCATGGACTATACAGTCCACGGAATTCTCCAGGCCAGAATACTGGAGTGGGTAACCTTTCCCTTCTCCAGGGTATCTTCCCAACCCAGGGACTGAACCCAGGTATCCCCCATTGCAAGTGAATTCTTTACCAGCTGAGCCACTAAGGAAGCCCAAGAATACTGGAGTGGGTAGCCTATCCCTTCTCCAATGGATCTTCCCAACCCAGGAATCGAACCAGGGTCTCCTGCATTGCAGGCAGATTCTTTACCAACTGAGCCCTACCAGGGAAGCTCTCAAAGGCAGGAAACAGAATTCAAATGTGAACAGTGAGTTCAAATGGGAGTTCAAATGCATTTGCAATAGTTTACTTCTTAGGTGAGTGATGGCTTTGTGGATGTTCACTGTATTATTTCCCAGACATCTTTGTCTGAAATATTTTGTCAGATTTTTTTTTTTCTCTAGGAGGTGATATACTCAGCTGGCAGGAGAGGTACAAACCAATGGGAAGGTCTGGTGGGGAGGAGAGTTTGGTCCCAGTATCAGTGGTTCTTAACCAAGGGGTCTAGGGAGAGAATGTAGGGGACTCTGAACAGGGATGAGGAAATACATCTTTTTTAGCAACTTCTACCTGAAATGCAGCATTTCCCTCAAATATAAACGTGGGCAGCAAACTGCATGGTGTATTAGCCATTTCTTAGCCTTTATCACCAATAGCTGTCAGGTATTTTACAGCCCATGACACTTTGCAGGTATCTCAAGATAGCATTTATGCTCATCAACAATTCAAAATTACAGTAGTTATCAGACCCTCCACCAGCTCTTGCTATTGAACATGGAATAAAGAAGCACATAGATTATTTCTCCATCCCCAGGTTGTTTATTCACTACACTGATGAATGTATTTCAACAGAGGTAAATTGTCTTCTGTTGCCCTGTTTTTTATCCTATGTCTTCAAAACAAGATCCTTCAGCAGACCGCCAATGGGCTTGAGCACCCCTGGAGGAGGAGCAGGGTTGGGGTCTCCAAGGAGTCAGGTCAGTGGCTACTAAAGTCCGTGAGGGTCCCCACAGTTTCAGGACACAGAAGGTCAGAAATAAAAATCCGATCCTGATTTAAAGAGGAAAAGAAAGTTGTACTTGTTTATCTCAGCAGAAAAAAAATGCAAAGCCGAGGGATCAGGTGAGCTCTTTGCGCTGTGCCATTGTCCTGAACCTGTCTCCTCTGTCTCCTTTTATTGGATTTTACCCAGGGCCCGTCTTGTGAACTGTTCTGAACACAGATGGAAATGTAACATGAGAACTGAATTAGCGGGTCCAGTCTCCAAGGGAGCCTCCAAAATGACCTGAAACTCAAGTGAAGGCTGAGTCTGTAACTTGGTGAGATTAGAACATGTGACTTCCTCCCTTCTGGCCAGAAGGATGCCTGGGTGGGGCAGGGGCGTGGGGAGCTGGCGGATTTCCGACTCAGCCTAGCAGAGGTGTGGCCAGGCCTCAGGAAGTCTGAATCCAAGTTAAAGGATCCCAAGATGGAAGAGAACACCATTGCTTCCAGCAGGAAGCAGCTTTGTCCACCACACAGAGTGGGGTATGTGTTTATGCCCCACAGGGAAGACCATGGGGGTTTCTATACCTCAGAACTGCCTACAGAATAGAAAGTGATGTATCTTAGGAGTGAGGCTGGTGAGAACCTTGCAGGTGATGGACTATAATTTTTCTCTTAAATCTACCATTTATTGAGCATTTGCTACATGCTAGGCATGCTGCTATGTGCTTTTTAAAAATCAACATTATTGAAGTATAATTGATTTGAAATAAACTGCAGCCTTTTAAAGAGGACGAGTACATTGCCCCCAACCGTTCTTTCATGTCCCTTTGTGGTGCATCCATCAAGGGCCCACCTGGCCCCGATGTAATCACCAATCTGCTTCCTGCCTTAGTAGATTAGTTTGCTTTTTCTAGAATTTTATGCAAATGAAATCACACAGTATGTACTCCTTGATATCTGGCTTCTTTCATTTATCAGGATGTTTCTGAGATCCATTCAAGTTGTGGTGTATTTGGTTGTTAATTCCTTTAAGAGCTGAATAGTGGTCCTTTACATGTATGTAACCCTACTGGTTTATCCATTTACTAGTTGAGGTATACCTGGGTTTTTCCAGTTTGGGGCCATTATGAATAAAACTGCTATGAACGTTCACATGCATGTCATTTTGTGACCATATAGTTTCATTTCTTTGGGGGAAACACCAAGAGTACAATGGCTGGGCCATATGGTAAGTGTATGTTTAACTTATAAGATACTCCACACTGTTCTCCAATGTGGCTGCACATTTTACATTTCTGTCAACCACAGATTAGAGTTCCAGTTGTTCCACATCTTTGCTAACACTTGGCATTGTCAGATTTTAAATGTGAGCCATCCTAGTGAGCGTGCAGTGTTATCTCACTGAAGTTTGAATTTTCAATTCCCTGATGACTAATAATGTTGTGTATCCTTTCGTGAGCTTATCAGCTGATACATGCTTATTAGTTGGGTTAATGTGATAAAGGACCTTGCTCAGGGGAGACACTCGCTCATTTCTTGTTTCCTCTTTAAGTAGTTTTTAAAGCACATATTCTTTTTGGAGAAGGACCACGTCTCAATAATCCTTGTGTCTCTAGTACAGTATATGACACATGATAGGTACTAAATAAATTAACTCAAAAAAAATGAGCAAATGAATTCCAGTTAATTCTGGGATGTAATAAAATGACATTCTTAAGGCCAAGTAAAGTGTTTAGCTATAGGTTTTTCTACACTGAATGGCCTAAGACTTAATTTTTTTGATTGCTGTTATTATACTATCTCTCCTTTCATATCAGACCTTCAGCCTCCCCCTGCCTCTAAATAACCCACCTCCAAAACTAGTGATCTGAATCTATCATGGGCTTGTTTGGGATGCAAACAGGTTTGTTTTGACATATAAATGTGCAACCATATAAATAAAAGCAAATAGGTCTGAAGGAGAGCCTTCAACACTTTAAAAGATTACTTTGGGGAAAAGTCCTCAGGAGATTCCTAGGTAATGATTTTCCCCACCAAAGGCTGAAAACATGTTGAAACTGAGGTCTCTGGTACAGCAGAATTCAGCAGTGAGGTCCAGAGCAGGGAACTGGGCTTGGGGCGAGAAACCCAAAAAGACAGATCTAGTTCAAACACCAGCTCCTCCAGTCCTGATTTCTCAGACCCTAGAAAGTTCCTAGATCCCACCCAGGGGAACACAATGCAGTGCTTATGCGGCATTTCAAGAATTAAATGAGGGGATGGATGTAGAATTTCCCCACACATCACTCACAGCAGCCTTGCAATAAGCATCAGATCCTTTCTCCAGAGCTCCTGCTGCCATAGGCACCAGTCCAGAGCTCCCCTGGCAGCTGGTACCACAACCCCCTGCTGCCGGGGCTACAGCTTGGACTCTATCCTCAGAACTGCCCCTTGGAAGACCGGGCTCCCCATGCCCCGGCAGGGTGGGGGGGTGGTGTCCAAGGACTGAGGGATACAAGCAGCCTCAGGCTCCTCACTTGAGCAGGGACTGTCCAGGGTGTGACCAGAGCTGCAGGAGTGGCCCTCCCCCACACTCCATCAGGCCCAGACTGAACCTGGCCTGAGCAAGCACCCCCTTTGGCCTCTTCCCCTGCTTTGTCTGCTTCTCTCCTCCTTTCACAGACTCCACCTGAGAGCTCCCCCTCAACAAAACACGTGCTCATGAATCCCCATCTTCCTGCCTCCAGGAACCTGAGACACCCAGGGATATGTGGGCACCGCATCCTCCTGATGCACTGATGCCAAGACTAAGACTATTTGGAGCCAAACTCGTGGGTCAGTGGACTGTGAAGGGCCTGGAGAAGTTTTCTATAATTCTTAAAACCCACTGACTCTCTGGGTATCACAGTGTTTGGCCCATCACCCAAACCAACCACCGGAGGGAAATCAAGGCAATGGAGCAATCAAACAAGAGACATGTGCAGGAGCCTCGGGAGGTGTGCAGAAGAAGCTGCACAAAGACAGCCTCCGGTAGGGTGCCAGCCGTGTGAAGACCCTGACAAATACCCCAGGAGAGAAATCTGGAGGAGGCTGCGAGGGACCAGCATTAATGCCCATACGAGGGCTGGCAAGCCGCTTAATCACATAACTCAGAGGACACGGGAAACACTAAAGAAGTTCTCTAAGCCGAATCCCAGGCTGGAACAGGAGGACAAACTGGGACAAGAAGCCAGAAATGATGGGTGTGGCCAGAAAGTCAGAGGTCTAGGGTCCTGCTGACTCAGGCCTGGACTCAGAGAACAGTCCCACAGCTGGGTCCCGCAGGTCAGTCCAGATGCTGTGTAACCCACAATGCAGAGATGAGATAGACAGGGAAGAGCAGGAGTGAGCTGGACTTCTGAAAAGCAGGCCACAATCCACCCACCCAAGCATACAAGTGTGGGCCACACCTACAGTGAGGCTGGCAGAGCAGCTGATAGTGCCTACAAGGCCAAGGCCATTTCTGGGGAAGACCAGTGAAGCACAGACTCGGGGGAAGTGTCTAGAAAGAGTCTATGGAGGGTGGCCCTGGACCTGAGCCCCTGGGCACCATCACAGAGAGGCCAACATGAAAGCATCCAAGGGAGATGATGACAGTGATCAAGGGACCTGGGAGCTGGTTTTTGGGAAAAGCTAGTGGCATCAGAATGTACAAAACCATTGAGGAGAGGAACCCCCATCTGTATGTGCTGCTAAAGGTCTTCAGTAAACTGTCACTGGGGCTGGGACAGAGGTGAGTGAAAACTCAGCACATGGTTCTCGCCTTTCCTGGATTTCTCTCAAGGTGATGAACAGGTCAGCGCAGGGCTGTACCCAAGGCTGACTCACAACCACAGAACTCAAGAAGAAGTCCTAGAACCCTCCTCTCTTTGATGTTCTCCTAACAGAAGATAAGGATATGTGAAACTAACAGGCATATCAAATATCTGCCTAAACTGTTCTAAGCACTTATGTTAAATCAGAAAAATTTCATCTCCTATGGGAATTCCCATCAACCAGCAATGGCTTCTGTGAGCTCTGGGTTGAGAAGGGTATCTTGATTGATGATGGAAGGCAGGAGGAGAAGGCAACGACAGAGGATGAGACAGTTGGATGGCATCATCACCAACTTGATGGACATGAGATTGAGCAAGCTCCAGGAGTTGATGATGGACAGGGAAGCCTGGCGTGATGCAGTCCATGGGGTGGTAAAGAGTCGGACATGACTGAGCAACTGAACTGAGCTGATGTCTGGCAAGAGCAATGGAGGGGAGATGGCTACATGTGTGCCACCGATGGGTACTTGTTTTGTTTAGAAAGTTCTAACACATTTAAATGCTAAACAGTTAAATCAAGTTATCTGTATGCGTATTTTAAAAAGCAGTTTAACATCGTTTAAATACAGTAGCACAAATAACGTGGTAAAAGGAGAGACAAAGAGAAAGGAAGGAAGAGAATGAACAGAGAACAGAAGGGCACGGATTCAGGAAAGAGAAGTAGGACTAAATACAGGTAAAAATAAGCCTATCACAGAAACTCTGCAAAGTAACTTTGATGTCTTCCACCACATTCTATTAATATTTTAATTAAATGTTCTTTTATGAACTACAGGGGGGGAAAAAGATATTTAACATTGAAACAGTACTTCACATTTTTCATATATAAACTCCCCAGCTGGGCATTCATTCCTCAGAAGCAGTAGAGCTGGTGGCTCTCAATAATCCCTGGCTTAAGGTAGGAGCTAGGGCTGCAAAGAATGGCACCACACCCTCCTCTCCGGAACTCCTGGAGCCCTCCAACCGTGCTCACACTCTCAAGACATGTTCTTCATCCTGCTGGGTTCCCAGTTGAACATGTCACTCACAAGGATTAGCTGTACGACATGAATGAAGCAATCATTCCAGTTAAGAGTTTAGATGTATGTCTCACAGGGAGCAAACAGTGGAGACAAAACACCAACCAGAGCTCACCGCAGGATGTCAAAATCAAAGAGGCCAGAATGCCAGAAATGAAGGTAACTTGGTGCTGTGCTTAGTCGCTCAGTCGTGTCCAGCTCTTTGTGACCCACGGACTGCCTGTCCACGGGGGTTCTATGGGCAAGAATACTGGGGTGGGTTTCCATGCCCTCCTCCAGGATATCTTCCCGACCCAAGGACTGAACTCAGGTCTCCAGCATTACAGGCAGATTCTTTACTGTCTGAGCCACCAGGGAAGGTGACTTTACAGTCATTCAATCTGAATTTGGGCTCCCCAGAAGCAGAATCTGAGACAAAGATGCAAGGCAGCTCATTTACTGGGAGGGAAAGGGAACTCTGACATGGGGAAGTGGGGCAAGGGAGAAATGCAGACAATGAAGACCTAAGTGATCAAGCCACTTAGGCTGTGGGGCTGGAAGCCAGTGCTCTTGGGGAACCACATGCCGCAGCAGCTCAGAGCTGTCCACACAGCTGGAGAGGGAGCAGGGGCATCTGTACCCCACCTCCCATCACTTCTTGCTTGGGGACTGTTCCCAAGGATGCTCATTTTCTGGAACTTCTGGTCTGCTTTGTAGGGCAGGTAGAGAGCGGTCTTCTCTGGCTTTGGAGGACATCCAAAACCCCTTAGGAAAAAGACTCTGGTTCAGGCAAGAGAAGATTGGGTGGTGCACAGACATAATCTGGGCATCAGCAGTGTCTGCTACACCAGCTGATCCTTTAGTGAGCACAAGGAAACACCTGACCAGTGTGGCTAAATGTTGGTCTAGAGAGACAGGGTGAGACAGGAGTCCTATGGCTGTCTCCCTATGTGGGATCTGTGGAAGTATGCTGGCTTGTTTCTATGGTGATTTAGGAAACAGCTTCTTGGAGCAGTGACTCTGGAGATGGTTTCTTGGCCAGAGGGTCTTATAAGCAATACAAATATGTATTGCTTGGCAAAGCGTGAGTCTAGCCGGCACAGATGAAGGCAACAGAGCGCTTGTCCTCAAAAGGATGTATTTTCCAGGAGGAAGTGAGAATGAGTGATGCAAACAGACAAATTTCCTGAAGCAAGATGAGCTATGCATCTCAAGGGAGGGAAAGGATAAATTGTAGGGGAATTTCCCCAAGAAAGAATTATCTGGCTGGGTGGCCATGATGCCTTTTTTGAGGAGGTGAGATTTGAGAATTATGCCACAGACTGGAGAAGATATCGATAGGAGGAGAGAAGGGAGACCACACCAAGGGTGGAGGGGGACGTCAGACCTTGCACAGGGGTGTGGAGGGGAAAGATGAGTGTGCAGGATATCAGAAGTCTTGTGTGCACAGGCCATGCACACAGGCATGTGCTGGGGAGTGGGAAGAGAGAGCATGGCACAAGTGAGGTGGGTCCTGGAAGGGTTTGTGTGCCCAGCAGAGACACAGCTTTGTTGTCTGAGAAGCAAGAGGTATAGCAGTTTGCCAGACTTGCCAAAGGACATCTGTAGTGATCAGTCAGCACTGAGGGCCAGAACTGAGGTGGTGACCACATGCACAGCGAGAACAGATGCATGCAGGAGATAAAGAGGCAGTTAGTGAGTGAGGCAGAATACTTCCTATCTGTATTGTCTGGCAGAATTTTCTGAGACCAGAGAAATAACCCATATCTGCACTGTGACAGCTCAGCCCCACCACAGATGGATCACTCATCCAGATACGGCTGTGTTCGCATGCATGGCAGACTGGACCACTAGTGCTATAATGAGAGTGGACAGAACCTTCCAACCAGCTGGGAATTCCCAGTTCTCCTTGTAGAAAGCAAATCATCCTCAAGAGGTCCATCTGAAGTGTGAACCGCCTTTGCCGCCCATAAAGAACGTCTGGAGTGCTACAGCGTGAAACTCAAGGTGCACATGGGGAGCCCATGGCTTCCAGCAGAGCCTGCACACATGGCTTTGAGGAGCAAGGTCCATCTCCACCTTGAGACCTCCAGAGTCACTGTCCATCATCAACTGGCAGCCCAGTCATGGACAAGAAGCCAAAGATGGACAAGCCTTGATTGGGTCAAAGAGAAGTGACTGGATCAAAGTCCAGCACCCTGAGAGGTCTGGAGGCAGAGCAAGAGGCCAGGGACTGCGTTCTAGGCGCTACTGTCAACACGCTTCAAAGACAGCACCTCCCTTCCCCTTCACAGCCCCACCCTCACCTGGCGGACGAGACATCTGAAGCTGAGTTCTAACTCACCTACAGTCTCTGCTTCTAAGGCACAGGCTGCGATGGGGCTCAGCACATGTCGCTCCCAAGTCCACGGTCGTCTTCTGTACTATGCATGTCAGCACAGAGTTTTTCATTTTGATAATGTCACATTTTCATTTCTATTCTGGAATCATTTTTTATGGGGAAGATCTGGACTCTAACATATAAGTTAATCACTCACAAATATTTATATTTTTAAAACTCCAGTCTTTATAACGTTTCCCTTTTCATTTATTAATAGATTTTTATTTTAAGAGAAGCTTTAGGTTTATAGACAAACTGAGTGGAATGTACAATCGAGACTTCCCCTGTGCCCTCTCATTCCCTCCTCAGCCCAGTTCCCCTGTTATGAATATCCTGCATGAGTATGTTGTATTTATAACAACTGATGATCCAATATTGATTCATTAGTATTATTTAAATAATACACCGTCACTCTTTGTGTTGTACAGTTCTATGGGTTTTGATAAATGGTGTATCCACCATTATAGTACCATACGAAAGAGGCCCACCACTACAAATATCTCATATAGGTGGTTAATGGTCCATCTACTTGTTCTTCCCTTTCTCCATCCCCTGGAACCCCAGGCAATCATGGGTATTTTCCTATCTCCTTAGTTTTGCCTTTTCCAGAAGAGAATACATTTGGAGTTACACAGTATGCAAGCCTGTCAGGCTGGCTTCTTTCACTTAGCAATATACTTTTATAAGAGGGCTTCCCAAGTGGTGCTAGTGGCAAAGATCCTGCCTGCCAATGTAGGAGACATAAGAGATGCAGGTTTGATCCCTGGCTCAGGAAGAACCCCTGGAGGAGGGCATGGAAACCTAGTCCAGTATTCTTGCCTGGAGGATCCCATGGACAGAGGAACCTGGTGGGTTACAGTCCATGGGGTTGCAAAGAATCGGACATGACTGAAGAGACATACAGCATGCATGTACAATAGGTTCCTTTACGTTCTCTTGTGGCTTGACAGTTCACTTCTTCTTATTGATGAATAATATTCCATCATATGGATGTACCACAGTTTGCTTACCCATATGCATATTGAAGGACATCTTGGTTGCCTCCAGTTTAGGGGCTCTTCATTCTGTTCCGTTAATCTATTTGCCTTCACTTGCACCAACACTGCAGTGTATTTTTTAAATAAACAACAGAAATTTGCTTAAATCTTCTTTATTGAGGCCTAATTTACGTACAACATTAATCAGTTTCAGGTGTATACCACACTGCCTTGATTACTGTAGCTTTATACAAAGGGCTGAAGTCAGTGTCAGTGCCCGAACATCACTGTTCTCCTTCAATATCGAACTGCTCTTCTGGCTCTTCTGCCTCTCTGGATAAGCTTTAGAATCATTTTGCTGATATCCACAAAATAACTTGCTGGGACTTGGACTGGAATTGTATTATATCTAGTCGAGATCAAGTTTGGAGGCACTGACATCTTAACGCTATTGCATCATTCTATCCATAAACATGGGATACGTCCCCATTTATCTAGGTCTTTGATTTCTTTCATCAGTCTTCTAGTTTTCCTCATATAGATCTTGTACATGTTCTGTTAGACTTACACCTAAGTATTTCGTTATTTTGCTGTTAATGTAAATAGTGTTGTATTTTTTACTTCAAATTATTGTATACAAGAGAGCAATTGATCTTTGAATCCTTGTATCCTGCAACTTTGCTACAATCACTTATTAGTTCCGTGAGCTTTTTTTATTGATTCTTTGGGATTTTCTCATAAGCAATCATGACATCTGTGAACAAAGGCAGTTTTATTTCTTCCTTCTCAATTTCAAAAATAATGAAGGAGCAAAAACTTAAAAACAATAAAATGGCAAATAAGATTTTTTCAGTGATACAGCAATGCACTGTATTGTGGCCTGAACATGTTTACTGCTCTCCCCGTCACGGACCAACATCCTGTTTACTCATTGGAGGGGCGGTGTCCACAGATAACCAGATAGTGGTTTCCCCATCCCAGAAACCAGTGCTCAAAAGTGAAGTCCACCACGAGTCTTTCCAGGCTCAGAACCCAGGGATTATTTCCATGGTGTGGACTGAGGTCTAAAATACTTCAGTATCAGTACTGGCTCCAGGTAAGATCCATGACCCAATGATTTTGGAAAATGTGGCAGGGCAAGGCACCCTGTTCACCAGCATTCTTAACAAGCATGCAACACCTAATCATGTCTCCCTTTATGGTGATAAATCCACCAGCAGCCCCGTAAGACCCTCTGCCACTCAGCTTCACTGAACTTATCCAACATGCTTCTCTGTTCCAGCCAGACGTCACTGAAAACCGTAACTGGTTTACCATCTGCATGTGGCCCAGACATTTCTAGACTAGGCCACAGGTCTCTTTTCATTTCTATTTTATGACTTCACAAATGCTACTCCCATTCCTCAGGACGGCCTCCTGCCTTTTCAACTCTTATATATCCATCAAGACCCAATTCAAGTAGTCAGACAGAGAATGACAAATATGATATCACTTACACATGGAATCTAAAAACAAAAAGGGGTACAAATGAAGTCCTGTACAAAACAGAAACAGAGTCGCAAAAGTAGGAAACAAACTTATGGTTACCAGGGGGTAAGTGGGTAGGGGGAAGTAAATTGGGAAATTGGGATGGACATATACACACTACTATATATAAAACAGGTAACTAATAAGGACCTACTGCAGAGCACAGGGAACTCGACTCAATACTCTGTAATCACCTACATGGAAAAAGGGTCTAAAACAATAAAGGGGATATATGTATAGGTATAACTGAATCACTTTGCTGTATACCTGAAACTATAACAACATTGTAAATCAACTATACTCCAATAAAAAAAATTTTTGAAGACCCAATTCAAGTGAAGCCACAACCATCTGGCGGAATTAGTATTTCCTTGAAAAATACCAACAGATACAAAGATGAAAACAGAAATAACTTCTTCCAACCACCAGAAACCCTTTCTTAACATTTGATATCTATACTATCCAAAAAATAGTATAGTATCTATACTATTCGAATTGTAACTTGCTTTTTGCCCCTAGAACATTTATCATAAATATGTTCCCATGTCACCCAATATCCAAAGACCTATTTTTTAATAATTGACCAAGATTCCAGTGTATGTTTGTCCTACAATTGGACATGATCTTATCGGATCATCTGACTTATCCAAAGATTAACGCTGCCAACTCAGCAGAAATGTATCACGGTGGGTCCACCTAGAGCAGAGAGCATAGGTGCCATGGTTCCATCCCTGCTTCCTATCACTTGGGTAAGACATAAAGGCAGATTAATTAATGAACCAGCTCTGACCAATGGCCCAGTCACCTCTGTCACTGCCAATATTTTCTGCCTTAGATTTTAAGCTTCAGGAGAACAGAGCCAGTCAGCTTAACTTACTGTATACGGCATCATATTTCCACATTATTTGAAAGCTGGCAAAAGAAAACCAAACCCACAAACAGAAATTGGTACTTAACTCTTCTTGAAGGTACAAAGTGAAGTTTGTGCCCCACCCTGAATTTCCATATCAGCCTGATGTAGGCCAACATTCCAATAATAACAATAACAACAGTAATAACTAGTGTTTTATAAAGCTTCAAAGTACTTTTCAATACTTACTGTGTCCTCTTCACAGACACCCCAAAGGTAGATATTACTAGAGATGAGAAAAGGAGCTCCCAGGAAGCCCAGTGAGGTTCTCTTGCAATTAAGGGCGAAGCCGAGACTTAGACATCGGGGGCCAAGCACAGGAGCTGCGCTCACTTCTAGTACATGGTGCTCTCTCTCTCTCTAAGGTCTTTTTTCCACCCAGAATGACGACTGCCACCAGGACAGAGCGTCCCTGAGGTGTGGGAGGTGACACGCACAAGTCTACAGGATGTGGAATTAGGGTGATGTGGACAACCTTCCGGAGAAGGCCTTCCACAGAACGCCCTGAGTGGAAGTCGTGACTCCCTCCACCCTGCCCCATGCAGTATGAAGCACGCTCTTGCTAGGCCGGGCACACTCCCTGCGTTCCAGCCGAGGTCCTAGCCAGAAACAGCCTCGTTTGTCACCACATCATGGTGACTCTTACAGGAAGGGCCCACCTGGAGCACAGATTTCACAGGGCTGTGGTCAGCGAGCTGCAGCTGGATGGACACAGGGTCAGAAGCAGCGACGACGAGGACATCAGAGTTGGTATCTGGAGCCTCCAAACTGAGACCCACCTTTCGCAGGGATCAGACGGGTGGCCGCACCCTCCATGGCCTTCAGTTTCTTCATTTGTAGAACGAACAAATTGGCTCAATGGTGTCCAAAAGGCTGCATTCTATGGGTCTATGGAATGGGAAACTGTTTCCATTTTGTGGACTTCCACAAAATGATGTAAAATTCCAAAACAGGGTTCCTGGATGGCTGGGAGTAACGCCCAGTCACGATGCCAAAGCCTTTACTCCATTTCCAAGTCCAGGATCCTTTCTGTGGGACACTATAATATTTACCTTTAGAATCTCTGAAGTGAAAGACAGAATGCTCCCTGGGTCATCAGGTCAGGTGTTACAGCCCAGGCTTTACGGGAAGATGGACAACTCTTCACGGCCTAGAATCCCACTAGAACATACTCTAAAACCAAACCTGTATGACCCTCAAGTGATCTTCAGAACTTTTGTCAAATACAGACACCTGGACTCTACTCCTAGAAACTCTGATCCAGAGTGCCTGGTGGGAGGGAAAGGTGTGTGAAAATCTTTCTTCAAGGAAAAATTCCCCAGTGATTCTCACCCGCCTCTTCATAACCTAACTTAAACATTTCAACCTAAAATAATCAGTTGGCTCGCCTATTGGGTTTCCCTGGTGGCTCAGACAGTAAAGAATCTGCCTGCAATGAGGGAGACCCAGGTTCGATCCCTGGGTCAGGAAGATCGCCTGGAGTAGGAAATGGCAACCCACTCCAGTATTCTTGCCCGGGAGACCCCATGGACAGAGAGCCTGGAGGGCTACAATCTATGGGTTCCCAAAAGTGTCAGACACGACTTAGGAACTAAACAACCACAGGCACCCAGGGCTTGCCGAGGCATCACCCCCACTCCCTTCACATGGCATCTCCACTGGTCTATGTCCAAATGCCTCCTCTTTTGACTTGTCTCCTCTTTTGACTTGTCTCCTCTTTTAGCTTTTTAATTTTTATTTATTTTTTATATTTATTTTTTATTTACCTGCTTATTTTTACTGAAGTATAGTTGATTTACAACATCGTGTTAGTTTCTGCTGTGCAGCAATGTGAATCATCTCTAAATGCTTCCTTTTCAGGACATGTGCCGTACTGGACTAGAGTCTAGCCCCATGACCTCCTCTTAACTTGATCCCCTCTGCAACGACCCCGCCTCCAAATAAGGTGACATTCTGAGATGCTGGGGGTTAGGACGCCAACACAGCTTTGCGGGAGGGACACAATTCAAGCGATAACAGACACCCTCCTAGTCCTAAAGATCGGAGGCCACCCCCTGGGTCCTCATGTGCCCCATGTCCCCGGGACAGAGTGCACCCAGGACAGACGCAAAGCGCATGCAGGGGTGAGGGTCCTGGCTAGACTGTCACTTCATCAAACAACCCTTTTTCAGTCTTCTAACTTTATTGAGGCTTTCAATGGCTCAGTCAAAGATATCTCTTGGTGAAGGTCACATTGTGCTTGAAAATATGTGGGCTACTTTCAAATATCTTTTGATATTGGTTTCTAATATAATTCCACAGTGATAGGACAATAGACTGTGTATGGTTTTAGTACCTTTAGACCACGAAGTTTTTGCACCTTGTTTTAGGTCCCTGGGTATGTTCCGGTATCTCATACTTTATAGTCTATGGGAACATGAATAGAATTTGTATCTTACTGTTGCGGGAAAACTGTATAAAGCTTAATTATGTTGAATTGGTTCATGGTGTTTTCAAGCCTACTATATCCTTCTACTTTTCTGTATATTCATCCTGTTAATTTTTGAGAGTTTGATACTGAAACCCCAACTAAAGATGTTATCTACTTAAAAAATCATTGCAACATAGAGTGGAGCTACACGCGACTTCGCTCTGTGTTGTCCAAGTCTCCTGTAAATGTGTCATCATACTTTCCTAATTTAAAAAATGAAATAGGGGAACACACAAACATAAAAACATCCCTTGCTTCACACACTCTCACAGGGACATCCTTTGGGACTTTTTTTTTTTTTAATTTATTTCTATTTATTTATTTTTCCATTAATTTATTTTTAAACTATAGTTGATCTACAATGCTGTGTCAGTTCCTGGTATACGAACAACATAGTGATTTGATTGCTTCTAGACATTTCAAAATGATAAATCTAGTTACCATCTGTTACCATATAAAGATATTAAGTAATCACTGGCTATAATAATCACCACACTGTACACTTCGTACCTGTGACCTATTTATTTTGTAACTGGAACTTTGGACCTCTTGATCTCCCTCACCTACCCACTCCCCACCCTGCCCCATCCTTATTCCTTCTGCCAACCAACTGTTTGCTCTTCTATCTATGAGTCTGTTTTTGTTCCGTTATGTTTATTCATTTGTTTTGTTTTTTCAGATTCCACATATAAGTGAAATCATATAGTATTTGTCTTTCTCTCTCTGACATATTTCACTTAGCATAGTACCCTCCAAGTCCATGCTTGTTGCACATGTCAAAATTGCAGTTCTTAATTACTGTGTAGCAGTTCATCGTGTTTCTGTGTATGCGTGCATCTTTATGTGTATTTCACGTCTTTTTCTTTTTAACTTTTATTTATTTTGGCCACACCATTCAGCTTGCCAGGATCTCAGTTCTCCACCCAGAGACTGAACCTGGGCTACAAAAGTAAGAGCCAAGAATCTTAACCACCAGCCACCAGAGAACTCCCACATCTTTTTATTCATTTGTTGATAGACACTCAGGTTGTTTCCATAACAATTTACTTATTTCAGTCTCCCTCTACTCAGCCTATCATGGGTGACACATGATGGATCAAACACTTAAGGTGTTACTAACTCAGAGCTTCCTTCAAACAACTCAGCTTGCGTTTAGGACCCGACAAAGGCTGTCTCCAGCCTAGCCCAGTCCCCACCCTGTCAGTTTCTGGCCCTCGGCCTGCAGGGCTTGGCAAACCTCGCAGCCCTGGGTTAAGAACACAACTCTACCCAGCAGGTAGGACAGGGCGGGGTCTCTCTGAAGCACCACGTGGAAGCCAAGTGCAAGCAAATGCCAATATTTATGGAGTCCTTTCTGTTTCTTCTAACTTGACCACCCCTCAGCTTCGGTGCTCCAAACCTGCTCCTTTAACTCCTTCTTAGAAAACAGGAAATAAAAGAATTTCCGAACAGCTAGATAAATGAACTGACATTATGTTCTCCTACAAATTGTTACATGGGTTCAGAGATAGTGTAGGAATACACATCTCCACGGATTCTCAGGGAATATACTGAGTTACGAGCTCTCCCCTTCTGCAGACACCCACGTGGATGCTGAGCTGAGAGGAAAACAAATGAAACAGCTACCTGGAGACAACAAATGACTGCCCTGCATGAAGCGTGGCCCTCAAGACAAGAAGGAGGACTGCAGAGAGTTTTCCAATCCGTGTCACAGCCTGGTGAGAGGCCCCCAGGGAGACACCAGGCAGGTCTGATACAATGCTCTGGAAGCATTCAAATTAATGACAAACAGTTCCTGGTTTGTTGGGAGCTTCAGGTCCAAGGATGCCTTTCCACAATTCAGCAAGTTTATAGCTCTTTTGGAGCTTGGCAGGCATCCCTTTGCTGAAGAGAAGCCACCCCCTTCTCAAGTGGAAAGTCCCTGTGTGATTCAAAAAATGACATCTTCATGGCAACCCCTGGATGTTCCCACTCAAATGGGGCCGCCCAGACCCGGGCTCAAAAAGGCGGTGGAGACCCCTTCAAAGAGGAAAAATCCGGCATATAACTCAGATTTAAAAATTGCCCAGGGGCTCACTACACTGGAGTCAGACCCATAAAAATAATCTCGATAATAAGAGCTGTCATCGAGTGAATGCTTATCCCACACACTGAACTCAGATGAATCCCAAGCCGCTAGCTCGTGGTGTCTCTGCAGTCCTGTTACTGATCCCATCTTACTAATGTAAGACCCAAAGCCTTCAAGGTCAGCATCTTCCCCAAGGTCATACCTGCAGGGGATGGAGTCAGCTTTCCTTGTTCTGTTGACTCCAGAGGCTAAGCTTTTGAGCCCCTCATGCTTTTAAGAGCTGGTTCAACTCTGAACAACTGGCTAAAACAGAAAAGCCAATAAGATCAAACCAGCACATCATCCAAGGACTGCCTGATCCCAGAAGCCAAGACAGTGCCCCATCCGGCCACAATGTTCATGTCTCAAGTGGCCTTGGTGGCAGTGAGCAGGCATGACACATCCCGAGGGAACCACATGAGTCTGTGAAGTGGGGCTTGAGGGCTCCTTCGCAGGTGGATCCGAGGACTGTGGTGCTTGTAAAAATATCAGAGAAACTCGATATGCAACCAGCCAACTGGCCCTGAGGTTTGCTGACTCTATTACATGACAAACTGTGGGAGGCAGACCCCAAATGAATGTCCTGTCAAAGGATCTGTGTCCCAAGTCTGGAGAGATGACAAGGCAAGGGAGAACTTGGGTTTGCCAAGTAGAACTTCATTAAAGATTTCATGTCATAGCTTTTTTGCCTTCCTATTAAAGGTCGAGAGTGTATACTCAGCGTCTTAAAGCTAACAGTGGTTGCTGAAAATAGTTGGATACTTGAATTAACAATTCATATAGATGAAAGGCATGACGTCTGTGATTTCTTGATTGACTTTTTACCATCCTGGTGAAGGAGCCAATGTGATCAATTATAAAATGTCCCCAGCTCTTCATTTATCCCTGTCCATGCCCCTTGCAATTGGATTCTTCAGCTCATTCCATTTCTGGGGACAGCTATTCTTTGAATTTGGGCTGTTCGTAGGATCTGATCTGGCCAAGAGAATGTGGTGGGAATGACATTCAAGACACATGAGACCACCCAATCCAGCCAGCCCCCAGCTACCATCAGATGACTACAGGCTCAGGAACCAACTCAGCTGACATCAGGTGAGCCTGACCCAGATCAGCATCACCACCCAGCTGACCTCTGGATTCAGGAGCCACACTAAATGCTTATTATTTTAAACACTTGAATTTCAGGGTGTCCTGTTACACAGCTGTAGCTAACAGACACAATAGGGTTCCCAAAGGACGAAGGAAGACTACTTTCCCAAGACACTCCCATGGCAGATATGAACTTGTTCTGAGCAAGCCATTTCTCCAAGGCCATCATCTTATTTCCTAAAATATGCTGCTTCGAGAAGAACTCCCATTTATGGACTTTTACTATGTGTGAGGCCCTGGGAGTCCATTTTTTTATTTAATCCTCCCTGCAAAGTTCTTTGGACTGCCACACACAAGGACTGTGATGTAACATTCTCCTGTTCATGAGAAACAGAGACTCGGAGGGACCAGCTGGCCCAAGGCCACACACTAAGTGGCAGATCCAACATGCGACCCCAAGGCCAACTTCCCTCAAGCTCACATGCTTACAGAGTGTGCCTCAGAAGTTCTGTCTCTGTAATTCATTAACGGCGATGTGCTGGGGTTGAAAAGGTTGCAGTGGGACCATGTATCAAGTTCATATATATTTTGCAGATTGCAGGTTTCACCAGCTTCCCCCAGGCCAGGAAGGGGCGGTGGGGGGACAAGCACAGGCTCCTTGAACTGCTCCCCATGCCAACAGGAAGATTTTTCTCCCGTTCAAAAAAGTCAAAAGAAGAATGTAAGTCAGGGTCCAGAAAACTCTTCCTATAAAGGGCCAGGCAGTAAATATTTTAGGCTTTGCAGGCCACATGGTCTTGAATGTGTCCTTGAACCAAAAGAGCAGCCATGGAGAACACATACACGATTGGGCGTGGCTGTGTCTGGTAAAATTTTACTTACAAAACAGGGGTATTTTGCTGAGCCCTAGCCTTAGGAGTCAGGCTATGGGATCTTCCAAAAGAAAATAACTGCTCTAACTCCATAGAACTTTTTTTTATTTTTTATTTTACAGCGTTGGTTTTTCTCAGCTTGATGACTCAATCACCAAACCTACCTTTGAATTATTTTAGCTGTTTCCAAAAATCAAACCACCTTCCAAGGACATTTGACTCCACTGAGAAACCGAACACAGTAAGTCCCCGGTTCTGAAAACTGTCCCCAGAGTCCAGCTTAGGGATCTTTCAGCCAAAATCAAATCTTTACAATAAGTGGACTGGATCACGTGGAAGAGAATCTGTGTGTGTGTGTGTGTGTGTGTGTGTGTGTGTGTGTGTGTGTGTGTGTGTGTGTGTTATCTCCTTGACTCTTAAAAATTTAATTTCTTCATGTCAAACACGTCTATTTTTCTTTTGCTGTCTTTCCCCCCCCAACAGCTTTATTCAAATACAATTCACATCTCATACAATCCACCCATTTAAAATGTGCAAGTCAACCTTTTTAATACAGTTCTGCCACAGACTCAATGAACCATGGATCAAAAATATTTTTTTTAATTCCAGAAAGTTCTAAAAAGCGAAACTTGAATTTGCCTCATTCTGGCAACTATTTACATAGCACTTACATTGCATTAGACATTATAAGTAATCTAAAGATTATTTCCAGTATAGGGAGGATAGAGAACTCCCTGGCAATCTAGTGGTTAGGACTCAGCTTGCTTGGTGCTGAGGACCTGGGTTCAATCCCTGTTGGGGAACTAAGATCCCATGCGCCAAATTTTTTTTTAATAATTAAAAACTTAAAAAATAAAGTATAGGGAGGATGTGCATAGGTTATGTGCAAACACTAAGATCCCATGAGCCAAATTTTTTTTTAACAATTAAAAATTTAAAAAGTAAAGTATAGGGAGGATGTGCATAGGTTATGTGCAAACACTACATTGTTTTATACCCAGGACTTGAGCATCTGCAGATTTTGGTTCCCAAGGCAGGTCAGAGACAACCGTGTATTCACAGGGTTGTGGCAACCATTACTTCTGTTGTCTTTGTTCACCATAAAGTGGTAACAGGGAGTGAGATCCCACACATTATTCCTGCTTGATGGCCTTGTGACTATCCAAAATCAAAGTCGTGTTCACTGGAGGGTTATTTACTACCCCTGAAGAGGTACAACAAGCAGGCAACAGTTATGCCAGCATCGCTTTCTTCCCTTCCATTTTTCTCAAATTACTACCTTCGATGATCGATTCATCTATTTACAATGCAAAAAAATTAAAAATTAGCAAGACCAGATTCAGTAGCATTTTGTTTGCTCAACAAAATGGAAATTTGCATACACAACTTGGCTCTTTTTTAAAAATTTCATTCCTTCTGAGTTCTCTGATTCATACGGATGCCACAAACCACTTCGGTGGAATCATTCCTTCTTCTCACTTTGTAACAGGCCAAGTCCCCCACCTCTCCACAGACACACACACAGCATCCATTTGGGGTCCATTCAAGGCCCCACTGGGCTTCCCAGGTGGTTCTAGTGGTAAAGAACCCACCTGCCAATGCAGGAGATGTAAGAGACATGGTTTCAATCCCTGAATTGGGAAGATCCGCTGGATAATCCACTCCAATAAAATTCTTGCCTGGAGAATCCCATGGATAGAGGAGCTTGGCAGGCTACAGTCCACAGGGTCGCAAAGAATCAGACATGAGTGAAGCAACTGAGCACACATACACACGAGCCCCACCAGAACCCTTCACAGGCCCTGGTGTGAGCGCCCTGGTTGTGGTGGAGTGGTGCTGCAGAGCAAGAAAACCAGCCCAGAGAGAAGACAAAAGACACCTCTCTATGACCATCAAAACACCTGGCTAGGACTGTTGACATCACAGATAAAAATATCTTCACAGAAATATCCGGCACCCCAAGGTGCATCTGCCTACTTGCTAGACACACATACACAGAGGCACACGTTCACCATACACACACACACACACACACACACACACACACACACACACTGCTCTACCTGTGAAGGTCAAGAGCCACCCACCCTGAAGAATCACCACTTCTCCAGGCCCCTCATTTCCACTTTCTGGCAGGATCATACCTCAACAAAACAGCCATCCAGTAGTCACCAGCACCCAGTCCCTGGGGCCCTCCAGCTGCTAAAGAAAAAACCTAGTTCATCTGACACGGGGAGCAAAAGAAGGGGGGAGGATATTTAGAATGTCCTCCCTAAATTCTCCTGGTTCCCAGACTTCAGGATTCCAGATTCTAGAAGAGGGTGGCTGATGGCATAGGGCAGAAGCTGAGGTGGGAACTCATTCACAAGAAAGACTACAGCCTTTATTTCTTTCAATAAAATACTCCATGAGGCCTCTGGGTGCTTGAGGGACTGATGCCCCTGGCCACTTCCTCCTCCTTTAGGGGCTCCCGTGATCCCTCAGACACTCCTCTGAGATTTTGGGTGGTTTTCTCCCTGTGGAATGGGGCCTCTTTAGCCATGATCTGCATTTCTATTTATTCTTCCCCAACACTCAGGCCTGAAAGTAGCTCAAGAGCAAAAAAAAAAAAAAAATTGGAGCGAGATGCATTTTTGTCATTCTTGGCATGTGTCAAAGTCATGTTGGAAAAAGAATTCTGGTCAATTTTTAGAGTTGCTGAGAGGCATTGAGTGAGTGCGCTAAAGATATGTTTTGGTATAAAAGACAGAAAAGAGACAGTGTGCTTATACAGTCACCCTCTATTCCGACAGGTGTTCACACCCATGGGGGCAGAGAGAGCCGACTAGAGCGGGGAGCCCAGGCTGCCTCTCCTGGTCCTGGTAGGGGCTACGGAGGTGGCCCCCAGGCCTCTTCTGCTCAATGTCCCCCTACAGCTCATACCCCAGGAGGTAGCCAGAGCAATCTTTGGAAACATGAATTCATTAAAGTCATCTCCATTCTTCCAACCTTCCAGCTTCCTCTCCTATTGAGAATAAATTCCTCCGGTGGTTGAGTGCCCCAAAGCTCTGACCCCTCCTGTCCCACCCCCAGCCCCAATGTCCTTCTCTGTTCCCCAAGGATCTCTGGCCTACAGAGGGTCTTTTCAGTGGCCGGTCCCTCCATCCAGAAAGTTCTTCCCTGGGTGGGGACAGCACCACCTCCTTCCCATAACCAGGTTTCCATTTCCCCCACAACCCTGACCAAATGGGATCCCTCCCATAACCCCATCACCACCTGATGACCCCACTTCCCTTCTCCTTAGCAACTCTGTCCTTTGTAGATTTCTTTATTCTGTCATGTTCCCCCAGGAGCAGACACTTCACGAGAACTTGGGGCTTGTCTGCCTGGCACACTGGATGCAAAATGGGATCTGACTGATGCTCCATAAATCCTGCATAAATCAATCAAACCATCAACAAAAGGGGAAACTTTTTTTTCAGAAGTAATTTCAAACTTACAGAAAAATGGCAAGAATAGTACACTGAATGCCATAAACCCTTTATCCAGATTCACCTTGCTGCCCCATTGTTTCATCGTTCTATTTATAGCTATATAATTTCTATTTATAACCACCAATTTACATCCATCCATCTATCCACTCCATCCATCTATCCACCCACCCACCCACCCATCCATCCATCCATCCACCAACCTATCCACCCACCCACCCATCCATCCATCCATCCATCAACCTATACACCCACCCATCCATCCATCCATCCACCCATCCACCCACCCACCCATCCATCCATCCACCAACCTATCCACCCACCCATCCACCCACCCATCCACCCATCCATCCATCCACCCACCCACCCACCCATCCATCCATCCACCAACCTATCCACCCACCCATCCACCCACCCATCCATCCATCCACCCATCCATCCATCAACCTATCCACCCACCCATCCATCCATCCACCCATCCATCCACCAACCTATCCACCCACCCATCCATCCATCCACCCATCCATTCTTCATTATTTCTGAACTGATACAGAGGAAATAGCACACATCATGGCCCTACACCCTTAAATACTTCAATGCTTATTTTTCAGTAATAAAAACATTCTTTTACATGTAATAAAAACATTCTTCTACATGATCCAGGCACACAATTTCAATAATTTTATCATTGACATAATTCTTATATCCAATCTACTGTTCAAATTTAAACTTTGTCAACTGACTTAATAATGTCCCTTAGAGAATTTTTCCTCCAGTACAGGCTCCAGTCAAGGTCAGCATGTAGCTGCCCCCTCTGCTATATGCCTGAAGAAAACACAACACTGAAAATCAACTATACTTCAATTTAAACACACACACACACATATAAGTGGGATGATCAGTCATGGGGGCAGAACTGTATGTTCTGTGCAGGTAGCAAATCTTGTGACATCTCCGTCTTGTGCGTTCCACCCACTAGCCTCCCTACCTGGGGCGGGGGTCGGGGGGACTTTCCCACAGGGACACGAAAATGGGTTTTTCTCTTGGTGATCCACATACCCTGACCCTGGGGACAATGCCACTGTAGCCGCCTGCCTCTGCACCCCTCTCCAGCCTGGCCACAGAGTTGGAGGACTCAGGGAGGCAAGCAGGAATCCCTCAAAAGCTGGAGAAGGTTGCAACCATCTCCAAGACCCACTATTCCAGCCATCATGAATAGGCAGGGCCTCAGAAACTCTCTTCCCATTGTGTGAATCACAAGAGAACAAAAGGATCTGATACTTGGGTATCGTGAAATATTAATAGGATGTTTTAAAAATAAAATAGAAAAAATAAAGAACCATTAATCAAAATAAATGGAAGGAACAGTAAACCTTCATGAAATGGTCAGGCCACCTCTCTCTCCTGGTACAAAGTCCAATTCTAATGAATCTCTAAACAGAAACGTAATTATTGGCTGGGTTTATTTTTCCTGGCTTTCCACAGAATCCATTTCTGTAAAACAAAGGAAACAAGCTTTGTTCTATGCTTTTTGCCTTTAATAAAGGAAAGCTGAATGTGCTGGAAAGTCTCCCTCTGTTCCTCCTGATCCACCATTCCCAGGCCCCAGCCCCTGCTCTGAGCTCCAGAGGCCAGACTTGGCTTCTGGGGGCCACTGCTGGCTCCCAGGGGGATTTGGCCACTGGCGGGAGCTTACAGAGGGGAGGAGAGAGTCCAGGGCACTTACTGCCTGTTTCTCTCCTGGCCCCGAGCTGCTGTGAAGCTGCCTCCGCACGGCTCAGCACCGGGGGCCCTGTCTTCCTCTCCTCCCCCAGCTCAGGGCGGTGACGGCCCCTTATTATCGCAGCTCCACAGACCGCACACCCTGTCCTCTTGGTCCTCTCGCCCTGCCCACTTCTCACTAAGTAGATCTTTCCCCAAACTACCTCCATTGCTCCTTGCAAGTATCCCATCTGTTGCTTCCCAGACCCTGGCAGAAGGAAGAGCTCCTGTTCCCTGGGGGGACACCACGACCAGAAGGAAAGACCCCCTCACACACAGTCTGGTGGCCAGGCGTCCTCAGCCATAGTGTCAGTCAGTGGGGAGCAGGGCTTAGAGACTGGCCATGGATACTGAAAAGGGACTCAGGCTTCTGTCCGGCCTCCTCTCTTGATGGGGTGGGACTCTACTTTGACCTCACGGCCATCTAAGTTATTTTAGGAATTGAAGAGGATGATGCCTCAGACTATGAATGAGTTGATGTCATCTCAGAAAAAAAGTCCCTCCTTCCATTCACCCCCATGAGCTGTCAGAGTGCTCCTTGGCTGTCAACTGCCAGGGTGAAGACTGAAAAGTGGACATACCAGGAGGATGAACTCATTCATCCAAGGTCTGAGACACTGTCCAGGACAGCATGTGTCACAATATTAATGCAAATATCAGACTGTGTTCAAGAGCTTGCGAGAACAAGATCACTGACTTCCCCCCATGTCCAGCTGCATAACTGGCCTTCTACAGACACAGCCTAAGGGCATCCCTTTAATGAATCCACAGCTTGATTTTCTCTGATTAAATGGATGGGTAGAGACGTCAAATCATAGTGGCATGGAATCTGGAGAGGATGACGACTAGGGCAGCTGCAGCCACAGACCCCTGCGACCACGAATCTGGGGTTTGTGGGACTGTAACACCTCTGGGTGTGAATCAGAAAGAACCCTTTTCTCAAAAGCAGAACTGCTCATCCTTCAACTGGAGCAATGAATGCATCCAACGGCTTTGCAGCTACATGGATGGACCTAGAGATGCTCATACTAAGCGAAGTGAGTCAGACCAAGAAAGACAAGTATCATGTGATATCACTTATATGTGGAATCTAAAATATGACACAAATGAACTTATCCATGGAAACAGACTCACAGACACAGAGAACAGATTTGCGGTTGCCAAGGAGGACGAGGATGGGGAAGGGATGGTGTAAGAGTTTGGGATTAGCAAATGCAAACTATCATGCATATGATGGATAAACAACAAGGTCCTGTTACATAGCACAGGAAACTGCATTCGACACCCTGCGATAAACCATAATGGAAAAGAATATATATACATATACTATTATATATGTAACTGAATCTCTTTGCTCTACGCCAGAAACCAACACAACACTATAAATCAGCTATACTTAAATAAAATAACTTAAAAAAAAAAAAAAGTGCCCCACGGTAAACACCAAAAGGTTTTTTTAACTTGGATATGATAATATGTTTGTCACCCAATCTCACTGTGGATCTTATCAGTCCTCAAGGAAAACATTACAACTTAAAGACAGTATCGGATGGATCTGAGTGGCGTCTTAGCACCAAGAAAAGCAGTGTTCTGGCTGGTGTCCCCTCCTCTAACAAGGCGAGAGGGCAGTGAAATTAGCCCTCTGACATCCATGTGTAACTTATCAGCCGCCACAGCAGACAGCCAGCTTTCAAATGACTGAAATGAGAGGAAGCACCCAGTGACTCAGGACGAGCATTTTTTATTATTCTCAAATGTGCTAAGGTCAGATCATTGCAGCTACCAAATATGTTCAGTAATCATAACTGATATTTTGTGAGCTCCGATCCTGCACCAGGCACCGCATGGGGACTTGCTATGCCAGGACTCATTCGACGTTCAGAGATCTTGTGAGTAAGGCAGTCCTGCCTCCGACATACTCAAAAGCAAACGGTCCTCGTTTAGCAGACATTTTTTTAACTTTTTTTTTTTTTTTTGAGGTGGACCATTTTTTAAATACTTCATTGAATTTGCTACATCACTTCTGCTTTATGTTTTGGCTACAACCATGTGGGATCTTAGCTCCCCAACCAGGGATCCAACATATATCCCCTGCACTGGAAAATGAAGTCTTAACCACTAGACTGCCAGGGAAGTCCCCAAGTAGATGTGTTTGAATGCCAATCATGGTGTTGATGATAATTACATCAATCAAATGGTTGGCCAAGATATAAAAAATAATTCTGAGAGCAAAGGAACAATTTCCCAGCTAAAGCAAGTCTTCAACCCTCTTGGCAAATGAGGCACTGATTTTAATTCCTCTGGTGGCAAGCGTGGTTTCCAGCACCCCTTTGTCGGAAGGTTCCACAAAATGGGTAAGTGGTTGCAAAAGTTCTCCTTAGGCCTCAGCATCTGGTTACTCTCCTGGTAACCCCTCGGGGTATAGAATGCAGAATGAAATCATCCACAAAGAAGCCTGAAGATGCTACCGGCCTTGTGGTAGGAGGTCACCTGAATATGCCTGTCTAGTCCTGCTGGCTTTACAAGGCCTGATCCCACTGCTTCTTGAAATGCCCTGACCAAAGAAAGTCTTCAATGTAAAAGAAATAAACAACCTTGCACACACACACACACACACACACAAAACCATACTAAGTGAAACCTCCGGGTCCTGGAACATTTCTGGGCTGGACCACCCAAAGGCTTCTGTGTTGTTGACCTGCTTGCCCTGCTAATCCATCAGATAGCACAAGTATAGTCAAACATGGCTCCAGGTCATTCTGTTACAAAAAAGTGCATTCAAACTGACATATTTGGCTTAAAAAAAAAAAAAAAAAAAAAACTGGGGCAATATAAGCATCAGGAAACAAACAACAACAAAAAAAGTGATGGCTCATATGGTAGCTCTATTTTTAGTTTTTTAAGGAACCTCCATACTGTTATCCATAAAAGTGTTAGTTGTTTAGTCGTGGTCCCACTCTTTGCAACCCCATGGACTGTAGCCCACCAGGCTTCCCTATCCATGGAATTCTCCAGGCAAGAATACTGAAGTGGGTTGCCATTCCCTTCTCCAAGGGATCTTCCCTAGCCGAGGGATCGAACCTGGGTCAGGGAAACCCATTCTCCATAACAGTTGTACCAATTTACATTCCCACCAAGAGTGTAGAAGGGTTCCCTTTTCTCCACGCTGTCACCAACACTTGTTATTTGTGGCCTTTTTGAGATGGCCGTTCTGATCAATGTGAGGTGATAGCTCCTTGGACTTTTGAGTTGCATTTCTCCAATAATCAGTGATGTTGAGCACATTTTCACATGCTTCTTGGCCATCCGTATGCTTTCCTTGGAGAAATGCCCATGAAGATCTTTGGCCCATTTTTTGATTGGGTTGTTTGTATTTTCGTTATTGAGCTGCATGAGCTGTTTGTATATTTTGGAGATTAATCCCTTGTCGAATGCTTCATTTGAGAATATTTTCTCCCATTCTGTGGCTTGTCTTTGCTTTGGTTATGGTTTCCTTTGCTGTGCAAAAGCTTTTGAGTTTAATTTTGGTCCCATTTGATTATTTTTGTTTCTATTTTCATTACTCTAGGAGGTAGGTCAAAAAAGATCTTGCTGTAATCAAAACTACAGTGGGCTATCACCTCACACCAGTTAGAACAGCTATAATCAAAAAATCCACAAACAACTGTTGGAGAAGGTGTGGGGAGAAGGGAAACCCCCCCACACACACTGTTGGTGGGAATGTAAATTGGTGCAGCCACTATGGAGAACAGAATGGAGGTTCCTTAAAAAACTAAAAACAGAGCTACCATATGACCTTGCAATCCCACTCCTGGGCATAGATCCAGAGAAAAACATGATCCGAAAGGATACATGAACCACAGTGTTCATTGCAGCACTGTTTATAAAAGCCAGGACATGGAAGCAACCTAAACGTCAACTGACAGAGGAACAGATAAAGAAGACGCGGTACATAAAATTCTAAGGCATCTTTTCTCCATTGTCCTCTGACACACTTTTAGTTATTTTAAACACACTGAAGTGTAACAAACATCTTAGAGATCCAAGGAGTAAGATAATTTTACTCCTTAAGATGACCTGTATTGATTCCTAGATGCTCCGACAGCCTGGAAATAGAAATGGCTTTCAATTTTCTAAGACCAAAGTCATTCAGCATGAGCTTCTTCATTTTTTCTTTTCTGACCTTCACATATTTTGAGTATCTTTACCAGTTCAGGCTTTCCTCTGCCCTCTGCTTCCTTACTTCCAAGCCCAGTGACCTGTGCATACCAGAGACTTGGTAAATGTCTGTTCAATAAATTACTAATCATCTTGCATGTTTCTGAGACTCAGGTTTTAATTTGATTCAAAATTTCATTTGTATTGCTTTCAAAGCTTCTGACGTGGCTGTTCTATTTCTTGAGTAGTGTCGCATTCATGTATGGGGAGATTAGAGACAAAGGATCATGATGTTTGTCTGCAATACTTTTACCTGATTTTCCCAAATAAATATGTTTTATATGTATGTATATGGGCTTCCCTGATAGCTCAGTTTGTAAAGAATCTGCCTGCAATACAGGAGACTCCACTTCAACTCCTGGGTAGGGAAGATCAAATCCAATCCCAAGGAAAGGCAATGCAAAGAATGCTCAAACTACCACACACATTGCACTCATCTCACACGCTAGTAAAGTAATGCTCAAAATTCTCCAAGCCAGGCTTCAGCAATATGTGAACCATGAACTTCCTGATGTTCAAGCTGGTTTTAGAAAAGGCAGAGGAACCAGAGATCAAATTGCAAACATCCGCTGGATCATTGAAAAAGGAAGAGAGTTTCAGAAAAACATCTATTTCTGCTTTATTGACTATGCCAAAGCCTTTGACTGTGTGGATCACAATCAACTGTGCAAAATTCTGAAAGAGATGGGAATACCAGACCACCTGGCTGCCTCTTGAGAAACCTGTATGAGGTCAGGAAGCAACAGTTAGAACTGGACATGGAATGACAGAAAAGGAGTACGTCAAGGCTGTATATTGTCACCCTGCTTATTTAACTTATATGCAGAGTACATCATGAGAAACGCTGGGCTGGAAGAAGCACAAGCTGGAATCAAGATTGCCTGGGAGAAATATCAGTTACCTCAGACATGCAGATGACACCACCCCTATGGCAGAAAGTGAAGAAGAACTAAAGAGCTTCTTGATGAAAGTGAAAGAGGAGAGTGAAAAAGTTGGCTTAAAGCTCAACATGCAGAAAACTAAGATCATGGCATCCAGTCCCATCACTTCATGGCAAATAGATGGGGAAACAGTGAAAACAGTGGCTGACTTTATTTCTGGGGACTCCAAAATCACTGCAGATGGTGACTGCAGCCATGAAATTAAAAGACGCTTGCTCCTCGGAAGGAAAATTATGACCAACCTAGATAGCATCTTAAAAAGCAGAGATATTACTTTGTCAACAAAGGTCCATCTAGTCAAGGCTATGGTTTTTCCAGTAGTCAAGTATGGATGTGAGAGTTGGACTATAGAGAAAGCTGAGCACCGAAGAATTGATGCTTTTGAACTATGGTGTTGGAGAAGACTCTTGAGAGTCCCTTGGACTGCAAGGAGATCCAAGCAGTCCATCCTAAAGGAAATCAGTCCTGGCTATTCACTAGAAGGACTGATGTTGAAGCCAAAACTCCAATATTTTGGCCACCTGATGAGAAGAGCTGACTCATTTGAAAAGACCCTGATGCTGGGAAAGATTGAAAGCAGGAGGGGAAGGGGATGACGGAGTATGAGATGGTTGGATGGCATCACCGACTCAATGGACATGAATTTGGGTAAACTCTGGGAGTTGGTGATGGACAGGGAGGACTGGTGTGCTGCGATTCATGGGGTTGCAGGGAGTAGGACATGACTGAGTGACAGAACTGCACTGACCCCACTCCAGTATTCCTGGGCTTCCCTGGTGGCTCAACTGGTTAAGAATCCTCCTGTAATACAGGAGACCAGAGTTTGATCCCTGAGTTGCAAAGATCCCCTGGAGAAAGGAAAGGCTACCCACTCCAGTATTCTGGCCTGGAGAATTCCATGGACAAAACAGCCTGGCAGGCTACAGTCTATGGGGCTGCAAAGAGTCAGACACAACTGAGTGACTAACACACACACACACACACACACACACACATGTGCAGGTAATACAGGGAGGCCTGGCGTGCTGCAATTCATGGGGTCGCAAAGAGTCAGACACGACTGAGTGACTAAACTGAACTGAACTGAATAATAATGTATGTTCAACATTTGGTCCTGGACCCTGTACTGGCAAAACGCTCCTAAAACTCCTGGAATTTCCTGAGTGATGGGAGTGGTTTTCTTAATCTTAAGGAGCCCCTTTGGAGCTCATGAGGTGACTCAGGTGGGGTTCCTGGAGAGCCTCAGGCTGGTGTTACTCATAAGAAAGACCCAGTGATTAGAGGGCTAGAACTTTCAATTCCACCCACCAACCTCAGGGAAGGGGAGGGCGAGGTCTGCAGATTAAGTTCTATCAAAATTCTTGAGCAACTTGAGTTGATGAGCTTCCAGGTTGGTGAACACGTCCATGTGCTGGGCGGGTGGTGCACCCTAGTCCTACGCAGACAGAGCTTCTGGGCAGGACCTCCCCCTGTGTACCTCTTCATCTGGATGTGTCTGTATCCTTTCATAATACCCTTTCCCCACTTTTTTTTTTTTTTACTGAGATATAATTCATGCATATAATAGCCTTTAAAATAAACTGGGAAACATAAGTAAATGTCTCTTGAGTTTCATAAGCCAAATTATGAAATTAACTGAACCAAGGAGGAGGTTGTGGAAAGCTCCAATTTACAGCCAGTGGGTCAGAAGCACAGGTGACACCCAGGACCCGTGACCTGTGTCTGAAGTGGGGACAGCCTCATGGACTGAGCCCTTGACCTGTGGGCTCTGATGCTGTGACCAGGAGGACAGTGTGAGGATCAGATCAGATCTGCAGGACATCCAGGCAGTGTCCACTTAGAACTGGAGAACTGCTTGGCACGGCTGGAAAACACACAGAGAAAACACACACTCTTGTGTTGAGACACAGAGAGAGATCACGCACATGTCAACCCCCCGAGACAGGACATGGACACAGAGCCAGAAATGGTCAGTGTCCATAAGAACAGCTCACTCCAGGCGGAAGGGCCACAGTATGAGCCAAATGAGGGACAGCATGCCTCCCAGCAACACGAGCAGATGTCCCAATCCAGGAGCTTCACAGCAGCGATTCTGTTAACAGTCTCTCAAATGAGGTGAAAATAATCTTCGAAGCTCCACACAGGCACCCCTCGCGTTAATTTCATAATACGGCCCCTATGATGTTGGTAAATCACCATGTTTTGACTGGAACGCAAAACACACATATGCAACACCTCGGCAACTTGACCTGCCTGCACCGGACAGGACTCAACAAAGTCAGGAACCAGCTGCAACAGAAGCTGAGCCGTCGGCAATGCCCAGGCCAGCTTGCCTTTAGACACATTTGGCTCCAGATGCAGTTTTGACATGCCGGCAGGTTTAAGTGAATGTAATTACAGGTGAGCAAGCTGGGTGGACCCTGCTTTTCCAATCCATCCCTGATGCTGCCCAGGAGAGAGGCAGGCCAAGGAGAACGAGCCTACTTGGGAGTCTGTGGGACGAAGCTCTGGGATTCCCCACCGAAATACACTGCCTCAAGCATGGGAGGAGCTGATGGCTTTGGTGAGCCTGGTGCACCAACCCTTAAGGTTGGAAGGACCCATAACCCACCATCAAGTGGGCACAGGTGGCTGAACACGCGGTATGAATACACGTACCTACTGTCAACATATCAAAACACTCTGTACCACCCAGTACATAATTGCTCCCTGAAACCCCTCCAGCACCCCATCCTGTGCCTCCCTGAGCCCCTCAGCACCTCTAGCACCGCACCCCCACGTCTCCACGATCCGAAGGATAAGAACAGGGCTCTGGCTCCATTCGACTTAGCGGCCAGTCCTGACCTGTCAGGGCTCCGCTTTGTCACTGCTGAGTATTTTAAATTGCACTCTGGCCTCCTAGTTCTTCCAGGGCAAGAAGCTACTTTGTTCTGCATCACATCCCAGCACTTCCTACAGTGCATACAGGGCATCCACAGATGCAGGCGAGCACCTGCGATGGGGCAGGTTTGCTGGGGGCAGGGAGGTGGGGGGACCTGCTGAGGCCACACCTGCTTTAGAGACACACCTGTGTCTCAGAAACAGGTTCCAGAAGCAGGTCCCAAGAGGCGCTGAGCCTGAGGCCTTGACTGCCCTGCCAGGTGGTTCTGCTGGGAAATGCTGACTTGAGACACGTTAGCAATACAACACACACACACACAGAGTGAAGAATGAAGCTATTCTGTCCCTCCTAGTGTCTCCACCATGAGCTTGCAGGACAGTGGAACCCAGGGTCCTTGAGCTGTGTTGTGGTCAAAGCTGAAACCACCTGGTAGGTCTATGAAGGGAAGAGGAAAGAAGACCACCTCAACAGCAAATTGGGAGGGGGAGCTGCGAGAGCTGTAAGGACACCCACGTTTCCAGACCAGGACTCTGTGTGGCTGCCCCCTTAGGTCTGGACACAGCTGGACACAAAGGGAAGGTCAGTGTGCCAGCACACGGCTGCCTCCAGAAGGGAAAAGAAACCACCTTGAAAGCTTCCCTGGTGACTCAGATGGTAAGGAATCTGCCTGAAATGCGGGAGACTTGGGTTCGATCCGTGGGTTGGGAAGACGCCCTGGAAAACGGAAATGGCAACCCATTCCAGTATCCTGGCCTGGAGAATTCCATGGACAGAGGAGCCTGGTGGGCTACAGTCCATGGGGTCACAAAGAGTTGGACATGACTGAGCGACTAACACTTCTGGAGACAGGGTATCCCTCTCCCCTCGTGGCGGCCTCCAACCCTGCGAGTGGCCAGGAAGGGGCCCTGCTGGTACGACCACCCATCACCCCACGAGCCTCACCGCTGGCCACCCGCCCCCCCCAGGTGGCCAGCAGAGCCATGTCCTCGGCAGGTGAGTTGGTGGGCAGCCCCCGAGCGAGGTGTAGCCATGACCCTGGGTGAGGGGTGATCCAAGGTCACAGACTCTGACATTCCAGCCTGTTACTAGGGGAGCAAAGTTCGCTCTGACTCCAGGGAAAGAAGGCAGGAGCAAATGGGTGGGGTGGGGCCAGGTGCCCGGAGTGGATGAGGGACAGAGCCAGAGGCAGGACACAGGCAACCCCTACTCCCTGAAACCCAGAGCAGCTCTGAACACCCCTACCAAGCTACCTGAAATCACAGGAATGTAAAGAGAGGCGTTCTATAAACACTGTGCATGCATGCTAAGTCACTCAGTAGTGTCCGACTCTGTGCAACCCCATGGACTACAGTCCACCAAGCTCGCTGTCCATGGGATTCTCCAGGCAGGAATACTGGAGTGGGTCACCATGCCCTCCTGCAGGGCATCTTCTGACCCAGGGATCAAACCTGCTTCTCTTATATCTCCTGTATTGGCAGGCGGGTTCTTTACCACTAGAGCCACCTGAGAAACTCCTCCTGTAAAGACCGCACCCCCAGAAAAGAAATCCTATGGCCCTGACAAGAAGGGGAAGGCAAAAAGACCTCCAAAAACAGGGCATGAACCCATCATGGTGACTCAGGGAGGAGAGGCAGCCCCTTGGCTGCAGGAACAGGGTGCTGCGGGCAGGTCTCGGGTGTGGCTCAGGTAGGGCACCCAGGTCTCTCTTACCACTTGGGTCAGGGTAGTGAGGGTGGTGGCCTGGCAGGGCTGATAGGCCCTGAAGACCCATTTTCCCTTTTGCCTCTTTTCTGTAAACGTGGCAGGTCATGGAGGAGTCACCGTGGGAGCAGAGGAGAAACGCAAGCATCACTGAGACAGAACAAGGCAACTCCGTTCCCCATGCAGGAGGTGTCCCACCAGCCCTGGAGGACCCAGGAAAGTTGACATTTCAAAGCGATGCTAACAGAGTCAGGAGCCCTGACAGCCTGAGGTCGTCCCCTTTGTCTCCTCTGCAAGGCCCACGTCAGGGGGGGTCACACCCCCTCCTGTGAGTCAGGGTGACTTCGCTTCTGGCTGATTTACAGCTCCTGGCTGCGTGACTTAATCCCAGAGGTCCTGAATGTCCTGCTGGACATTCTCAAGACTGGATTTTTCATCTGACTGATTTATGAACCGTAGCTCAGAGAACCCCTGTCCTGTCAAATGGACCACGGTCCTCGCTCTCCAGAGACCAGATGCTCGTGTTGTATAGCCCCCTGACACCCCCATGGCAGCTCCAGCCTCCCTTCCTTGGCCCATGTAATCCCGGGGGATTACCGCCTCTGGTTGCTCCTGAGCCTTTGTGTCACCTCTCCCTCTCCAGCTGCATTGCTAGTGGGCAGAGGCTGCAACCCTGACACCAGTGCCTGGGAGCACAGTGAACACGAGGACTGTGGATTCTGGTTGTGCCGTGATTACCCACTCACCCTCCAGTAGAGCCACTGGGTCCACAGAGACATAAACATTACCGGTGTCTGTGTTCTTGACAAAATTGTGGGCACCAGGCCCCTCCCATGAGATCCTGTCCTGATGACAGCCAGGAGGCAGGGGAGGCCTCAGCCTTGCAGGGTCAAGGATCTGGCCCCAGCCATTCAACGAACTACATGGGGTGGGCCCATGACCCCACCTCTTCGAACCAGCTTCCACTGACTCCCACTTGGTGCTGGGTGGAAAGTCCCTCCAACGCACCCTCCCACCATGCCCCTTAGTGGGACTGTCTGATGCTCACCCCCTTCCCAACAACTGGCCCTCAGAACATCACCCTCCAGAAAACCAGCACTGGAGTCCCTACCAGGGCTGCCAGAGCCTGCTTTCCACTTCTTGCTTAAAACATTTTCAGTCTGGTGGAAAAGGGGGGGAAACAGGCCTACTGGACACCAACCTATCACAAGTGAAAGTACAGGAAACAGATACAGGTGTGTGGTGAGCAGGTCTGAGCACAGAGACGCAAAGGACCTTATCTTTGCAAAAAGGCAAAAATCACCCCAAGTGTTCTCCTCCAGCCAGGACAGGATGTAGGTACCCCAAAAGGAGGCATCTTGACCGCCAGCCTGCTTGGCCTCATAACCCATAAAATCAAAGCAAATTTCTCCTTCAGCACTTTTCCCCACATTTTTGTTGTTCAGCAGCTAAATCGGCTTTGACTCTGCGACCCCATGGACTGCAGCACACCAGTCTTCCCTGTCCTTCACCATCTCTCGGAGTTTGCTCAAACTCATGTCTATTGAGTCAGTGACGCCATCCAACCATCTCGTCCTCTGTCGTCCCCCTCTCTTCCTGTCCTCAATCTTCCCCAGCATCACAGTCTTTTCTAATAAGTCAGTTGTTTGCATCAGGTGGCCAAAGTTTTGGAGCTTCAGCTTTATGCCGAAACACGCAGTTAGTGTTCTAAGAAATGAATGTCGTTCTGCGTAGGGGAAACACCATGCGTAATTCATGTTTGACGCGGCCCCCTGCCCGTGTCCAGACACACCGACCAGCCACGGCCTGGGAAATGCCGGGCTGTGTTAGGACAAGCCTTGGCTGGCACTCATCCTGGAGCCCATGGGACGGGCAGCATGCCTGGAGGCGGGAGAACTGGGTGGCTTACTCGGCCAAGAAACCCCACAGTCACTCCCTCCAACCTGCAGACAAGGGAGACCTCAGTGAGCGAGGACACTCAAGTGTCCAGAACAGTGGGGGAGGTGCTTTAGGACAGGCCCAGGCTCCCTTCCTGCAGCCTCCTTGGAAAACACTGGCCCCAGAAGGAAGACTGTCTGTCTGCAGCCCTGTGACCCTTGACCCTGCAAGAAACCAGAGTAAAACTTGGGGCAGAGAGTTTGTAGGTCAAAAACTTCTGTCATCCTTCAACAGTGCTTGGTTGTACTGGGTTGTTCAGAAATTTCGTTCAGGCTTTTTTCCATCTTATTTTTTTTAAAATAATTTTATTTACATATTTATTTTTGCCTGTACTAGGTCTTGGTTGCTGCACAGGTGTTTCTCTAGTTGCAGTGTGCGGGCTTCTCACTGGGGTGGCTTCTCTGGTTACAGAACATGGGCTCTGGGGTGACTGGGCTTCAGTATTTGCGGCTCGTGGGCTCAGCAGTTGCAGCTCCCCGTCTCTGGAGCACAGGCTCAGTAGTTGTGACTCATGGGCTTATTTAGTTGCTCCGTGCTGTGTGGAATCTTCCCAGACCAGGGATCGAACAGGTGTTTCCTGCACTGGCAGGCAGATTCTTTACCAGTGAGCCACCAGGGAAGGCCCTCTGCATAACATCTTACAGAAAAAGCCAAGCAAACTTTTTGGCCAACCCCATAGAAAGCTGAGCTGGATGATGGATGAATGCACAGGATGATGGGTTTGTGCGCACAGGAGAGGGTTTCTTCCCCATGCACCCAATACCCGAACTTAAATCCTCGGCCCACATGTCCAGCACCGCCCATTCTTCTGCTCACCCTCTGCAACGTAGACCCTCCCAGCGAGGGGCAGGGAGGTCATCCAGCAAGTTTGTAAAGCCCCAGGAGGATTAAACTTGTCACTGAGACACCTCCCTGCCACCAGCTGGGAAAGGGCAGAAGGAAAGGTTCTCGTTCAAGAGTCACTCGAAACCCCAGGACTGACTCTGAGAGCAGATGGTGCTGCGTGTCCAACCAGACGCGGGAGCTGGAACACCACACGCCTCAGACTCTCAGTTCAGTCTCAACCTCTGACTTGTCAAGTCAACTGAGAAAAGAAAGGCCTCGGAGAGGCAAGTCCGGGCCTCAGAGTTAAGACGGGCCCTGACCCAGAACTGGGCTGCATTCCAGACTCGCTCAGGTTCCTGGGGCCCATTTGGTGCCACGTAGGTGCAGAGCCCCAGGGCAAACCAGAGAGGGGGGCACCAGCCTCCCCCCAGCTCTTCCTGGGGAGGCTCTGACTCCCCTCCTGCTCGGAGGGTGGCCTGTGGGCCTCTGAGATGCCGAGTGATGCTACAAGCCTGTGACATCTCCTTGTTCACATTAATGGCTGAAATAAAACCACCACCTCATGGAGGCCCTTCCCTATCACATGCGGTCTGGACAAATAGCTGAGCAGAAAACGGAAGAAAACAAAACCCATCGGGGTAGCAGTTCAGCAAATAGCCAAATGAAGTGTAAAACATGTCCTGCCTATGCTTTAATCATCTCTCTGTGTGCACTTGTAAATGAACAGAAAGAGATCCTGAAGGACCCACCCTGTCACTGTGCTCTTGGCAATGACTGTCTCCCTGGAGCTCACGGGGAGGAGCTAACAGATGCACGAAAAGGAATTTAACTTTTACTCCACAGGGTTCCATACTGTTTGGACTTTTAGGCTAAGTGTGTGTTCTTAAATGACTCTTCTAACTTAAAAGAGCCAAAGACAGAAATACAGAGCTATATATACTTGACCTGTCTTAAGCTTCCATATAACTGGACCTTTGGATGGATTCCTGGAATGCCTTCCTCTCCACCGGCCCACCCACCAGGAGTCAGCCGACATCCCATGCACAAATCAGGAGGAGGAGGGGAGCCCTTGGCTGAAGGGAAAACGGAGCCCTGAGTCTCAGCCTCCTGAGTACTCCTCCAACACTGCAACTTAACTAAGGCCACCTCCATCACCACAAATAACCTTGCCACCTTTATAAAGTAAGCAAGTGCTCTGGTTCGCAGGGTGGCTTTCCAGCCTGACGGTACACTACCCTGAATTTGCTGTTCTTAGAGTATAGGCTAACATCCATTTGCTATTCCAGTATCTGAAACGTGAATTTGACCATGAGCAAGAAGCGGGTGCAAAAGTACTCATTAGTCATGACATATGAAAGAATCAGAGAAAAAAGTCCTCGTCCCACAGACAGGGCCTAGCAGCCATGCCCTCAGATGGGCCAAGGGCTACCCTGGGCGAGTATAACTGCCTTTCTTTGGAATCATCCTCTTGAAAGACATGGTGCAAGATGAGTTCCGTGCTGACCAGGGCAGCGAGAAGGGAGCTATGTGCTGTCGCTAAAGCAAAAAAGGCCGCTGTAGTCCCCTTGACCACCTCCAAGGATGTGTGCCATCATCTTCCCAGGGGTGATGCTTGTCAATTCAAAGATGCCTCCTCCTGGAAGCCTTTCTTCCCCTGCCCCCGCCATCATCCTGACCCTTTGTTGAGCCTGCCAGGCAGGCACACGCCATCAGCAGAGGAGTCATCACTCTGCAGGTAAGAGGTCAGATGCCCTGTCCCCACCTTCAGGGGGTGAGGCCTGTGGGCCCAAGCCCCCCACCCCAACCAGCCCAGCCCGCCCACCCCAGAATCAGGGAGGAGGGTCTGTGTGTGTCAGCTCCTTGTCCTCATTTCCTGTCTGTGGTCCTGGAGGGATTCACTGCCTGGCAAGAAATCACTGGTGGACCCTATGGCCAAAAGCTTCCCAATATAAGGCTGGTTCTCCTCCGGCCCTGGGCCCCTGAACATGGGTTTCAATTCACATCCAAAGTCCTCCAGAATCTGAACTGAAATTCACACAAGCATGTGAGCAACCAAAACCGAGGCTCCAATGGCCCTAAAATGTGCTTCTTGATGAAGGACAGAAGAAAGGAAAAACAGAAAAAAAATTGAGAGACTCCAGGAAAGCAAATAAACACAACTTAGAATGAATTTTAAAAAGGTGTTTTCCCAGAAGACTTAAAGCCCACTGGCCATCCTGGGAGCTGGCCCTTGTCTTTCCCCTAGAGAAGCTGAATCTGGCTAAAGACACAGGGAGTGCAAGGAGCAGGGAGCAGTCATCCACACATCTGGAGAGCAGGACTCCAGGGAGGTTATGTAACATGTGGACTGCGCCATCACGCTCTGTTTACACTCCTTTGGTCCCAAGATTGCAACACAGGCGACAGCTCTGTGCACCAGCCGTGTGGGAGGAACAAGTGACCAGAGTAGCCTGGTTCCTCCCCTGATGACCAGAGTCAGTCCTGGAGCAGCCCAGCTGGGACCCAGCAGGGAGGAGTTGGTGCACGAAATTCCTGGCCTGGAATCTTGCACTTCATTCCTCAAGCTCTCACACAGAGCCTTCTTGGTTTTTATTTGCTACACAATGGTTAACAAAGGAAGACAGAATGTCTGCCGAGCATACACTTAGCGGGTGCACGTGGCACTCTCCTGTGCTTGGCAATCATTGGGATCGTGTGAGACTCACGTTCAGATTCAGCAGGTCCAGGTGGACCTAAGCTCCTGGTGGCCGATGAGCCCCCAGCTAGGCCGATACCTCTGTCCTCTGACCATCACATGTGACCCCTGGAATGATGTTAGAAAGGGCAGTGTGAAGGCAAGGGCCCATCTGTTCAAAAAACTGAAAATCATCGATTAGATGCCAAGGCTCCTGGATAAGGTGGCCAGGGGTGGAACCAGCTCCCCAGGACCAAGCAGACCAGGTTCATCCCGGGGGGCCACCTCTGGCATTGAACCTGGCTCCAATTCAGGCCCTCATGACCTTCTGGGCTCTCCCACTGTGCAGGGTCAGGGCTCCGGGAGGATGGATGCTATAGCGGGGAGAGGGTGACACTCTGTGCCCCCACCCCAACCTGGTGGATGACCTTGATATTCCCAGAGCACAGGGTGCCCAGGACACAGGCGGGGAGTACAGCTCTCCTGGGGGAAAAGGAGTCCCTGTCCCTATACCCTCAAACGATGACCCTCCATCTGCTTGGGAGTGGTGGGTACATAAACAAGAAAGGGCCATCTCAAGTTAGCCTGCCTACATGGAGAAGAATCCAGATCCAGTTTCCACTCTCCTTTGGTGGGCCACTTCTCAGGAGGCTGAGGACCCTGCCCCCTTCCAGAAAGCCCCTTGACTCACTAAAGTTGGCTCAGTGCTTTCTCTCCCAAGTAGTAGAGGGGAGCCCTGGGCCTGCGCTTCTCAGACTCTGATGCACACAGAATCACCTGGCAACCCTTAGAGGGCCCGGCTGGGTGTGAGACTCTATTTGAAACTGACTCCCAGGAGATGCTGAAGCTGCTGCTGATCCTTGGGCTTCATTTTGAGACGAAAAAGATTAGAGAGTGTACCAGCCACCTGGTGAGGCTCTTCATTTGCATTAATATACTAGCAACACCATCACTGGCTTGGATAGGCTCAGACCCTCCACCAGACAGATGAAACAGCCAACAGTCTCTGAGATTAGGAAATCTGATCGAGTTTTGGAGCTAGAAAACGGAGGTGTCTGGATTTTAAGTGACTGGAGGAGAAAAGGGCAAACAACTCCAGCATTCTTACCGGGAGAAGCCCATGAACAGTATGAATAGGCAAAAAGATACAACACTGGAATATGAGCCCCTAGGTTGGAAGGTGTTCAATATACTACTGGGGAAGAGTGGCAGGCAGTTACTAATGGCTCCAGAAGGAATGAAACAGCTAGGGCAAAGCAGAAATGATGCTCAGTTGTGGATGTGTTTGGTGGTGAAGGTAAAGTCCAGTGTCCCAAAGAACAATGCTGCATAGGACATGAATTTGAGCAAATTGCAGAAGACAGGGGATGACAGAGAAGCCTGGCATGCTGCAGTCCACAGAGTTGCAGAGTCAGACATGACTTAGTGAATGAACAACAAAATCACCAGAGTTTATGTTCTTTCCTCAACAAAAGGAGGGCCCCAGTTTATCAGGAGAAAGTTCAACCTAGGTTCAGTGCATTGGGTCTCAGAAGGCAAGAATGCATGGAATTTATTTTAGAAGGATATCAATCAAATGTTTACCAGCTTTTTAAAAATGATCTGGGGTTTGAGGGAATGTTTCATTTAGTTCATTCACTGTATTTAACAAACATTTGTTGCATTCCTAGATGTTAAAGGCTTGAAAAACTTAGGTCATGACATGGGCACCTTCACAATGAAATCAAGAGTGTATTGTAGCCCAGTTTTGTATTTTTCCACTCCATATTCCAAAAGGCACAGATGATTTCAGACATTTTAATAAAAAAACTAGCTCCACAAAAGTTTTTTGGGTGCATCAAAGGAAAAATCTATACTGACAAGCCCTCAGCCAATTGGGGCTTCAACATCTGCTTTTGGAAGAAACCATAGATATCACCTCCTCTTGCTGGTGGTCTAGAGACTGCAAAGCTGAACTCCAAGTGTGTCTTTAGCCTTCGGCAATTTCAAAACGAAGCCATAGCCCCTCAAAGGTGGAGCTTTCTTTTTACAAGGGTGATTGCTGCTGCTGCTGCTGCGAAGTCGCTTCAGTCGTGTCCGACTCTGTGTGACCCCATAGACGGCAGCCCACCAGGCTCCACCATCCCTGGGATTCTCCAGGCAAGAACACTGGAGTGGGTTGCCATTTCCTTCTCCAATGCATGAAAGTGAAAAGTGAAAGGGAAGTCGCTCAGTCACGTCTGACGCTTAGCGACCCCATGGACTGCAGCCCACCAGGCTCCTCTGTCCATGGGATTTTTCAGGCAAGAGTACTGGAGTGGGGTGCCATTGCCTTCTCCGAAGGGTGACTGGGGCAACACTTTTAGCCATGGAACTGAAGAAACAAAAAGTCAAGGACGTGGTAACATCAGGTTGGCCAACATGCCTCGAAGAGACCTTCTCCTTTCGACCTTCTTTCTTTGTCCATCAGACAATCTCACAGCGTGCAAGGAAAATATGCTTAACACGCTCCATCCACAATTTAAGCCACGGCCAGTTTGAAAGGAAGAGAACTGACCAGGCACTCATCCACTTGGAAAGCCTCCATCTGTTTCCCAAGGTCCTTCTTTTATACCTCTATGGAGGGAGGTCTACGTCACATAGATATTAGGGGTCAATAATGACAACAAAAATGATAACATTTCACTTTCAAAATTTGTTTCCATGAAAATCAGGAACAAGAAAATGCAAATATCCTCATGCTGAATTAGGATAAGTTAACCACATGACTCAGTAGTAGGCAGGGGCCCTAGGAGACATGGGTTCAACCCTTGAGTTGGGAAGTTCCCCTGGAGGAGAACATGGCAACCTGCTCCAGCAGTCTTGCCTGGAGAATCCCAAGGACAGAGAGAAGCCTGGTGGGCTACAGTCTATGGCGGTTCCAAAGAGCTGGACATGACTGAGCATGCACGCACGCACACCAAAAGCAACCCAGCATCCACTTGGTCAGAACAGATGTCTGTTTGGTTCAGAGGATCCCTGGGCACTCAAGACCTGCACCTCTGTCAATTTTAATCAGTTTCCCATAATGAGACAGTTCAGAGGACCACAACCTGACTTTGAAAATAGTTGGAACTGTAAGTCTTAAACAGAAAAGCACAATTGGCAACATAATTCACATTCATCTGGATGGGATTTCCCCAGGTGCTTTTTCCCTTGGAATCCTGGACTCCAAGGAAGTTAACCAGAATTACCAGAAAGGGGTTCTGCTGTCCAACTGTTTTGGAAATTTGTGGGCTTAAATGAACTCAAGCAGGTTATTTCCTGCAGCTCTCAGAGGTTTCGATGTGAAAGTGTCCAGTCTCGCCAAGAATGAGCCTGTTTTCTAAGTTTGGTGGCTCAGGGAAGCCCCTCCCGCAGGTTTGTTTTCCAAACTAGACCAGATTGCTGGAAAATGGAAATCATTTTTAATATGTTCCAGGCAGTACCTATTTTTCAGGCAAGTGTTACTATTTGTTTTATTTTAATTAGCTCTATGAGTCCGGGAGCAGGAGGACACACAGCGGAAGGCCCGCCCTCATCCACAGAGCTGATCCAGCCCATCTGGGAACCATCGCTGATGTGGGCCTCTCATGTCCTCCAAAGACAGGCATGCTGTCCATCCACCCATCCCCCAAACATCCAACCCAAACCCACTCTGTGCCGAGGCCTGGGGTGGGCCCTGGAGAAGGGGCAGAACCGCCAGACCAAGGCCTGCCCTCAGGGAGCTTCCTGGGGTGACCATTCCACTGCAAGGCTCTTGGCAAATAATTTATCTTGTTCACTGTGGTTCTATGTTTCCTCATCATTTCAGGATTACACAGAAAGAAAAACCATCCTTCACATTTCCTCCTGAAAGAGACACCATTCAGGAGATCCTAAGAAAAAGGGGTGCACTGGGGAGCCTGAGTAACTAACCCTGGTGTGTAGGGCGGGGGGTAGGAATATATATTTTTTCCTTCCTTCCCCAGGGATGTGACAGCTCCTGGCAGTGTTGATCCTCCGTTGAGAGCTGCTCTCATCCCACACGGGTCTTCCGTGAACAAATATCGCAAGCAGCCAAAACAGGAAGAGTTAAATTTAGAAACACAACTGTCACACTGCATTCAAGAAGGAAAGAGAAAAATAACTCATCAGGTCTTCAAATTCAGTCCAGGCCCAAAGATCCTGGTCCAAGTTTGCCAGGCATGGATTCGCTAAGGAGCCAAGGCACCAAGGATGCCCCAGAATCAACTTCTCATCACTCCTGGACCCTCTTCCACAACCCTGTCCTCCCCAAAGAAACTTTTTCTCAGCTTTTGCTGGGTAACTGGCACTCTCTCAGAAACTTTACTTTTTTCCCTGTAAAATGTTTTGCCATTAGCTTTTAGTTGAGAGATTTCCAGATTCGCGGTCTTTTAAGAAGAAAAAAGAACGAACACAACACTGTAAAGCAATGAGCCTCCAAAAATCCTGTGATAAACCATAATGGAACAGAATATTTAAAAAAAAGAAAGTATACATATGTGTAACTGAATCACTTTGCTGTATAACAAGAGTTAACAGCATGGTAAATCAACCATACTTCTATAAAAATAAGAGAAAGAGGGAGAGAGAGAAAGCACAGATGATGACATTTAGCCTCCTGGTGTCCCTGTCTAGCAGACTGCTTGTCTCCCCCTAGACCCCGCAGGTGAGCCAGGGGATGGGGAAAGAAGAGACAAAACAGGTGGAAACTTAGGAATGGAAGGATTCTCACCTGTTCTATCACAGAGAATCTGCTACAGTGGCCTGAGAAGGAGGACAGGTACCTCTGAGCCTTCCCACATGGTCCCGGAAGATGGAGACCCTAGGAAAGTTGAACTCTGCAGAACTGGAGAACTGAGGAACAAAAGCTGCCACTAATTGAGCCCCTACCTGGGCTCCAGGCATGGGGTTACACTCAGGGCAAATGCTATTCATTAAGTAATTATCCCAACAACGGCTCACAATTTCTATGCACTAATTATGCAACAGCATCTCGCCAACAACCTTATGTGCAAGAAGGCGCTTCCAGGGCTTCTGGGGCCAAAGCTTACACAATTTGGGGACCCTCTTTATAAAAACACGTATCAAATGATGAATAAAAATGAGACAGAAGATCTTGGAGGGGCCCTTGAGAGTGGATAGCCCTGAGGCTCACCATTCCCAGTCCACAGTGGTCTGGCAGGGAGGTGCTTATCAACAGCATCTGCTCTGAAAGACAAGGAAATGGAAACTCCTCTGGGAAGTGATGAAACTGGCCCCAGGGCCTCTTCCAAGCCAGTAACAGAGCCAGGTGGCTTCAAGGCGGTGATGCCATCCTCCAGGAGTGAAAAGGAGGTCATCATTGCCTCAGAAACTCAACTGTCTTTTGGTAAATTTGTGAAACTTGATGAGTGTTTTCAAAGCCTTCATTTTTAAAGAGAAATGAAGAGAGAAGTAATCTGTCTCTTTCTAAGTTAACTGGTTTCAAAATCTGCTTGATGGTGACACTATGTTCCATTGAAATGGAAAAACGCGTGGGATCACCCAAGATGGAAGCGGTCCTATCCCTCAGGGACCCTCTAAGCTGAGAGATAAAGTCACCAGGGCTTCTTGCTGCTTTTGTGAAATGTGGGCCAACTTCAAGGTGGTGAAAACACTCATCTTGACTTGTCTGCCCAGCAAGCCACTCTAGAGGGCACAGACAAGACCCTGAGTTTGGGGGCGACCCTCCTACCTCATGTAGGTCTGTTCTCTGCCTTGTAACATATGGGGTGACCTCAGTGGGCATCAAACATTTACATTCTTCTCTAAAAATGGTCATTTCTTCCCTGGAGCTTTTCCTCCAATTCCTTCACCTTTATCATGTCCCTTTCCGAAGGGAGACAGCTTGGTCATGCAATTTCTTAAAAGTCTCTGCGTGTTGAGAGTTTGTGACTCTAATTTATGGTTTTCAGAGAAGATAAAACACCCATGTAAGTATGCCACTCCTGCCCAGCCCAGCAACCACTCACTAACCCCTTAATAGAACTTTCTGTCTGTGGAAACACCTAGCAGGACATTCACAGTTCTCTCCCATGCGTTTTCACATTTTCCCTGAAGACAGTGAAGACAAGGAGTAGCCATTCCTGGGCTGGACCAAGAGAGGGGCACCGGGGAGGAGGGGACGTGAGAGAGAAGCCCCCCAGCTGGGTGCCCAAGGACCTGCCCTCTGCAGGCCCAGAGCCTAGGACAGGGCCATGGAGCCAAACTGCTGTGCACCCTCCAGCCTGTGATGCCCCAGGCAAAGGCCAGACCGTGGGGTCAGCACACAAAAGCCAGTTAGGTGTGCAGAGCCAGCCCAAGAGAGCTCGGAGACAATGAGGAGACCACTACTGTGATCTCGACTGGATGGAAAGAAACACCTTCTCCACTCTCCACCCCCTCTGTAGCCGGACTCAGAAGAGGCCCTCACCCCCAACCTGCTGGCGTCAGAACAACTGGTAAACCTCACGCCACCTCTAGCTACCACGCTAGATCCAAGAAACATGCCCATCCTTGTCTGGCCCCACCAAACACCAATGCTGGGGAGCACCAAGTGAGTCACTGCACCAGACAAAAGAAGGAAGGGATCCAGAGCAGAGATTCTCACCAGCCCCAGAAGCTGTTGAGCAAAATGACCAAGAGTGTATGCGTGTGCCAGTCACTACAACTGCACACAAAGCAGCCCAAATGGGCAGCTCCGAACAGCAACAACTGTGTATTATCATGTCTGTCTCCTGGTTCTGGGGTGACTGGACTCAGGCAGCTCTCACTTGGGGCCTCACGTGGCTGCATCTGATGGTAGTTGGGGCTGAGGTCATCTAGAGGGTGTCTCTGCTCAGGTGTCTGGATGGTGATGCTGGCTGTCCATGGTCAGCAAGGCCCTTGCCAATGGCCCCTGTGACGCCTGAGCTTCCTCCCAGCAGGGTGGCCAGGTTCCCGGAGCCACCATCCCAAGAGGAAGAGCTGGGGGTACCCTACTGCCTTAGAGGACTCAGCTTTGGAGATCAGAGCTTCTGCCACAGTCCATCTGTTAGAAGTGAATCATGAAAGCCAGTCATATTCAAGAGGAGGAGAACGAGAGATATTTCATGTTGAAAGACAGATCAGAGCACCTGTAGGTATGTCTTAAGACACCATAAAGTACCAGCCTTCCTCAGGGGCTACAAACAGCATCCCTTAGCCTTCGAGGACCCAAATGTCTCAAATTCCAGGTGAGAGTTACTTCCCATTGTGTCAGGCTTTGGGCTGAAGAACATCACTCAGTAGAATGTATGTTTTTGGAAGTCTCACCTTTGAGGGCTCTAAGAGCTATGAGACCACAGACCTGAATACCAGGGTCATAGGGTTCCCCACTTTAAACACATTGAGCCACCTTGAAAGATGATTTTCTATAAAATATAGATTACATTTCACACCAGACAGAGCCCAGTGAGGGATGAACTGGTTACCTGAGGATATGGATACTCTAGCTTGCTCCTGAAGCTGGACAATTCAGTGAATGCCCCTGAAATAACACATATCCCAGAGAGCAAAGGACACACATTTCTCAATTCTGATTCAGGGTTCACATTCAGTCTTGACCCTGAATTTACATACATTCTAGACCTCAGGCCCCAGCAATGCTCCTAGAAAGAATTCTTTTACTTTAGTTGACTGCAAAGGAGAAGATCTGCCTGGTGGGCAAAGGTTCTGTTTTCTTGCAGAAGGAGCTTATGCAGGGCTCCTTGGTTTCTCCTTTTCTCAACTTTGACATGTCCTGAGCTTTGCTGAGGTCCCCTGAGGCAGTCAGATGAATGAGGACAGGAGGGATGTCTCCTCTCTTCCTGAAAGCCCTCCGCTCTTGGCCCGGCCAGAAGGGCTCATCTGCTGCAACCAGGCCAGAAGGCCTCCTCTGCTGGGTCTACCTAAGCTCCTGCTTGTGGCAGGAGGGCCTAGTGAGCAGTCAGCACTTGTGCAAACACACATTCTGATGCAGTAAAAACAAATGGGGGTGAGTCCAAGGGCTTCACCTAGCAAGAAAAATCCACGCACAGACAGAGGAAGTGCTGAGTGATGCTATGCGCTCTTCTTGGGTCACGATGAGCTTTCCAACCTGTTCAACAACATGAAACCACATCCTTGGGAACAGAGAAGTAGGTGTTTAGCAATCGCTGTTGCTGCTCTGCTCACCTTCCCTCTCCTTAGCTCTTGGGTGCTCACTGGCCCAACATCCAACTGCCAGCACCTGCCCCCCAATTCCCTTGGGGCTGTCTCCACCCATAGGTGCTACTCCACCTGTGCAAGGGGCATCACCACCCCCAGGAGCAGCCCTCAACCAGTGAGTGACAGGAGCTGGTGCATCAATACCCCAACTCCCTCAGCCCATTGGGGGAGAACATCCAGGTGTCTTCCATACTCCATCCCAGCTCACTAACCTAGTGACCACACTATAACTGGTTCAGGACATGCCCTCTCTCCCCTATCTCACGTCTCTACTCCCTACTCCCAGGGGTTTCTTGGGCTCATCTCCCAAATAAACTGCATGCATCCAAACCTTTGCCTCAGCATCTGCTTCTAAGGGAGCCAGAACTGAGTCAAGGTGCTTGATGGTCACAGCAAGCAATGGATGATCACCAAGAGTGTGCCGTCACTGGAGAGTCATATGTGTGTCTCAGAGGACTTCCTCCCAGTCAACATGTATGTCAGGAACTGACAAGGAAAGAAGGAGCACAAAGAATGAAGATTGGGCCAACAAAGGGTTCTGCTGGGACAGAGCTTACTGTGGACAATGTGGCTCTCATCCTTTCCAAAGACCCTAACACACACACACACACAAATTCCCACTTTGGTGGGGCTGGTGACCTTCCCCAACCGGGTATCTAGTTCCCAGTGCAGGTGCATCATCTCTGTCTGATGCTGTTTGTGAGAGGAGTGTGCCCAGCTCCAGTGAAAAGGGATGCCATGCCAGCCCCGAGGAAGCAGCTTCCACAGCAGAAGGAGCACAGCCTCTGACTCAATGACTCAGACCATTTTCTGGACCTTCAAGGCTCTCCTCCTTCCCCCTCTTGTCATCACTGAATAACTGAATGTGTAGTGTTGCATCAGAAGTAATAACCCCTTAAAGACAAGGGAGATCGCCCCTACTCTCTGCTCCCCCTTCCCCCTTTCCCTTTTTAAAACCACAAGGTTGCTGAATCCAGTTTGTGGTTCTGCTCCAAGGGAAGTAAGAGGGGTCATTAGGGGCAACTGGCCATCTATGACTAACCTCCTCTGGTCAACCAAAGTGCTTGCTAATTTGACAGATATCACAAAGGTCTCTTTGAAAGTGGACCTAAAATAAGTATCTAAGGAAAGTGACCAAAATCTACAAGGTACTTCCTAGAGAGAAATATACCCAACATGTTAGCATTTACATGGAAAGCATGTCACATGTGTATGAGTAATCTACATGCATTTTTGTACATGTGAGTGTGCATGTAGAGTCAGGATGCATCTACACACAGAAACATGGATGAATCTCAAAAGCAGTGTGCTACAGACTAAGTCTTGCATCAGAGATCATATAGTGTAAGATTCATGTCCAGAAGGGCCTAGAACAAGTACAAACTAATCCATGGTGATAGAAATCAGAAGAGTAATTGTGTGGGGGTGGGCTGGGCTTTGGGTTTACTGAAAAGGGACTTGAGGAAACTTCCTGGAATGATGGTATGTCCCATATTGTGACGGAAGCTGGCCACGGAGTTGCATAGGTAATAGGTACCACTTACGGGCTGTACACTGAAGACTCGTAAACTTCATTGTGCATAAATGTTACCCAACATTTGGATAAACATCTTGTTACCCAAGATGGATAAACAGATCATAAAGTCTAGCTAATGACACACATGCTAAACCTATATGAGACAGAGTGTATTCACTTCTTCAAATCACTTCCAATTCCACCAAGAAAGAATAAGATAGATTAATGGATAGATACAGGGGTGGAGAGGTGAGTAAACACGATAAAGCCGGTAGTGTGAAATGCAAATTAAAGAACTCAAATGCTGAGTCTGAGGGTGTTTGCTGTAAAATTCACTCAATTTTTCTGCATGTTTGCAAATTTCCATAATACAATGTGGGAGTAGGAGAAAAGGTACCTAAAGGCAAGAGTCTTGAGACTAAACGGGGGGGAGAGAAGATACAAAATTGTAACAATGACATTGTGGTATTGAAAAGACAATTTTAGGTTCATTACTGTGTGCCCTTGGGAACCACTAAGCAGATCCACTGGGCACCACATTCTTTGTCCTGGGTCCCATTAAAGGAAGCATCCTTCTGTGAGCTACAAATACACAGTGATTCCTGCAGAGAGGCCAATATTCTGCATCAAACTGGGTCAATAATGAAGATACTCACAGAGAGATGGGTACATCTGTGTTCCATCTTCCCTTCCTTTAAACTCAGTATCAAATTATAATTTAACTTAATAGGTCTCCTATGTGTGATTGAATGGTGCAGATGGTAGGGAAACTTTGTTTCTGGAATATGGAAGGACAGTTGCCCTTGGGACATGGATCACATCTTTCTGGATGAGTCGACCTATGGGGAGAGACCTGAGCAGAGAATAAGTCCAGCTTCTTTCCCACTTCTCACTGTCCCTTACTTCTCCTTCCTTCATCTGCTGACATCCACTCGGCACACCCAACCTTGCACATGCAGTGTGAAGACCTAAATCCCTATCGTCGGTGACTTTTCATGGATTTTCCCAGGAGAGTCAATTAAGATTGCAGCATAAGTGAAATTCCCATTTCCCAAGAAAGATCCATTGGGAAGTGGAGGCTGATGCTAATAGGATGTTCATGTGCCCAACATGTATGCTTTGAAAATTAAGAATATTTTTACTTTCCACCTAGCTATTATCATATCGATACAGTCAGACTGACTTTACTCTCCTCCTAGGGGAGACATCAGCATGCCCAAGCCAGTGCATGAGTGATAATCACATCCTCCTGTGTATAACGGAGGCTTTGGGTGCAGGACCCCTGAGCACACAGTGGGTGCTCCAGAAATGGGCATCAAGTCACAGCTGGATACGTGCTTTGTGCTAAACTTCTTCATTTTCATATTTATTTGTGTATTTCCTTGGCTGTGCCAGGTCACTGGTGCAGTGCACAGGATCTTTTATTGCAGCCTGCAGGATCTTAAGTTGTGGCATTCAAAGTCTTAGTTGCAGCATGTGGGGTCTTGGTCCCTGACCAGAGATTGAACCTTGGCCCCCTGCATTAGGAGCATGAAGTCTTAGCCATGGGACCACCAGGGAAGTCTCTTGTGCCAAGTTCTTCACACACTTTATCTCCTTGACTCTCCATGGCAACCCTTTCTATTTGTGCCATGAATTACCCCCACTTTGCAGGGGAGGAAACTGAGGCTTAGAGAGATTAAATGACTGGCCCAGGGCCCCACAGCCCATGGATGTCAAAGCAAGATGCCTCTCTAGGTCTGTGGGACCCTGGACCACATCCCTGACTCCACTCAGAAGTATTTTACAATTATAAAGCATGGACATTCCGTCTCTTCTGGTTCTCACAATGACTCTGAGGCAGGGTGGGTACTCCAAGTGCCTATTTCGTGACTCAGACCCCAGTCCCATGCTCCTGCCAGTGTGGCCTGACCTGCTGGGCTGCAGCCTGTTCTCTTCCATTCCTTGGCTCAGTGTCCTCAAACCCATCAGTGGAGTCCTGACATCCCACTGTAGACACGGCGCTAGGGAGCAAGGCCTTGGCTGGGGTGGACAAGCCACTGAGCTGGGCTCATGTCCACTTCATTCTGAGTCAGCTTCTAAAATAGGCTGCTAATCTTTAATTCAGGGATTTTATTGTTCTATGATAGACATTTCAGTCACACTAATGGTCTCACACTATATCAGGAACCACAGAAGCGCCAGTGTGATAACCCAGACATGAACTCATTTAACCTTACTGTCCAAGATGGAAACCTTGTCAGCCCAGGCCAAGCCCAGGGGAGGCAAACTGGAGGGTGGTCATCAGCCTACTGGCTGTGGGGAGTGCCCAGGTGGAAGGAGTACTAGGCTTACTGCCCAGATTCTCGAGTATGTGCTGTTTGGTGGGAGCCACAATAAGCAGGTCAACTCGGACATGCTTTCCCCCAGCCCTCAGCCATACCACTGGCTGTGTCCTGGGAGCTTGTTTAAAAAGTCTGAGGCCACGGAGACTCTGGGGAAAGAGGTCAGGCCCTCCCCAGGCTACATCTTACCAAAGCTCCCAGAGGCCGTCCCAGGCCTGAGAGCATCCCAGTCAGAGTCAGAGGGTGGAAGGGAGAGGCAGTCAGCACCCTGAGATCCTGCCCTCGGTTGCTCTGGGTCAGCCTGGCTGCTGAGGGGAAAGGGATTAGGAGGGCAAGGTCAGAGTTACTGACAGGACACTCTGGAATAAGGGGTTAGTCCAGACCAGGGGGTTTTTGAGCATTTTCATTTTTTATTTATTTTTATGATTGATTTTTTTTACTTTTTGGCCTCACCATATGGCACGCAGGATCTTAGTTCCCCAACCAGGGATCAAATCCACACCCCTCGCAGTGGAAGCAAGAAGTCTTAATGGTTGGACCACCAAGGAAGTCCCTCAAGCATTTTTAGAGAATAAACATTGATTCTTCTCTTAAGATCCCTAAGGATCCTTCTGGTGACAAAGATAACACAGCCACCATTTAGTGTTGTTCAGTCACTAAACCATGTCCGACTCTGCACCTCCATGGACTGCAACATGCCAGGTTTCCCTGTTTGTCTTTATCTTCCAGAACCTGCTCAAACTCGTGTCCATTGAGTTGATGATGCCATCCAACCATCCTATACTCTTGCTGTTTTATGAAGCTTAGCTAACTTCATGATGTGAGCATCTAAATATGCATTTTACAGATGGCAGAAAAGAGATTCAAAGAATTCAGGAAACTCACCTGGCATCACATAGGTTGAAAGTGACAGAACAGAGACTTAGGATTTACTCTGAAACCCAAGCTCTTTCCACATTTCACCAATGATTTCACACATCCTCAAACATCCGTTATTTTTCCTACACTCCTTGCATTTACAAAGAAAAGATGTAATTTGCAAGCAGACACACCTGGAATAATTTCTACATGACTTGTGACCCTCTCAAGGTGAAAAGAGAATCAAAGTGTGTCACCTGACCAGGTGAGAACCATGAAGGTTAAACCAAGAGGTAGTGTTGTGTTAGGCACTCAGGCAGCTATTTTCGACCCCAAGACTAGCCCACCAGGTTCCTCTGTCTGTGGAATTCTCCAGGCAAGAATAGTGGAGTGGGTAGCCTCTCTTTTCTCTAGGGGATCTTCCTGACCCAGGGATCAAACCTGGGTCTTCTGCATTACAGGCAAATTCTTCACTGGCTAAGCCAGCCTCAGAAGACATAAGTTTAGGTTATGATTTTTCTCTACAGGGAGTATATTGCTTTTGAAATAAGATAAGCATAAAGGAAAACTGAGACATTTGTTTTTTTAATAAGAAACAAGTTCGAGGGGGAAACCTGCTTTCTCTTCTTCCAGGGGAATGGGAGAAGTCTCTCTTGCAGTTAGAAGTGGTCTTGCCTGAGCCCTGACCAGCAGAATGTGAGCAGGAGGGAGGGTCTGGTCCATAAACCCCAGCTATGAACAACCCCTCTGTTCTTTCCCCTTCAAGCAGAGAAGCACAGTGACATTGGAAACCAAGCGTGAGAACAGTGAAGCCTCAAAATGGAAATTTCAGAATCCACAGACCACCTCTAGCAACAGGGCCACCCACAGACCAGAACTTCACATGAGAAAGAAACTTCTTTTGTGTTAAACCCCCAAGTCTGAAGGACTTACTTGTTACAGCCGCTACTGTTGCCCTAATTCAGTAAAGAACTTGATTAAAATTGAAGAGCAGATCACAATGGGTTTCCAAGGTGTTCCACTTAAGAATGTCCACAGCTATTGTTTAAATCATTATGAAAATTACAACTGCAGAGAGAAGTTAGAGAACTGTTATACGAGCTAGTCCAATGAAGTATACATTTTAAGACTTTTAAAAATAATCTTAGTTGTTTCCTGGGTTCAAACTCAGGGATAAAACATTAAGGCGATTGAAAATTGTCATTCCTCATATTATGGAAATATTTGGTTAAAGAAACTATAGTATTAAATTAACTTCACCTGTTTCCTTTTATGGAAAGGTTTTAATGTAGCTACTAGGAATCTCAAAATTACACCTGTAGCTTGCATTACATTTCTACAGGACCATGTTCTTCTAAATGATGCAAGTGGCATATTTTCTAGATAATTATCGATATGCATTGATTATCCATGTGGGACAGCTAGGGGCCCTGCTCTGCTTCTGGAAAAGCCCTGTGACCTCAGGCAGGTCATTCATTTTTTTCTTTATGTAAATGGTGAGAGATTTGGACCTTTCGTGCTTTGTAGATTGGTCATATCCAGTCTCATGGTATCAAACCAGCTGACCCTGATGTTATGGTTTAAACTCAAAAACGAGGATCCCAACCCTCTGTGTGTACACGACCTGCAGCTGAACCAGCCTTCACTTGCTTGTGCATCTGAGCCTGGCCCCCAGGTTCTGTTCATGGTCCACACCTACCTTTGGACTTCCCGCTGAACTGCTTCTCCCATCCTGACCTGACTTCCCTCCTCCAGGACAGTTCAGATTTGACTCTTGGACTCTGTGGTTTCTGGCCATTCCAGTAAACAGCCACCTGATCCAGTAACGCCTCTTGCACAGCCCCATGGGGTCAGTGCCTGCCGGCCTCTGTCCTGAAGCAAAGGCTCAAGGTGGCTTCCTTGTGCCCAGAGACCTCAGACCTAACAAGTCAGGCAGAGAGAGGGAGCTGAGCCCTTTATCAGAAGAAAATGGAAACAGAGACAGACCTTCAGATGTCAAAAGCAAACTTACAGCTATTAACAGAAAAATGCAGGGGAAGGGATAAATCAGGAGCTTGGGATGAACATATCGACCCTTATTATAAGACAGATAACCCACAAGGTCCTAGTGTACAGCGCAGGGAACTACTCAATATTCTGTGACAACTACATGAGCAAAGAATCTGAAAAGGGATGTGTATATGTATATGTAACTGAACCACTTTGCTGTACACCTGAAACTAACACAACATAGCAAGTCAACTATATTCCAATAAATTTTTTTAAAAGGGGAAATGCAGTCATCTCAGAGTGATGCCCACACCAAAGGCTTTCATTGTAAATAGCTTCCTTCTTCCCAAGTTTCTTTGAAAGAGGCACTCTGAGGAAAAGCTCATTTCCTTAAAATATCAAAGAACTAAAAACCAAAAGATGATAGATTTTTTTTTCTGGAGGCAGACTGCAAAGTGTAGAATAAAATTCTGCAAAGTGTACCAACACACATTCCCAAGAATCCCTCTCTGCTACAGTTGTCTACCACCCTCAGTATTACATTTAGCTGACTTAATTTTCCATGGATTAAATTCATTCAAAGTTAAATTTCTCATAATAGTTCATCTGAGTAAACAGTTTCAAGTGTTATTTGCCAAAAGACAATGTTTCCGGGCTCGAGATGAGATTGGCAATGTCAGGCTAAGAAAACAACTTTAAAAATTCTCAGAGGGCTGGAATGATGACAGAAAAATTAGAGCTTGGACCTCAGTCTTTTTCATACAGATCTGGAGGAAAAAATTACAAATTTTCACCAAAACCATGTCTTCGAAGGGGCAGGGAAGAATGCCATTTAAGAGAAACATTTAAAAAAAATCTTAGATGTCTTTTTAATGTTATTAATTTATTTATGACTGCACTGAGTCTTCATTGCCTCATGGGCTTCCTCTAGTTGCAGTGAGCAGGGGCTACTCTTTGCTGCCATGCTTGGGCTACTCATTGTGGGGGCTTCTTCTGTTGCGGAGCACAGGCTCTAGGTGGGTGGGCTCAGTAGTGGCAGCTCACAGGTTGCTCCACGGCATGCGGTATCTTCCCTGACCAGGGGTCAAACCTGGGTCCCCTGCATCAGCAGGTGGAATCTTACCCACTATGCCACCAGGGAAGTCCCTTACATGTCTTTAAAGTGGCAGCTGTCCTATGAAAAGTGAGCCATATCAAGCTCGCCACACCCACAAAGATAGCACAGCCACTGTCCAATGGTCCAGGGATCCTGGCTGTCCCCTGGACTGTGCTCTGGCCTCCTGGTTATCAAAGAGAGGGAGTGGGGAAGGGAGAGGGGGAGGGAGGAACATGGATGGAAGAGGGATAAAAGGACGGGGAGTGCAGTAGGAATTCTGGGAACACAAAGCAGGGACTTACTAAGGGGAACTGGACCTGGTGTCTTAGGGGTGGAAGAGTTTGTGAGTTCCTACTCTGCACTCATGCAATGGAAGGGACAGAGGGTTAAACTAGGTCTGCTTCCCAAGTGAGGAAGCAAGCCAGCCCCATCCCCCAACTGTTTCCACAACCAGAACACATGTCAACCCATCGCCAGTCTCCCAGTCAATTTCATTCCGATGGCGTCTCCAGCCAGGGGTTCCGAGGACACAGCCTGAGAATCCTGGTGACATCAGAGAGCACCAAGCACACTTCACACCAAGAGCCAAGTTAACTCCCACCTGTGACCCTGACACTGTGCTTCCCTTGGGCACACCGGCTGCCCCTATGCTCAAGTCCCCATGTGGACACTCAGTGCTGGGCACAGAGGGAGCCCTGACACCATCCCTGGGAGCCGTGAGTGCCCTGCTCTGTGATACCATCGTGGACAGGAAGGAGGCCGGTCCAGAAGGCTGCTTCCCAGCCTGCACTGGAGCTGCAGGACGGGGAGCTCTTATTTGTTGCCATCCCCCACCATTGTTGCCCCTCGAATCTCTCCTCTCCTCCTTGCCCTGCACCCCCACTTTCTTGCCAACACCAACAGGTGCTGGCTTCGGCTCTTCTTAGCTGGACATCTTCTGTTCTGCCTGTGAGCTGAGTCATTTCTGTCTCACGATGGCATTTCACGCACCTTATTCTTTTACACCTGTCACTCTGAGAAACGCATTTTTTGAAACAGTCAGCAATGCCACTCACAACGAGCCAGCACCATCTCCCTCGACACACGGTCCCAACTCCAGGGAACAGAAGCTTCCATCACTTGGCCCTGCACAGAGCCAGACCCCAGTCCCAGAGCAGGGCTCTGTACTTCGTCTGATGCCATTCTCTTGCATCCAAAGGTGTGCCCATGGCAAGGCTGGGCTCCTAGAACTGAATCTCCTGTCTCCTGACGTCCCAGTCACTGCCCGCATTCTCATTGCAAAAAGATGCTGACATACCTTTGACTGTAAGACCCGATCAGCAAACAGGGTTACCAGCACAGCAGTGACCTGAAGCATCCCTGCCACGCCCCTTGGGCCAGGCCCCCACAGAAGCCACCTCCCAGGAGACATGCAGCTCTGTCCACATGGTAATGGCATGTAAACCTTCAACCCGGCTTTCACTTGTAGCTCACGCAGCCCCCACGTGATTCAGTGAAGGGTATTCTTTCAGAGTGCTACATAACAGCCACAGGGACCCTTGAATTCTCCAGCTTAAGGAATATAGATTATGTCAGGTTGTAGGCTGTTTTTTGGCAGGGAAAGGTAATCTATTTTTAGTTCTTTTCAGCCGTTGGAAAGGGAACCTCTATCTACCTTCCCAAGAAAAGTACAGACACACAATTTCACCTTCTGTAACTTGAGGGCTAAGGTCCTTTGGGCTGCAATGAAGACTATATATGTCCATCTAGGCTGATGCTTAAAATGAGGCCAGCGTTTGCATGTAGGATCACTGGGTGGGTGAGCTCCCAGGCCCTTAAAGGGGGCACACTTGAGGCCCAAGACTCCACCATATAAGGAAGGAAGAACCACCCCCGCCCTGCCCACAAGACATCTGAGAACTCCATGTCAGGGCTGACAATATGGCCACAGGCCCAGACCATCCCGTGAGCTAAAATGTTTTTTTTAATTTTTAAAGATTATAAAGATTATAAAAATCTTTAAAAATGTCTTATAGACAGAGCACCGGCTGTGGGTTCCCTGCAGCATACAGCAAACCCTCGCTGGCTCTCCATTTTACACACAGCAATGTACATGTTTCACTGCTGCTCTGTGACAGTCTGGAGAGGTAGGATGGGGAGGGAGGTTCAGGAGGAAGGGGACACATGTATACCTATGGCCAATTCGTGTTGATGTGTGGCAGAAACCATCACAGTATTGTAAAGTAATTGGCCTCTAATTAAAAATAAAATAAAATAATAAACATATACTATAGACACAGTATCAGGTCGTCAAAGCCTAACATATTTGCTCTCTGGCCCTTTTCAGACAGGGTGGCTGCCGCCTGGTCTAAACAAGCAGACTTCATCTGTCCAGAGGCCACCCGCCTTGGCCAAAGTCTGGCTGAGCTGAGTTCAAGTCCCTTTGATCCTCTTCTGTTAGTTTTCTCTTGAAAGTTCAAAAACATTAGAGGTAAAATGTTCTGAGGAAAGGCACATTCTATTTATTCTATCAAATATAACTGCTGACACATGAACATCCATTTCTTCCAAGCTCAGCATCAGAGGTGAGGGTCTGGTTCAACACCTGTACCTTTACTGTGACAGAAACAAGGCTCTCGCTTAAAAATCAGGCAGAGAAGACTCCAGGCATCAAAATGAAGATGACCACAGGACATCCTCACCCACCTGCTCCTGGCTTAATGCCCCTTGGGATGGCACCAGCATCCATATTTTAGACCAGGACTTTGACTCACCTTCTCCCCCACCGCCCAAGGGAACAAACACAGAGGTGGAAACACACCTGAACTGTCCCCCTGGGATCTTGCCTTTGCATTTCTTAGACACCTGCCCCTAAATGTCCTCAGAGTCTCTCTGGATCAGAACTCAGAGGAAAACCCCAGATCCGGCCCTTCCTGCCAGTAGCCCCGTCCCCAGGATAAAGGCCCCAGTGCACCCTTCATCTTACCTGGTTCAGTGCAGTTCTTGCTGCTCCGCGGTCCTGCATCTTCTGAAGTCAGCGAGTCATTCACCTGCATTAACTTCCTCCCCATGGTCCACTGTGTCTCTTGCCCGATGAAGTCCATGAAGTTCAGGTCTAGGGAGAAAGAGACCACAGCCACACATCACTAAGAGCTGGTGTGACCCTTGCCCACACTGGGTGCCCAGCGCCCTCAGCCATCAGCGCTCAGGCCCGCCAACAGCCCTGACACCTCTGACCACTACGCTCAGCATCCCATCTCTAACTCCAGGGGGGCTTCTCCAGTGCTGGATCTTGCCAGGCCCCCAGCGGCAGCCCTCAGCCAATGACTGCTAGGGGGCAGTATATAAGCACCTCACTGCTCCAGGGGGATGACTGAAGTATGTGTTCTAATCCAGATTCCAGTCTACTCCACTGGGATGACTCTCCAGATGTCTTCAGGGCGACTTTCCTGATAAATCAGGCTTTACTAGCTGTTGTCCTTCCCTGTCTTCCTGGACGAGGAAATGACAACCCACTCCAGTGTTTCTGCCGGGAGAATCCCATGGACAGAGGAGCCTGGTGGGCTACAGTCCATGGGATCGCAGAGAGTCAGACACGACTAAAGCGACTAAGCATGCATGCATTCCCTCTTAATTCTGTGCCCCCAGTGACATGCTGAGAAATGCTGGACAACCAGTTCTCTGTAGGAAAAGTCCTGATTTGTAGCCACTGGTCAATTTCCATGGTGTAAATTAAATTCTCACCATGTCCAGTTTCAAGCTACCAATGTGACCTCACTGAACGTGGACTTAGGAAAAGAAAGGGCCCAGTTGGGTCCACTAAGTCAGTTAGACTGGCTCCTGCTCACCAGCATCTGGTCCCCAACCTGTATGTCTTTGAAGGGAATTCCCTGGTGGTCTAGCGGTTAGGACTCTGCACTTTCACTGCTGGGGCCCAGGTTCAATTCCTGATGGTGGAACTAAGATTAACAAGCCATGTGGTGAGGCCAAAACAAAAACAAAGAAGATATTTATATTCAGTATTTCCTTGAATCACCTCCCAAATAACGCACCTGCAATTGAACTCCTGCTCAGGATCTGCTTCTTGGATCACCCAGGCTAAGACACCATGTCAGCATACCCAGAGCCTAGGCTAGTGAATCCCACATAACAAGATTTCCACAAACATGAGATGAAGAGCACGAACCAGGGGAAAGCTGATCACTGAATGCATGAGTAGGGCTGAGGTCTCCAACTGAGACGACCATGAAGATGGAAGTGTCAGGACAAAGAACAGGCACGGAGGGACAATGTGTTGGGGACAATGTGGTGCCTTCTGCTCAGGATGTGTTGAATCTGAAGTGTCCGTGGACCATCCACAGGGTGGTGTGCTACCCGGATAATGTGGGTGCAGACACTGCAGGGCAACAGTTCAGCTACTGAGAACATCAGGAAAACCATAAACAAGCAGGGAAGCATATGGCAAGTGTATGAATGGGATTTCCTAAAGAGAAGGAAATGGAAGAAGAAACCATGGGAAACTCAGCATTCCTCCAGAGAAAGTAGAGTCAAAGCCTTCAGCAAAAGATCATGAAAAGAAAGAAAAGAGCAAGGGAAGTGGCGTTACAGAAGGTAAGCTAAAAGAGAATTTCAAAAAGGACAGAGTTCCCAATGGCCTTGACCACTATGGACAAATCATGTAAAACAAATTTTCTTTTTTAATCATGTAGGACAAATGTAAAATAACAACAGAGCAGGACCTCAGAGAGTCCTCAGATTTTGGAAACAGCACACAGATGGCTCTCTCTAGTGGTTTGGAACCCAAGAGAGACATGACATGAAGCTTTGGCTACCTCTTGAGTGTCCAGAGTTGCTGTGGTTAGAAAATGGATGTAAGAAAAACCAAAGAGTCTAATTCATGGGACCAGTGGCCTTTACAAAAGGCCAGAGGCTGGGCCCCACCCAGTCACACCAACCTAGTGTTCTGAAATGGTCAGTGAAGAGTTGAAGGGCATCATACCCTCTCCTCTATTTCCATGGTAATTCTAGTTTCTCAAATGATGTCACTTTCATTATGTCACTTTCGTGACACTGCTCTGGAAAGAAAGACGGAGCCTCATCACTGTCTCCTGGGTTCACTGCTGTCTCTCTGACACCGAATCACTGCTGGCTCAGAGTAGGTGCTCAGGAAGTTCATGTTGGAGTCACCATTCCCACTTGGTGAATGGATACAGTAAGACTCATGGAAGTTTCTGGAAATCAAGTGCATGTGAGCATCTCACCTAAGCCAATAGGACACATATAAGCCTGCAGCTCATGCACTGAGGTCTTCCTCAATCAACTGGAACCTGCTCCCACGTGTAAATTTATCAAGCAGCTAATTACAACTTTACACATTAGCCAGAAGAGCCCCTATGTTTATTCTCTCTCTGTCTTTCTCTCTCTCTCTCTCTCTCGACTCTGTGTTTCTAAGGCAGGGGCTGTGGGTTCAACCCCTGGTTGGAGAACTAAGATCCCACGTGCTACACAGAGAAGCAAAAAAAAAAAAAAAAGACTAGCATACGCAGCCCAACTAGAATAAACCATAACTTAAGACTAAAATACAAAATACCTACATGGTGACCAGATATATCAGTTTAACCATAACTGTGAAGACAATCCTAAAGATATTTCAAGGTCAAAGCAAGACACTTGTACAGTCTGGTTTACCTGAATAGTTAATTCTTTGGATTAAGAATAGTGACAAGCAGAGAAAAAATATTGCAAAAATTCATAGAAAAGGAAAAAGGTCAGTGGCCTCAACATTCAATAAGCAGACTTAAAATACCATATTATCCTAAACAATCTCAGAATGTGAAGAAAGACACCTCGTTCATCTCAGGCTGGGTTTCCAGAGAAGCAGCCCCTGAGGACAGAGACTTGAGCACAGGTAGTTTACCTGGGGGCGGTGATCCCAGGAAGCACCCACGGGGGACAGGGCAATGGAGCAGGGTGGGGAGCCAGCTGGAGGAGGTGTGTTTCAAGTCTGAAGCTAAAATGCGTGAACTAGAGCTTGACCCCTCTGGAAAGCTCTAGGGGACAGTGTAGGTATGCAACTCAGACACCCAGAGGGTGAGGGAGCTGGGGTATTTACCCACCTGCTCTTGGTTTGCCATGGGTTGAATGAAGGCTATTCCCAGGGGATGTTCATTCCCTGGCACTTCCAATCAAGATGGACTCTAGTACCCAGTAAATGGCCTTAGATAATTAGACACAGGTTCTGAAAGTTGTACCAAAGATGTGAGGACAAGTGATGCAGGCAGGATGCCAGGGGCATCGTTCCGCCTACATGAGACCAACAGAGTGGGCTCTCTGCTCTCATAATCTGGGTCAAAGAAAAGTATCCTGCGGAGCTGCAATCCTAACATTCAGGAAGACTCCAACATTCTGCAAAGAGGCAAGAGCATCCCTTCCAGTGACTTCCAAAGTTCTTTCTCAGGCCAAATTTCCATAGTTCTGTAATTCTGAGAGAAAAGCTGATACCAATTAAGAGATGTAAAAATAAAGCCAGCTATTGTAGCAGAAAATGAGAGGATTTTTTTACACGATGATTCAATAGCTTCAGGAATTAGAGACTATTAAGGCAGTGCCTCTGGATTCCAAAATCTACAAACTTTAATCTCAACAAAAATATATTTGAGCACTGACCACTGATACACGGATGCAGAGACCAGAGTCTGAGAACATAACAGTGATGAAAAAAAAGCACTGTGTTCACTCACTTCCCACTGAGGACCACATGTGACAATATGACACCCCATTTTCTCTGTCCTCACAAAATTGCTGAAGAGGTAGGAAGGGGCAGTTAGTTCTCAGGTCAACCTTCCTCTGGAGTAAACAAGTTAGAGTAGAAGTGATCTGCCTAAACTCAGAGCCAACCCATGGCCACATTTACCACCAGCTAACAGTCATCACAACAGCCATTTATTGAGTGTCTATTTTGTGCAAACAACTTTCCATTCTTCGCTATGTTTCATCTCAACAGCCTTCTTTTAGAACTGTTAACTCCGATTGCAAATAAGGAAATCTAAGCACAAAGAGGTTAAAAGACTTGCCCACAGAGCAAGCAAAGAGGAACAAAACAGGGATCTGAACCCAGGTCTGGGGATCCTCAAAGGCCACCTTCTTGGTAGATCCCTGGAGAGGACGAAATCCATCTGGCTGTGTTACTCAGCTACCACAAGACAGAAGCATGATGCAGCCTGCACCTTATAACAGGTGAGACCATCTCATGGGGTCTCCTTCCCCCAGAAACTCTTAGGACCAGTGATGAGGCAGGAGCATCACTGGAAAGAAAGCATCACACACATAAAAGAAAATGGTCCTGAACCCCACTGGATGTGGGATGCTCAGCTCAATGTGGCTTTCTCAGAGACTCAGCCAGTCTCTTGGTCATGACATGGAGGGTTATAGTCTCAGATTCAGGGAGCAGGGGCAGGTGGCCAGTGGGGAAGGTGGAGGGCTTTGGGGAGGTGCCTGCTTCTCTCCCCTCCTCACCCCTGGCTTCCCTGGACTTCTCTGCTCTGCAGGGGCTGCTGCTCCATGAAGCTACGCTTGAGCAACGTCAACAAAACCCCTTGGCCCCCCTCCACCGTGTTCCTGGCTCCTCCTGCCAGGCCCTGGAAGTTACGAGTTGACCTAATTAATCAAGGACAGGGGTGGGGGAGGGTGAAGAGGGAGGCAGCAGGCTCACATGTCCTGTGTCACCAGCTCGGAGCAGCGGGACAGGAGTGGGCCGTGGAGCTAGCTCAGCGTACCTGCCGGAGGAAAGGGGTTCCCGACCCGAAACTCAAGCACAGGCATTAACAAAGGAGCATGGGGCTGGAAGCCAAGTTCCCATTACGAGCTGTGTACTCTCGGTCTCTCTCTCTTCTCCTCCCCTTCCTCCCCTCTATGACCAGGGCCTGGAAAGCCCAAGGAGTTCCTGACCCCCAAAGAATGGGTTTCCTCGGGTGCCCCAGACCCCTCAGCTTCACCCTAAGACTAAATAAATACCACACTTTTCCTCATCCCAAATAGGGCCCTAAGCGGCAGAGAGGTAGGGCTACTGCCACCCCCGCTCCCAGGAGGGGAGGACCCCTTTCAGATGAGGGTTTGCTGCAGCAGCATGAGAACCATCCCCCAGCCTCCTGCCCATGTGCCCGACCACCATCCTGCCCCTTCTCCCTCCACACTCTCCCTGGGGCTTCACCCCTCTCACTGGTGGGATAAAGCAGCCAGCTGGGACCCCAACCCAGATTCAACTTCAAAGGCCAGGCGTGCGTGTCCCATCTCAGCCCGGGGCTCAGGAGCCCAGGGAAGTGGCCTCCGGGGGTCAGCAGGCCCCCTTGATGGAACGTATTAACTCTCCCCTGCCCCAGAACCAGGACACAGCATTTCTTCTTGAAAACAGGGATGGAGAGAAATACCCAGAAGGCTCCGGACAGCGAGTGGAGACACGGAGTCTTGCAGAGAGCCTCATGCGACCCTGAGGACAGCGTGTCCAGGAAACTCGGTGAACAGAACAAGAGACGGAGCCCATGGCCACAGGGCTGGCCCCGCTGAGCTATAAATACCCCACCCTGCGGTTTACACAGCTGTCTCCACTCTGGGCGCCCCGGGTCTTCACCCCGGGGTCAAAGGCGGGTTTGCATCAGCCTGCAGCCCCGGGACCGCCTTCTGCAGGCTCCCCTGCACCCTCTCCTAGCAGCCCCCTTCCTGCTCCCCACCCACGCACTGTGGTCCTCACCCTCTGTGGTTGAATGGGGGGGTGGGGGCGGGGCTGGCCTCTGCATGAGGATCTTCACGCCAACTTCTGCAGCCGGAAGACAAGCATGGCTCTGCAGGGCCCTTGGTCCTTGGAAAGGAGAACTGACTGTGGAGAGCTAAGAGCCCACCATACCCACCAGGAAAGAAAGAAACCGGAGGCTTTATGGCCTGGACGTTGGCCCCTCCATGGCCTCAAAGCTTCCAGAAAGACAGAGAAGGCCACGACCTCCATTTAAACCTCTCCTCTCTCTGGTGTCCAGGTGCCCTGTCCAGTGGGCGCCCATCTCCTGTGCCCTGGTTGCACGATGGTGATCACAAGCCAGGCTGCACTTAAAACGAATTCCAGTATCAAGGCACCGCACCCCCACTTCAACAGAGAAACCCCATGGAAAGTTGAGGTTTCTTGGTCCTTCTGACAGGAAAGAAGGCTGAGCACAGAAGAATTGATGCTTTTGAACAGGCATGTTGGAGAAGACTCTTGAGAGTCACTTGGACAGCAAGGAGATCAAACCAGTTAATCCTAAAGGAAATAAATCCTGAATATTCATTGGAAGGAGTGATGCCAAAACTCCAATACTTTGGCCACCTGATGCAAAGAGCTGACTCATTAGAAAAGACCCTGATGCTGGGAAAGATTGAAGGCAGGAGGAAAAGGGAATGACGGAGGATGAGATGGATATGGTATCACTGACTCAATGGACATGAGTTTGAGCAAGCGCCAGGAGATGGTGAAGGACAGGGGAGCTTGGCATGCTACAGTCCATGGGATCGCAAAAGTTGGACATGACTGAGCAACTGAACAACTGATGGGAAGAGGGGACAGCAACCCCTGGCCACCTGCTCCAGGGACGCGGGCCCTTCCACCGATGCCTATCCTCTGCAGGGCTCCCACACAGAGCGCTCAGCCAGCAGTGGCGATAGCATCTCCTGGGGCTTACAAGAAACACAGCACTAGATCGAGCAGAGCCGGGCTCTGCCCAGGCCCCAGTAAACAGCTTCAAGTGTTACTAGCCAAAAGACAATGGTTCCAAACGTAAGATGCAGATGGAGGCTGTAGGGTGTGGGCAGAGGGTCCCTGCCCAGTGCTGCTGGGGCCACGATGGAGAACAGGAGTAAGATGCCAGGGCTCTGGGCTGGGCGGTCAGATGTGTGTTGTCCAGTCAAGTCCTGCATCCAAAGAGGCTGGTCCTGTGACCACTCCCCGTGCAAATCCACCCACAGGAGGGGAATGGGCAGGTCCAGCCATCTCTCCCCACAAAGTCCTGATGGCTGTAGTGTCTCCCCTTCCCTCCTGACTCCAACCCCTCGCAGCCCAGCCCACACACCCTCCCAACAACCACACTGTCACAGAGCTTCACTCAAACCCTCACCTGGTAGGACTGGGGAGTCATCACAGCATCCCCAGGAAAGACCTCCAGTGATTCTACATCACCCTTTGTGGGTCATGCCCATTGATACAGGGCTAAATTTAAATGACAGACCTGGGAATTTTAGTGGCAAACCTAAAAAAGAGTCCAAGTGTTTGAGGTTTCTGGACAAAACCCAATGTGTGGTCCCTGAACCAGCCACCTCAGCATCCCCTGGGAGCTTGTTAGAGATGCGGAATCAGACCTCCAGGGAGGCTCTGAGTTTAAACAGGTGATTTGTGTGCACACTCAGGTCTGGTTGGCTCTGCAGCCTGGTGCTGGGTTGAGTCTTTCCTTTCCCATTTGTTCACAGACAGGGACGGCTGAGCACCTTCCAGTTCCCAGGACAGCACTCAGCATGATCTCTCCACCTCTAAGTCCCCAGGGATCGAGAAGGACCCCCTCATATTGAGCACAAGCCCCTGCAGGAGACGTGCTCTGGCATCCAAGATGCAAGCTGGCCGCCCTGAGACACTTCCTCCATGCACGCATGCATGCTAAGTCGCTTCAGTCATGTCCGACTCTTTGTAAACCTACGAACCTATCATCCACCAGGCTCCTGTGTCCCTGGGATTCTCCAGGCAAGGATATTGGAGTGGGTAGCCATGCCCTCCTCCAGGGGATCTTCCCGACCCAGGGATCCAACCCACGTCTCCCATGTCTCCTGCACTGGCAGGCAGGTTCTTTACCACTAGCACCACCTCGGAAGCCCCACTTCCTCCATACCTGCTTGAAAAAGAAGATCAGGTCTAGGCAGCTGGGTTTCAAAGCTTCCTCTTTTCAAAACAGCTCCCTTCTTCCCCACTTCCCTACTAACTAAAGCAAACAGATACATTCCAAGGACCCCAGGAGCTGGACTTCTGGTCACAGGATTCACTACCTTGGGCATCTGTGGCCAGATCTGTTCCTAGCTGTGGGCTCTTGGAAAAGTGAAATCACTTTAGCTCAGTTGCTGCATCTGAAAACTGAAAGGTTTGAATAATCCCTCCACTAAAGTCCTTGAGCTTGGATTTTATAAAATATAGGGTAGAGTCGTATACCCCAGGAGGATGGGTTGCATGACTTATTAAAGAGTGGGAAGAAAAGATGAGAACCCCCACAACTGTATTACATGCCAACTTAAAAATAAGAAAAATGCATATTTAATATTTATAAATGCTGGCTGACAGTAGCACCCCCACTGAGCCCAGGTGCCAGCATGTCCCATAATTAACATAATAGAAGGGCACTATCAGCTTCTGCAGGTGGCAGGCGACGGTCTTGCTCTCAGAGCATCAAGCAAAGTGCCCTTTAGATACACTCAGAGAAGCAGACTTACAGATATTGTTTGAGATAGTGAAACTTTTATACTATTTTGAAACGAGATGGGGGCATGATCATGAAATCTTTTTATACAATCTGGATGTTCATTATCATTTGGCAAAGAACTCTTTGAAACTGTTGAACTTAAAGATGAATTATGCATTTCTCTTATAAAAAGACAACAGCTACAAATATGCCGACCTTTTCTGAGATGACTGTAGCCAACAGCTAAGTATGCATTTGCTAGATATTTTCAGAAAACACACACACACACCCTTTAAGGTGGCATTTTAACCATCAGGTGAAAAAGTACCTACTTTCCTAGAGAAATCTTTTCTAAGGATAGAACATTTTGAAAACAAATATCAAGAAACTGTGTTGCCTTCCAGAAATGATAGAAATCAGCAGCATCTAAAACAATCATATTTTCTACCTTAAAACGTAGATACAGAATTATGTTACCTGATTAAAAACATTCCACACACAAAGAGTTTCAATGAGTTTTGAATCCATTTGTTAAAAATATGTAAATTCAACACCTTCTGAAAAGTAGCATGATTAATTGATTGAAACCAGAAAAAGTGAGAAGTTGCGAACAAGAAGTCTTTGCATAATTGGTAGATGAGATGGAAAAATTACTGTCTTGATTCAGTAGGTATGGCTTATGATGTTTTTTCCCCATTTGGATCTGTGTATCTTGGTGACTTATCTATTTAAGTTAGGACAGCCCATAAAGTCAATACTAAACTGAATCTTTAATTAAAATAAACTGACTTTCAATTGGCTGTATCTCAAACTATGAAATTAGTATCTTCAAAAATGATTTTAAAAAATATTCAATCACATTGTCCTCAATAAAATATTTCTCATAGAACATAACAGTATTAGTAATCATATACTTTAGTAAAATTGAAATGTTTTGCTCTATTTTATTCTTTATTATTGCCCTATTATTAAATCTTTATTATTGCTCTCATTAAATCTTTATGATTGCTCTATTACTGTATTTTTACTTTCTTCCTCAAATTTATGTTTCTTGATACATAAATCCCTCGGACAGCAAGGAGATCCAACCAGTCCATCCTAAAGGAAATCAGTCCTGAATACTCACTGGAAGGACTGATGCTGAAGCTGAAACTCCAAAACTTTGGCCACCGATGTGAAGAGCTGATTCATTTGAAAAGACCCTGATGCTGCAAAAGATTGAAGGCAGGAAGAGAAGGGGTCAACAGAGGATGAGATGGTTGGATGGCATCACCGACTCAATGGACATGAGTTTGAGTAAACTTCAGGAGTTGGCAATGGACAGGGAGGACAGGCGTGTTGCAATCCGGGGGTTGCAAAGAGTTGGACACGACTGAGTTGACTGAACTGAACTGATTATTAAATCTTTATTATTGTTTTTATTAAATCTTTATGATTGCTCTATTACTAAATCATTATTTTCTTCCTCAAATTTATGTTTCTTGATACATAAAAATCAGGGGTGGATCCAGGTTTTGTGAGAGCTGTTCAGTTCAGTTCAGTTCAGTCACTCAGTCGTGTCTGACTCTTTGTGACCCCATGAATCGCAGCACACCAGACCTCCCTGTCCATCACCATCCCCCGGAGTTCACTCAGACTCACGTCCATCGAGTCCGTGATGCCATCCAGCCATCTCATCCTCGGTTGTAGGTGAACTTTATGTAATGTGGAGGTCCCTCTTTTAAACAGAAAAGTTTAGAAACACAAAATTAGATCTAAGGCTTACATGTAAGTATATACAAAACATACATTACAGTATGAGAAAGAGATCTGTTCAAGAAAATTAAAGACACCAAGGGAACATTTCATGCAAAGATGGGCTCAATAAAGGACAGAAATGGTCTGGACGTAACAGAAGCAGAAGATATTAACAAGAGGTGGCAAGAATACACAGAAGAACTATACAAAAAAGATCGTCATGACCTGGATAATCACGATGGTGTGATCACTCACCTAGAGCAAGACAGCCTGAAATGCGAAGTCAAGTGGGCCTTAGGAAGCATCACCACGAACAAATCTAGCGGAGGTGATGGAATTACAGTTGAGCTATTTCAAATCCTGAAAGATGATGCTGTGAAAGTGCTGCACTCAATGTGCCAGCAAATCTGGAAAACTCAGCAGTGGCCACAGGACTGGAAAAGGCCAGTTTTCGTTCCAATCCCAAAGAAAGGCAATGCCAAAGAATGTTCAAACTAGCACACAATTGCACTCATCTCACACGCTAGTAAAGTAATGCTCAAAATTCTCCAAGCCAGGCTTCAGCAATACGTGAACCGTGAACTTCCAGATGTTCAAGCTGGCTTTAGAAAAGGCAGAGGAACCAGAGATCAAATTGCCAACATCCATCAGATCATCAAAAAAGCAACAGAGTTCCAGAAAAACATCTACTTCTGCTTATTGATGCCAAAGCCTTTGACTGTGTGGACCACAACAAACTGTGGACAATTCTGAAAGAGATGGGAATACCAGACCACCTGACCTGCCTCTTGAGAAACCTGTATGCAGGTCAGGAAGCAACAGTTAGAACTAGACATGGAACAACAGACTGGTTCCAAATAGGGAAAGGAGTATGTCAAGGCTATATATTGTCACCCTGCTTATTTAACTTATATGCAGAGTACATCATGAGAAATGCTGGACTGGATGAAGCACAAGCTGGAATCAAGATTGCCAGGAGAAATATCAATTACCTCAGACATGCAAATGACATCACCCTTATGGTAGGAAGTGAAGAAGAACTAAAGAGCCTCTTGATGAAAGAGGAGAGTGAAAAGGTTGGCTTAAAACTCAATATTCAGAAAACTAAGATCATGGCATCTGGTCACATCACTTCATGGCAAACAGAAACAGTGACAGACTTTGTTTTTTGGGGCTCCAAAATCACTGCAGATGGTGACTGCAGCCATGAAATTAAAAGACGCTTGCTCCTTGGAAGAAAAGTTATGACCAACCTAGACAGCATATTAAAAAGCAGAAACATTACTTTGCCAACAAAGGTCCATCCTGTCAAAGCTATGTTTTTTCCAGTAGCCTTATATGGATGTGAGAGTTGGACTATAAAGAAAGCTGAGTGCCAAAGAATTGATGCTTTTGAACTGTGGTATTGGAGAAGACTCTTGAGAGTTCCTTGGACTGCAAGGAGATCCAAGCAGTCCATTCTAAAGGAAATCAGTCCTGAATATTCATTGGAAGGACTGATGCTGAAGCTGAAACTCTCATACTTTGGCCACCTGATGTGAAGAACTGACTCATTGGAAGAGACCCTGATGCTGGGAAAGATTGAAGGCCGGAGGAGAAGGGGCCAACAAAGGATGAGATGGTTGGATGGCATCACCGACTCAATGGACATGAGTTTGAGTAAACTCCAGGAGTTTGCGATGGACAGGGAGGCCTGGCGTGCTGCAGTCCATGGGGTCGCAAAGAGTCAGACACAAGTGAGCGACTGAACTGAAGGTGTCCTGTTTTGCATTTCCTGAGAACGAGGTCTGAGACAAAGACTTAGTGGAAGTAGTTTATTGTGAAGGGGATCCCAGGACGACAGAGTGAAGATGCATGGAAAGCATGGAAGGGAAGGGAAACAGGAGCTTTAAGAGGGGTTATACATGGGGGTTGATATGGAAGTTGCTGTCATGGCAACAAAAGCAGAGCCCACTGGAAGCTCGGAGATGCACCAGGATTCTTCCCCAAACCATCCTGCAGCAGGATAAGGGCTGTGGCTCCCGTTACCCCCTGGCTGAGGGCTGCCCTAAAAGCGTGAACTCCCCCAAATTCTGAGCTGCACTTTCAGGTGGGCCACGCCACCTACCAGACCCACCTCGAGCCAGAGAGACATACGGTCCAGGCTTGAGGTGGCACCATCACCACAGTGGAGTCTGAACCCATGTGGCACTGCCCTCAGCAGCTGCAGCTCCAACCCAAAGGAGGGCAAAAGAGGTATCTTGAGGGCCACTCAGGTGTGTCAGCTACTGAAGGTAACTGGGCCTCATCTTACAGTCTCTCTCACAGCAAGTGGGAAGCTGTGATTGGTCTGGGGCCACATGCATATTTTCTAACGATGTTTTCCTTTTCTCCCCCTTCTCTCACCACGGAACTTGATGCCAGAACTAAAATATCCTCTGGACGCTTCACAACGAAAGGATAGGACCAAAGAGGGGAGGGGCTGAGTGGGTTTCTTTTAGCTGGAGAGCCACTAAGTTCTCACATTTTCCTACACTTTGGCCCACTGCTCACATATTTCCAAGCCAGAAACTGATGCTTGCCAGAGGCGAACAGCAAGGTTGAACTGAAATAAAGGGAGCATCCATGCCCCCAGGGTTCCCTCCCAAGTCAGAGATCTCCCAACAGGACTGGGGAGACAAAGGAGGGAGCCCCCAAATGGCCAGATGGGGAGAAGGTGACCCACACCTCCTTCCAGCCTTCCAAGCCACCACTTGCTGCCTGAGCAGGGACACCTTCGCTTCTGTCATTTCAGCCCAATAGCAACTCCTCCCCACACAGTGACTTCCTCCCAGCGGATTTCTACTCATTCGTGCATGCCCCTCTGGCCACTCCCTCTCCTAAAGCCTGAGAGATGCCACCAGCCAAGGCCAGTAATCCTCTGTCAGGGAGCCAGGAGGAAAACAAAAAAGTAAAAGGCCTCTTCCATTGTTTCTAAAAGTGAAGGAAGGAGGGGACAAGGGAGAGGTGGTCAGTAAAAGGAAACATACACACACACAAGCAGACTGAGATGGGGTGATGAAGCAAGGGATTCTGGGAACGAAGGGCCATGCCCATCTCTTTCGGAATTATGAATTCATATAAGGAAGGGGAAAGGGCAGGGAAGGAAGCTGCACCCCGCCCCCAACACCACCCGCCCCGGTGACATAACCAGTCCATTGATCACACCAGCCTATCTGCAGACACAGCCTCCAAGAAATCCCCCAGTGCCTTAGGCATCTTGAATTGCCTTCTGTGTTTTACACAGGTGACTGATGTATCAGATTAAACCTTGCGTTAAGATAAAAGAATTGTCCTGAGAAACATCACACTTTGGTTTAAATTCTGGCTCTACAACTTTCCCACCCAGGCAGCCTCATAGGCATGAACCTTTTCCTAGAAGCTGGCCTTACACACGTGTGATCTGTCCCAAACACCAGCCTGTGCTGTGCTGTGCTCAGTCACTTCAGTTGTGTCCAACTCTGTGTGACCCTATGGACTGTAGCCCTCCAGGCTCCTCTGTCCATGGGAATCTCCAGGCAGGAATACTGGAGTGGGTTGCCATGCCCTCCTCCAGGGGATCTTCCCAACCCAGGGATCGAACCCACGTCTCCTGCAGCTCCTAAATTGCAGGTGGATTCTTTCCCACTGAGCCGTCAGGGAAGCCCCCAAACAGCAGTCTACCTGGATGCACAAAGCTTTTTAATAAAGGCAGTGAGCCTATGTTACACCCAGTAGTTTGTGCCTCCTGCAATACAGACCCCTGGGTAGAAGACAGGCTCAAGGATGGACAGTACAACGTGGGGAATATAGCCAAGATTCTATAATAACTACGAATGGAGAGTAACCTCTAAAAACAACAGCGAAAACGCCAGTGTCCCCTCCTCAGGGATCCAGGACACATCGGACCACATCACCACCCAGCAGCATGAGTGACAGCACCTGGCATGTTCCCATGCATCCCCTCGTCCCTGGTCATAGCAGCCTGACAGCCCGCCCGAGCATCCCTCAGCTGCAAACTGGATAGAGAATGATGGAAAAGGATGAGGAGTTCCAGTCAAACGCCCCTCCCTCTGAGAGGCTTCTCCTCCTCAGAAGAGCTCAGCGAAGCCACCGAAGGCACTGTGAACCATGCCAGCTGGTTTACGAGGAGCCGAAGCCCGTGATGAGTCCCGGGAGGGGGCGGAGTCTCCGAGGTGCTTGGAAAGCCTCTCCTTACAGCCTCCTGTGCCAGGGCCACCCTGATGGGGTTTTCAAATAGAAACACTGCCTCTCCAACTCGAGGGCATCTCACCCTTTCTGATGACAGGTGTGAGCTGTCAGTGCTGCCAGACAATCAGCAGTGAGGACTCACTGAGTAAGAGGAGCGTGGCCATCTGGGCCAAGGCAGTCACCTACCTCAGGCAGGCAGAGCTACGGCCCCATGTCCTCCATGGTCAGGGAACTGGGCCTGGGTGCCCTCAGCCTCTCTAAAGGGTTCCTCTCCCATCTTTTATGGGAAGCAGTAAGGCAGAACATTCTCTTCTCCAGAGGCGAAGACGTACTGGCTCTTTCCACAAATGCCTACCAAGGATGCCCTAACTGAAACCTGGGACATTTTAAAATCTCTGGTTTATTCTTTGTTTCAGGTTTCCTTAACCTTAAATCACTACCGCTCTTGCTACTATTTCTAAATATCACAGAGATGTAACTTCAGCAGCATAACGAATGGACCTCCGTGAGCACTGGGCGCCGGGTGCCGGACAGAGGGGCACATGAGCTGGACTCAGGATGCTCACCTCCCTGAGAGGGCCCACCTCCTGCCAGGCGCCACTTGCAGCTCTTGCCTCATGTCCCAGCACTTCACTCATCTGCCGGCACCCTTGGGAGGTGTGCGTCTGCACTCCCACTTCCCCAGCGAGAAACCCATCACTTGGACCCTAGGCCAGTGACTTGCCCAAGGGCCCATCCTGAACCCAGCTGCAGGCGGCGCCTGGTACAGGTCTTCAGCACCTGGAGGGCCTGAGGACTTAACTAGCAGGACAAAGATCTGAGATGCTATCTGGCTTTTTAGCAGCAGAACTTGGCCTGGCACCTTCGCCTGATAGTTTCCATGCCAGGAATCCTTCCTTCACCTTCACCTCCACCTCCTAAAGTTCAGGAGTCTTGCCTCAGTTTCACTCAGAAGCTGTTTTGTATAAGCTTCCCCTTGACGTTTCCATCGGAGACACAGGAGGGACAGGCCTGGTTTTATACAAGTAAAATATGATGTGAGAATCATGCTGAAATTTTACTGTGTTTGAAAAAAAAATGCTGCAAATACTGTATAGCAAAACATTAAAGGAGGGACTTCCCAGGTGATCCAGTGGTTAAGACTTCACCTTACAATGAAGGGAGTGAGGGTTCGATCCCTGATGGAGGAGCTAAGATCCCACATGCCTCCCAGCCAAAAAACCAAAAACATAAAACAAAAGCAATACTGTAAAAATTCAATAAAGACTAAAACATGGTCCACATAAGAAAAAAATCTTAAAGAAGAGTTAATGGGGAAATCTAGGAGATGGGTATCTCAGTGTTCACTGCAGTTATTTCCATGTTTCTGTATGGATGGACGTTTTCATATAAAACATTGAGGGGAAAATAATGTTGCAGAAGGTCCCAAAGGTACATGATTATTCATGGCAACCCCTTTATAACATCTGAGAGTGATAAAAAAAGAAAGATTATTGCAACATGGCCAAGATCTATGTATCTTATCTATGTATCCAGAGGGGGCCAGTCTGGGGCCACATGTGGTCTAACACCTTGGCTGGGTCTTGCCGCTCAGCCGTGCTCTGCTTCCAAGACCTATCTACTGTGCCTAAAAGGCCTCAGGTGGCACGGTACTCTCACCATGGTGGCTGCCCACCATGGCCTAGTGTACCATAATCACCATCATTAAGAAGACAGCCTCTGATCAGTGTCCCTTCCAGAACCAGGACCTGCAACATCGCATGTGGGAACCAGTACGTTCAGCACCTCCCAAGTTGCACCCTTGTTTCACTTCCTCTTCCAAAACCAGCGTCTGACATCTGTTCTCATCTCAGGGGCCTGGAGGGCTTCCCCTCAGTAACAAAGCTGTATCAGCAAAGTGTGCTCTGGGGGCGGGGTGGGGATGGGGATGGGAGGGTGGGGGGTTTGGGGGGGCAGGAAATCATTTGGCTCAGAGGCCAGTTGTCTCTGAACAGCTCTATTTCCAAGGTCTTCTCTAGATATGACCAGGACAGGAGAACACACCTGACTCTAATTCAATTACGAAACAGGCCCCATCCCTGCGTTGATGTTAAATCTAGAGGAACAGCTTTTCTTTGGTGAATTACTGCCGGGACAAGACAGGGCCTCCACCTGAGTGTATTGAGGGTCCCGCAGCCTATGAATACTTCCTTGCTCCCCAGCTTTATCCCCTGCCCACTCCACCCACCCCACACCCCACCCCCCGGCCCTGCCCTGAACAAGCTCTGGAGGAGCTGGGGTCTGCTTATTCCTCTGCTGAGCTCTCTGGAAAGCTCAGACTTAGTGGAAAAACTACAGGAAACTGTTCTCTCTCCTATCTCCCTCATCACGATGGTTTCAATTACTGTTTTCTCTGGGAATTCAATTAATTGAAAAGAAGCACGGGAACTAAAGAAGTTTCCTTTTGCCTTATTCCCTACAGAAATGTTAAAAGGGGCTTTTACAGAAGGCCTTCACTCCCCTAGGCCCCTGCCTAGACTTTGAAAGGAGAGGAAGAGCTCAGGGCACAGGAAGCAGGCCATCAGAGGATCTGCGGCAACAGCTGGTAGAAACAGGGGACCCAGGGGTGCCAGCCTCCAGGAGCTTAAAACTGTGAACAATGGCACCTCTGGTTTAAATGCAAACAGGTGAAAAGACAGGCAAGCTGTTTCAGGCATCCCTCCCAACAAGGACCTACTCTTACGCAGAGCCTGCAGACAACGGCTTGTGGCCGCAGGGCTCAGAGACTCTGCCAGTGTTAAAGAGGTCCCTGCAGGAGCAAAAGGGGAAGACTCAGCCCACAGGGGAAATACCAGGCATGTCCAGGAGCTTTTCTGCCCTGTTACTTCCCAGTTCTGGCAGGTCTCTCCGTCAAGTGCAGTAACTGAGACACCCAGTGAAAGGCAGGAGAGAGAAGGTGCCTTCTATGAATTCATTCCTTCAAGGAATCAATCACTACTAAGAGAAAAAGACACTTCCCCAGATGGTCCTCAGCCCTCCCTGGAGGTAAGATTGGAGGCCAAGGTCCAGACTTTGTCACTGAGTCTTTTACGGGATAGAGGATGCTCTCATGGTCTCCTAGTGGGCCATAATGACTCGAGGAATCCAGGTGCACTGCCTCGGCCAGGCAACGCTTCAGCCCGTCTGCCAGCAAGGGATTTACTGCCTGTTCCCTCTGGGCAACGGCAGTCCTGGAGTCAATTTTCCAAGAGGAGGATCGATTGAGGAAACCACTGTTGAAGCTCAGATTGTAAATTTTTTTAAACAGCCCTGTCCAGGGTTACAGATGGCCCTGGAAGGCTCATGGGGGCAGGAGAAAGTGTCAGCCCAGCTCTCTGGCTCACCTTATGTGACTCTCTGTCTCCTTCCAGGATTTCTCTCTAAAAACCTATTTTTGCAAATCGTTTAAAAAAAGACCCAAGTTGGGTTTGAGCCATGGTACTAGATGAGTCATCAGAAGTCCAAACTGGGGAAGGTTTCGTGGAAGAATATAATTTTGGAACCAGGAAGGTCCTTGGAGAATGTGAGCGCAGTGCAGTCCAACAGAAATACACTGCGGGCCACGTATGCAATTTCACATTTTCTTGCAGACACATTAAAACAGTAAAGCACGGCAGGTGGAATTCATTTTAATCATGCTTTACTTAACCTGATATATCCAAAATATTATCATTTCACCATGCAATAAGTATAGAAACTATTTCATCACCTTTATTGAGATAACAACTGATCTACCATAAAATTCAACCATTTAAAGTGTACAATTCAATGATTTTTTATATGTTTACAGAGTTGTGCAATCATCATAATCTAATTTTTGAATCTTTTCATCACCCCAAAAAGACAATCATTAGCAGGCCTCTCCACCCACTCCTTGCCCACTAGGCAGCCACTCATCTTCCCTCTGTCCTCATGGATTTGCCTCTTTTGGACATTTCATATCATTGGGGTCACACGCCATGTGGTCTTTGGGGACCGGCTTCTTTGACTTAATGTTTTCAAGGTTCATCCATGTTGAATCAGTATTTGTACTTCATTCTTTTTGCATATATACATATATGCAATATATATATATATATATATATTTGGCTGCTCCAGGTCTCAGTTGCAGCACACGGGATCTTTAGTTATGGCATGCAAGATCTCATTCCCCGACCAAGGATGGAACCCAGGCCCCCTGCAATGGGAGCTTGTTTTAGCCACTCGGCCACCAGAGAAGTCTCAGTACTTCAATCCTTCCAATGCCTGAACAGTATGGATAAAAATTATCAGTGAACTATGTTACAGTCTCTTTTCATACTTAGGGCTTTCCTGGTGGCTTAGAGAGTAAAGAATTTGCCTGCAATGCAGGAGACCCAGGTTCAATCCCTAGTTCAGGAAGATCCCCTGGAGAAGGGAATGGCTACCTACGCCAGTATGCTTGCCTGGAGAATTCCATGAACAGAGGAACCTGGTGGGCAACAATCGATGGGGTCACAAAGAGTCAGACACGACTGAGCAACTAACACTTTCATTTTCACTCTTGTACTTAGCCTTCAAAACCCATTGTGTCTTGTACATGTGGTGTACATCTTAGTTGGACAAGTCACATTTCAAGTGCTCTGGAGCCACATGAGGCTCATGGCTCCAATATTATTGCAGATCCCATCATCTTCAGAAAATTAAATAAAACCCTGGAAGAAGAATTACTTGCCCGAGGCCACAGGCTGGTTAGTGGAGACATCTCAGCATGAACCCAAGTGCTGGACCCATCTGATGGTACCAAGCTTTTCCTCCTCACCTATGCTTTGGGCCATGTGGAGAGGATACAGATGAAAAGGAACAGGCTAGACAAATATCAACGGAGGTCCACAGGTCCACTCTCCTTCCTCAACAACACTCCCAATGTGGTTGGCCATCATTTTGTTTCCACCTGGGCACAGGCCCTAGAGGACAAGGGCAGGGCACCCAGCCACTGTCACCCTAAAGAAAGCACCTCCCCACCATCCAGATGAGCTGGTTCAAACAGCAGTAGCGGCTAAAAGACAACAAAGGTTAAACTGATGGGTGACCAGGAATAACCCCCTCACCTTCCCAGATCCCCCAAGGGAGGGAAGATACAGACATCACCTACTCTATGGGGTGCCCATCAGAGGAGACACAGACACATAGGGAGGAGAGCTTGTTGGGTTAGGGAGAGTTCGTGAACTTGCACCCCTTAGAAATAATGTTACCCATGGATTCCCACCCCATGAATCAAAGGCGTTTACTACTTATGGGAAAGAGTAGATGCATTGTTTCTTCTGTAGAGGCTACAGTTTAATAATTAATACCAGATACTTCTACGGGAGTCATGCCCCAGATAGTCTTCTAGCAATTAATACACAGCAACTTTCATTCTCCCAAACCTTTGCAGGAGTATTTTCAAGTATTGTAGAGTTGACTCACAATATTAGTTTCAGATGTACAACAGTGATTCAATATTTTTTATAGATTATAAAATCCATTCAAAGTTATTGTAAAATATTGGCTATGTTCCCTGTGCAGTACAATATAACCTTGTAGCTTACTTATGTAATATATTACAGTTTGTGCCTCTTAATCCCATACCCTACCTGTTTCCTCCCCTTCTCTCCCCACTGGTAACCACTTATTTGTTCTCTGTATCTGTGAATCTGTTTCTGCTTTGCTATATTCATTCATTCATTTTATTTTTGTATTCCACATATAAGAGATAACATATAGCTATTTGTCTTTTTCTGTCTGACTCATTTCCCTGAGCATAATACCCTCCAAATCCATCCACATTGCTACAAATGGAAGAATTTCATTCTTTTCTATGGCTGAGAACTATTCCATTTATATATAGACCATGTCTTCTTTAACCATTTATCTGTTGATAGACACTTAGGTTGCATCCATATTTTGGCAACTGTAGATAATACTGTTAAGAACACTGGGGTATGTGTATTTTTTGAATTAGCGTTTTCTTTGGATAAATAGCCAGAAGCAGAATTTCTGGTATCACACTCCTTGACTTCATATTATACTACAAAGCTATAGTCATCAAAACAGCATGGTCCTGGCACAAAAACAAACACATAGGTCAGTAGAACAGAATAAAGAGCCCAGAAATAAATTCACACACTTATAGTCAATTAATCTACAGCAAAGGAAGAAAGAATATACAGTGGGGAAAAGACGGTCTCTTCAATAAGTGGTGCTGGGCAAACTGGACAGCTACATTTAAAAGAATGAAATTAGAACAGTCTCTAATACCATGCACAAAAATAAACTCAAAATGTATTAAAGACCTAAATATAAGACCAGAAACTATTAAAATCCTAAATGAAAACATGGGAAGAACACTCTTCGACATAAAATGTAGCAGTATTTTTTGGATCTGTCTTCTAAGGCAAAAGAAACACAAGCAAAATAAACAAGTGGGACCTAATAAAACTTTAAAGCTTTGGAATAGCAAAGGAAACCATCCACAAAGCAAAAGACAGCCTACTGAACGGGAAAAAGTATTTGCAAATGGTATGGCTGATAAGGGGTTAATATACAGACTATCCTATAACTCAATATCAAAAACACAAACAATCTGATTTTTTAAAATGGGCAGAAGACCTGAATAGATATGCTTCCAAAGACATACAGATGGCCAACAGGTACATGAAAAGATGTTCAACATTGCTAATCGTCAGAGAAATGTAAATCAAACTACAATGAGATATCACCTCACACCTGTCAGGATGGCTGTCACCAACACCTAAATGGGTGGGATGGGGGGCTTGGGAGAGAGGTCAAAAGGGAGGGGATATATGTATACATAGAGCTGATTCATTTCATTTTACAGCAGAAACTAAAACAATGTTGTAAAGCAATTATATGCCAATAAAAATTAAAAATTAAAGTCTACAAATAAAAATGCTGGCAAGGGTGCAGAGAAGAGGGAATCTTTATACACAGTAGGTAGGAATGTAAATGGGTATAGCCACTAAAGAAAACAATATGGAGGTTCCCCAACTTAAAAAAGAGAGAGAGATTTTTTAAAATTATTATCTGCATTTGAAGATGAAGAGAGCATGGTACAGAAAAGTAAGTTGCCCAAGATCACAGAGCTAGTAAGCAGCATGGCAGGCATCTGAACCCAGGCCGTGGGCTCCAGATTCCAGTTTCCTGCCACAGAGCTGCGCTAGAGAAAACTGGGACACTCAGGGAGCCTAGGTCTCTCCCTGTGAACTCTCCTCCTCTTTGCTGGACCCCCGCCAACCTCCCCGCCCACACAGCATGGTCTCTGGAATCATGCCTTCCAGCTCCAGAGAACATTCGCTTGTGGCCACCCCTGCCTAGACTTCCCTTGCTAAAGGCATGAGTCAGGAAGACCAAAAAAAAAAAAAGTTCCTTATGAGTTATTATTACTTGTCATCACGCTTGTTGTACGAGCCACAAGGGTCCAGATTTATTACGCTGGAAGGAAAGCTGTTGAGTTTGTTGCTGAGGAATGACGGACTCCACAACACTTGGATTCACTGCTTTTGTGCCCAAAAACATGCTCCCCACCCTCACCCAACTGCCTGAAATCCTAGCTCAAGACAGCAAGCAGCCCTGTGAGGGCAGGAAAGGCAGCTTCCCTGCCAGTGAACCCAGCCTTCACTCACTGAGGATGGAGTGGGGTCCCCAAGACCTAATCCCCCAGGACCCCCCCAGGGCATCTGGGGTGACCATACAAAGGCATCAGGGTGCCTGGCGTCCACTTAAGAGTAGATGGCTATCCGTCTGCCCCAGTAATGTCACCCTGTAGGAGGACACACTGGGATGGCAAAGGCCAAAGGTCACAATCCAGCTGGACACTGGCAGATGTGTTTAGTTTCGTTCATACAGTGTTGTGAAAGTTCCCCAATTTTGTACCAAAAGCCAGATTTCCAGTTTCTTTTGCAAAACCAGAAGACCTGGCAAGACAGGCCTGAGTCCCTGACACAAAGGCACTTAGGGGGCATCTACTCCCCTGTGAACGGGGAAGCCCCCTTGTCCGCACCCCAGTCCCAACCACTCCCCACTGTCTTCCAAGCTCCTCAAGCACAGATGCAGAGCATGTGCCCTGGATCTGGCTGGGAGGATGACGGCAAGGCCTGGGCTTATCAAGCAGCCCCAGCTTACCTTTCCCCTTAAGCCACACTCAAACACACGGAGTCGTGTCAGCCAGCATCGCTCCTGTTCTGTGATGACACCTGCCTCTCTGCACCCGAGTCCCTCTCCTTCTTTGTCCTTCCACTTCCTGGCTGTTCTTGTGCCCACTGAACTCTGAAACATAAATTCAGAGCTTGTATTCCCCTGACATGTGAAGGCCTTGTCTCCCCATCCATTCCAGAAGCTAGCTCTTAGAGAAAAGGAACATTTCATATACTTCTCCCAGCTCCTTTTCCTGCCAAAGTGGGTTGGGTCCACGGTGGGCACTCAACAAGAGTGATGTGCATGAGGAGAAGAATCTGATGGGGAATTGGAGGAGGACCGGGGCAGAGGCCAGGACTTCCACAGCTTCTTACTGGTGGAACCTGTACCGAGACCTTGGAAGGCCATGGAGGACAGGGCCATAGGATACAGACAAGGTTCCCATCAGTAAAGATGCTGATAACTCAAAATTAACAACCACAAGACAATGAAAGGAGTGAACGCCAGCTGACATGGTTCAAGGGTCTGAGAAGCCCAGAGGATTGCAACCCAACTGCTCAGAAGAGCTCGGGCTCCACGGGCGGTGCTGGGGCTGTGCCAGGTGACGCTTGGCACGGGGCTCATCCATGTGTGTCACACACACCTGCATCAGATTCTGGAGTCTGAAATAATGTCATGCTTCTCATGTAGTAAGAACGTCTTAAAAAACGACTGACTCCTCAAACCAACAGAGGCAGATCACTTAACACTCAACATGTGGGGTCACTGGATGAATTTCCCAGGACATGACATGGACCCTGGGATGCCCAGATGTACATCCAGAGGACGGCAAGCTTTAGGTCTGTCCCCCTCCTGCACCCACTCCTATAGGAAAGGGCAGATGAGCCCATGGACCGCAAGGGAAAACACTGGGATGCCGTCCATAAATGATACCATTCTGTCCACTGCCAGGGCGCAGAGCTATTGCCTAATCCCATGGGGAGACCAAGCATCCAGGAATTGCTTCAGAAGTTTCCACATGACCGTGCTTCACCCTGAGAGGCAAAGGACCCACTGCATAATTCTATAAATCCAAATGCACACACATCTCCTGAGATTGTGAAACCAGGTGCCACGTTTTCGTGTATCTCTTTAGAATGTAACACGGAGCCACCAACACAGGAGAATTCTAAAGACGAATGTGGACACCCCCCCATATTGGAAGGCTTACTGGAAGATTAAGAAAAGTTTATGATGGGAGCCATGAAACGAACTGTTGAGTAAGAAATGTGGACTTGTGCTGTCTAGTTCTTGCGATCCAGCAGGACAAAACCACATAGAGGAAAATGTCCCAAGACAACCCAAGGGAAACTGTAAGGGGATTCTGGAAAATAATGCGCCCCTGATCTAATTTTAGGCTTTTTTTAAACTAAGAGGAGAGGTAGGAAGGGAAAAGAGAGCAGTTTCTAGGTATCTTTCTGAGTATTGGAAAAGATGAATGCCAACCACACTGTCAGCTCACTGATTTCAACAGATGACGGCAATGATTAAAATCAGCTGTCTGGGTTATTTAGCGCCTATTACCGCGAATACATCGTCACCCTGTCACCACCACTGCTTTTTCTTCTTGCTCCAAGTTTCGGTGGCAAAGATTGTGCTACCCACAATTTTAGGGACTTCCCAAAGCTCAGGGTCTCTTCAACGTGAAGGTCATCTGAATGCACCCTGCCTTGGGCCTGCCCCTTCTACTGGTGAAAGACCATCTGGCTCCATTCCAAAGCTAGTTATGTTGGCCCCAAAACTCTTTAGCTTCCAATTCACGGTTGTCTGGGGGAACATTCACTGTGGCTGACACAGTGTTGAGAGGAACAATGCTCGCCCGAGATGGCTGTAAAAGATAACGAAGAATTATTAGGAGCGCTCCGTGTTGTCTTTGATGGAATCAGCCATCACCATAAACTTCCAATCCACTCTGCTAGGCTGCAGAGTGCACTCAGAACGCAGCCTGACCACAGAGAAAGCTCACTGGGGTCTGTACCTCCCATGGCATTAGAAGTTCAAAACAAAGAATCTGGGTGACTTTCCAAAGCAAGGGAGGTGGACCAGCAAGGGAAAGGATCAGCATACCTTGCTGCCAACTATCTTGGAAAACTGCATAAGAGAAGCCAGCTACAGCAGACTGGGGAAGCCTGCCCCAGGCCCCTGTGGCCCCGGAGCGAGTATTGCCGATGCAGGGCTTCTTGGCTTCCCCCACCCAGTACCTGAAGCTGCCCACTTCTCCACCTGGGGGCTTCCTCCAGCACCACAGGAGGCTGATCAGCACAGAAGCAGCTGAGAAGTACAGTCAGCCCTCCATATTGCACATCCCCACATCCCCAGATGCATCAGCTATGGATCTGAGGCTGGCTAAGGCTGTGGGTCCTGCATCCCTGGATACAGAGGGCTGACTCTGCTCCACCATTTCATATAAGAGACTTGAGCATCCATGGATTTGGTATCGGGGGTCCTGGAACAACTCGCCCTCAGATACTGTGGGATGAGTGTCAGAAGATATAATTCTGGGGGAGGGGAGGAATGTGAGCAGTGCATCCCGCCCCCAACCCCCACCCCCACCCCAAGCCCACCAGCAGGTGGAATCTAGTGGCTAAACACCCAGCTTCCTGCCCCTGAGGCATGTTCCACAAAGCCTATGAGACATCTCAGGTTGACCAGTTGTCCGTGGCAGCATTTGGTGCCTATTATCGGTGTGTCTCTGTCAGTGTGTCTCGCTTCCTTCCTTCCTTCTCTTGGAGGAAATCCTGATTTACCTCCTGTGTCAAGTCCTTGCCCGAGGGTCTGCTGTTAGGAAAACTCCAACCAAGACACAGGCTCGATAGATAGGATTTTAATTTGTAATTGTTTTTCTTCCTGTCTGTGGCTTATTCCACAGGGAGCACTTTAGCTCTCCCTTAAGTTTCCCAAATATAGAAACAGGGGACAAAAGGAAAACACAAGAAGCAAGGAGGGACATCTTTGTCCCAACAGTAGGGAGAGGCCAAACTGGCCTGAAAGCTGCCTACCAGCAGTGGTTGCCAGTGCCTCCCTAGTCTGGAGTCCCTAAAATCTCTCTGCTCACAGGACCTTTCAGTTAGGGGCGGAGATGGGTTTTCAGTTCTGAGCACAATTCAGCATCTTTATGGGCAGCAGTATAGCAGAGTGAAAATGAAAGTGTTAGTCCCTCAGTCGTGTCCGATTCTGTGCGACCCCATGGACGTGAGCCCACCAGGTTCCTGTGTCCATGGGATTCTCCAGGCAAGAATACTGGAGAGGGCAGCCATTCCCTTCTTCAGGGGATCTTTCCCACCCAGGGATGCAACCCGGGTCTCCTGCATTGCAGGCAGATTCTTTATTGTCTGAGCCACCAGGGAAGCCCTGTAGCATAAGGCAGGGAGAATAAATCAATTCTCAATTAGTGATGTCTGAAATGGGACCAGCAGGAGAGGATGGTGGCCAGTACACCAGGCATTTACAATCATTTCTATCAAGACTCTGGAATCAGACAAACTCAAAACTCAAAAATTCAACTCTAACACTGAAGATTGCGGGCATCTTAATGTTTCTATCCAGGTCTCAGGTTCCTCAACTGTGTAAGTAGCAGATAATGGGTACTATTCTAGAAAACTCTTACAGGGATTGCATGTGATGATATGTAAAATCTCCTGGCACACTTCTAGCTCAATAAGCATTTGGTTTCCTTCACCACTGGGAGCCAGAGAGCTATTTAATAAAACGTGTTTTGGATTTCTTAAGCAAATATGTTATTTGCCAAAACTACTTAATATAGTTAATGGCAAAAAATCTCAAAAGGATTAAAACATTTTTTTAAAGCTCTAAGATCATAAACTTCTCTCCCTCTGGCCACACCTCTTCTCTGGATGAAGAAGTTTTTCCATGGAATTTAACCCTCCAGGCAAAGACATTTGATTCTGAACAAACCATCATATACCCTTTGGAGTGTGGCAGCCCTAATTCCCAGCTCCATTAAAAACACAAAAAAGAAGATGCTAAGAAATGTGCTTGGATGACACATGCTTTAAATAATTAACCATCAACTATGCAAGTTGAGACTGCATCTATTAGTCAATTGCTAGATTTAGAAGGGGGATGGTCCCATATGGCAGGCCAAGACCACACCCCCATCTCAGGAACACAATGCTCCCTCAGCATGGGTATTCCTGCGTGAAAACAGTGGGAAGCCGGGCCAGGAAGAAGTCAGTTTAAAACCTAGTGCAAATGGTATAAGTGGTGGTTTGGAAAATATGCTAGGAAGTTAGCTGCCAAAAACCAAAAATGAGAGCAATTTAAGGCACTTTCCGTTGCCAGCAAACATGCCAGCGCCTGACATGATGCCAAGCACAGGCAGACACAGAGAACATAGTTGTCAAATGACTTAATGATCTCCAACCCTTGTACATGCCCCCTGCACACCTGGCATGTCCGCAAGTTAAGGTCTGAGAACTATAAATAGGAAAGACAGCCTTTCAGATCAGACAAGGGACAAGGGGCAAGGATCAAGGGCACAGTATGTTTCTCCCCCAAGGAATAACCTTCTGAGCATGCCAGGAACAGAGAGTCCTCGCTCTGCACGGTTCTCAGGCATGAATTCTAGGTGTCACAGTTTAGCTGAATAATGCTTGTTACCAAAAACACGGTTCAGGTTTTTGTTATGAAGATATGTATTAGCCGTGCAAGACTATACCCTGGTGGCTCAGAGGTTAAAGCGTCTGCCTCCAATGTGGAAGGCCCGGGTTCGATCCCTGGGTCAGGAAGATCCCCTGGAGAAGGAAATGGCAACCCACTCCAGTATTCTTGCCTGGAGAATCTCATGGACAGAAGAGCCTAGTAGGCTACAGTCCACGGGGTTGCAAAGAGTCAGACACAACTGAGTGACTTCACTTTCCCTTTCACTTTCTAAGTCGTGTCTCTTTTGTGACCCCATAGACTGTAGCTCACCAGGCTCCTCTGTTCATGGGATTTCCCAGGCAAGGATATTGAATAGTTTGCCATTCACTTCTCCAGGGGATCTTCCCTACCCAGTGATTGATCACACTGGCATCTCCTGCATTGGTGGGCAGATTCTTAACCAATGAGCCACCAGGGAAGTCCAATACACATTAGCCGTGAAAGTGAAAAAGTCACTCAGTCATGTCCAACTCTTTGCAACCCCGTGGACTATAGCCTGCCAGGCTCCTCTGTCCATGGAATTCTCCAGGCAAGAACACTGGAGTGGGTAGGCATTCCCTTCTCCAGGGGATCTTCCCAACCCAGGGATGGAACCCAGGTCTCCCGCATTGCAGGCGGATTCTTTACCATCTGAGCCACCAGGGAAGCCCTTATTAGCCGTGAGGAGTTGCTAAAAGCAAAAACTTACTGTTCACTCTTCAGTCCACAGTCAGTAGGTAAATACACACGCGGTGACTGGCAGCCAGCGCATCAGGATTCTCAGAGCTCACCACCACCAGGCATCAGTGACTCGGCCACCAGCAGACCAGCAACTGTGCAGCGGTGCTGCTCCCTGTCCTCCAGTGAGAAACCCATGTGACATTCTACAAGATGAATAACCAAAAGAAGGACCTGGCCAGCAAGAAGAAAGTGCAGCAAAGAAATGGCAAGCAGTAATTCTGGAAGGGAAATGTGATCCCTGGAGAAATGGAGCTGAAAGAGACACAACCTGCTGAGTGAAGAGATGCTGATACTCGTGAGGTTCGAGGGACTCGATGGATGCAGCCAGAGGAACCACGGAAGGCAAACTTAGGAGCACAAATGAAGAGCGTGGTCATGCCAAAAAGGATGGAGGCGTCCTGGAGGCAGTGAGGCCAGCTCAGAGCTTCACATGAAAGGGACTCCTGGAGATGCCTTGAGACTCTGAACACACAGAAGATAAAATGTTAAGGGCCAACCAAACTTAGAAAGTGGTAGGACAGCTCACCAAGACACGTAAAAGATGCTCAGCCCGCACTGTAAACGCTATTTCAACTACTCCCCGTAAGTTTCTTTGTAAAGTACAAAAAAAACCTTTAATTCTTGGTATTTCTAATATTTTTAGTTAGGTACAGTAAATAAATACTAGTTTTACCATTCACTTCACTATCCACTTAAAACCAAGAGTAAGGTAGTTTTCATGATGTGACAATCTTCAAAGATTACAAAACTACCATCATTTTTCTCATCGAGCATAAACATTGCTTGGCATGGTTCCAGCTTGTGTGGTCATTTTTACCAACAGGGTCTGTACAACCCTGGTGGGTTAAAAAGATGCCAGGCACACAGAATTCTCTCTAAAAGTAGCTCGTAAAGAAGAGAAATAGGGAAACTTGGCCAAGAGACTGGTCCTGATCCCTGCCTCTGATAAACAGGCAAGATGCCAGCTATGTGGTCAGTTTTCTCCAGGACTTCTTTTCTCCCCCTTATTCTCGGTCTATGCTATGCTCCAGAGCAAAAACAAGAAACAAAACCATTTGGCCAAGGATAAACCTTTACTATTTATCTAGTACTCATTTGGAAAATGGGTTTCCCCCACTGAATGTTCTCAACTGTCTAAGGTACAGGAGACACTCATCACCCCTGTTTTAAAAAGAGAATTAAAAAAAAAAAAAAAGCCCGAGAGAAAAGAAAGCACTACCCCTAAACCACACAAGCACGAAGACTCAAACCTAGAACAGTGCTGACCAAACCAACAGAAAGAAACAAATGCAAGCCACACACGCAACAAATTTTCCAGAATCTCCATTAAGAAAGGAAAAAAGAAAAGGGAAATTAACCTTAGTAATTCGTTTTCACTAGCCCAGCATATCAGAAGTATTACCATTACAACACATTAGTCAATGCAAAATTATTAAGGAGATATTCTCATTCCTTTGAACGAAGTCTTTAAAATCTGGTGGCCATTTTCCACTGACGGACACCTCAGTCCACATGCAAGAGCTTGACTGGCTGCCTGTGGCCCTTGGCTACTGTGCTGGACAGGACTGGGCATTGTCTTGTCTCCAGGAATGAACATTTCTGTGGCTATGGGCTTCATATTTTCATCCACAAAATTACTGCCTTGGCTCTTATAGTCTTGCCTCCTAAAGAGTGTACCGGGTAAGTCATAGATCTCTAGAAAGAGCTGAAGACACTGCAGAAATTGGATCAAATTTTTTCTTTTTAATTTTCATTCAGTCAGAAAACTACGAAGCCAAGTGATTGAGAAAGGGACTCTGGTGAGGATGGACATCAAGCTGTACAAGGATCAATTACTGCACCTGGGCAGGAAGATGCCTCATCACAGAAGGCCCCACAGAGAGAGCCAGTACCCCAGTGGGGTCATTGACTCTGCTTTCTAAGTGGTATATATTGTTCTATTTATACTAACATGTGGCTGATGAATAAATAGGAAATTGGCTGTTGTATACTGATCTTCTATCCAGCAATCTAGAAGAACTTCCTCATTAATTCTGATAATTTTTTTAATTAGAAAATCACAATGTTTATAACTCAGTTTATTTCTTTTTTAAGTGATCTGCAAGTTGACCTCATTTAATTTTTTTTTTAATTGAAGTAGAGTTGGGGCTTCCCTGGTCGCTAGGCTGGTAAAGAATCTGCCTGCAATGCAGACCCCAGTTCAATTCCTGGGTCAGGAAGTTCTCCTGGAGAAGGGACAGGCTACCCACTTCAGTACTCATGGGCTTCACTGGTGGTCAGATGGTAAAGAATCTGCCTCCAACGAGGGTCACCTGGTTCGATCCTTGGGTTGGGAAGCTCCCCTGGAGGAGGGCATGGCTACCCATCCCAGCGTTCTTGCGTGGAGAATCCCCATGGACAGAGGAGCCTGGTGGGAAAGAGTCAGGCATGACTGAGTCTCAACTAAGCATACACAGCAGGGAGTTGATTTACAATGTTTCAAGTGTATAGCAAACTGATTCAGTTATACATACATAGATATATTTGTTGTGTTGTTGTTTCAGTCGCTAAATTGAATCCAGCTCTTTTGCAACCCCAGAGACTGTAGCCTGCCAGGCTCCTCTGTCCATGGGATTTCCCAGGCAAGAACATTGGAATGGGTTGCCATTTCCTTCTCCAGGGATCTTCCCCACTCAGGGGCTGAACCTGCGTCTCCTGCATTGACAAGTGAATCCTTTACCACTGAGCCACCTGGAAGTCTACATACATACATACATACATATAAACACATATATATATGTATATATACACACATACACCACATACACAGTCTTAGATTCTTTTCCCTTATACATTATCGCTAGATATTAAATATAATTCCCTGCACTGTGCAGTAGGTCCTTGTTGGTTATCTATTTTATATATAGTATTGTGTATCTGTCAATCCCAAATTTCTAATTTAGCCCTGCCCCTTTCCCCTCTGATAACCATAAATTTTGTAACCAAGTTTATTTCTTGCAAGGAGATCCAACCAGTCCAGCCTAAAGGAAATCAGTCCTATATATTCGTTGGAAGGGCTGATGCTGAAGCTGAAGAAACTCCAATACTTTGGCCACCTGATGTGAAGAGCTGACTCATTTGAAAAGACCCTGATGCTGGGAAAGATTGAAGGCAGGAGGAGAAGGGGATGACAGAGGGTACGATGGTTGGATGGTACCACTGACTCAATGGACACGAGTTTGAGTAGACTCCAGGAGTTGGCGATGGACAGGGAGGCCTGGCGTGCTGCAGTCCATGGGGTTGCAGAGAGTCGGACACGACTGAGCGACTGAACTGAACTGAACTGAACTTATTTCTTGCACTGGAAAGCCTTCACCTTTGACCTGTCTTCCCAATTTATTATATTCGCTACAACTTCTGATAAAATATTGATCACAAGAGATAAAGAAAACTCTGGCCTATTCTTAATTTTGAAGAAAGAGCTTTTAATATTTCTTAATTAATGATTACATATTTATTTCCAGGTTTTGATACTCTTTACCTGGCCATTAGTCCTGGTTTGCAGAGCTGAAGACAGAAATCAAGATAGAGAAAGACAATAGGTTTGAATTCTTAAATACTTTTATGCATCTGTTAAGATGAGCACATTTCTCTTCGTTTATCTGTTCATGAGGAAAACTATATTCAGTTCAGTTCAGTTCAGTCACTCAGTCATTTCCTACTCTTTGCGACTCCATGAATTGCAGCACACCAGGCCTCCCTGTCCATCACCAATTCCTGGAGTTCACTCAGACTCACATGCATCGAGTCCATGATGCCATCCACTCATCTCATCCTCTGTCATCCTCTTTTCCTCCTGCCCCAAATCCCTCCTAGCATCAGTCTTTTCCAATGAGTCAACTCTTCACATGAGGTGGCCAAAGTACTGGAGTTTCAGCTTTAGCATCATTCCCTCCAAAGAAATCCCAGGGCTGATCTCCTTTAGAATGGACTGGTTGGATCTCCTTGCAGTCCAAGGGACTCTCAAGAGTCTTCTCCAACACCACAGTTCAAAAGCATCAATTCTTCAGCACTTAGCCTTCTTCACAGTCCAACTCTGGCTTTACAATATTGTAGTGGTTTTTGCCATACATATACATTGATATGAATCAGCCATGGGTGTACATGTGTCCCCCATCCTGAACCCCCTCCCACCTCCCTTCCCATCCCATCCCATCCCTCAGGGGTGTCCCAGTGCACTGGCTCTGAGCGCCCTGTTTCATGCATTGAACTTGGACTGGTGGTCTGTTTCACATATGGTAATATACATGTTTCTATGCTATTCTCTCAAATCATCTCACCCTCACCTTCTCCCACAGAGTCCAAAAGCCTGTTCTTTATATCTGTGTCTCTTTTGCTGTCTCGCATATAGGATCATTGTTACCATCTTTCTAAATTCCATATATATGCGTTAATATACTGTATTGGTGTTTTTCTTTATGATTTGCTTCACTCTGTAGAATAGGCTCCAGTTTCATCCACCTCATTAGAACTGATTCAAATGCGTTCTTTTTCATGGCTAAGTAATACTCCATTGTGTATATGTACCACAGCTTTCTTATCCATTCATCTGCCAAAGGACATCTAGGTTGCTTCCATGTCCTGGCTATTATAAACAGTGCTGCAATGAACATTGGGGTACATGTGTCTCTTTTAATTCTGGTTTCCTCAAAATACACCCTCTTATTATATAATGTAACAAGCTGTATATAACAAGGTTATACGAGTGTCTGTGATCAAAGAATGTAATCTACATGATGCCAGCTCTGGCCTTTATTATGGCCTGGTGCAAGGTAAATTTTTACGCATGTTCTCTTCTACATATTTTTTTATATGTTCTTTTTTATATATTTTTTATACGTTCTTCTCTGGTAGCTCAGAGGTTAAAGCATCTGCCTGGAATGCTGGAGACCTGGGTTCAATCCCTGGGTCAGGAAGATCCCCTGGAGAAGGAAATGGCAACCCACTCCAGTACTCTTGCCCGGAGAATCTCATGGAGGGAGGAGCCTGGTCCATGGGGTCACAAAGACTCCGACACGACTGAGCGACTTCACTGTTTCACTCACTCTTTTTTATATATGTTGAAAATAATGTGTTATTGAGAATAGTGCTCTATATATGTCCATCAGATCAAATCTTTGTTCAAATCCTCCCTATCCTTAATTATTTTTTTGGTAATCTGATAAATGAGTTACTTTTAAAACTGTATTAATATCTCTCAATATGATTATGAATTCATTAGTCTTTAGTTTCTTCTTGAAAACCATCAGTTTTTGCTTTGTTATTATGAGAAAATGTTATTATGAGACGATGTTATTAAGTGCTTGTGTGCAAAGTCGCTTCAGTCATGTCTGACTCTTTGAAACCCTATGGACCATAGCCCATCAGGCTCCTCTGTCCATGGGATTCTCCAGGGGAGAATACTGGAGTGGGTTGCCATGCCCTCCTCCAGGGAATCTTCCCAACCCAGGGCTAGAACCTATGTCTCTTACGTCTACCTACATCGGCAGACAGGTTCTTCACTACTAGCGCCACCTGGGAAGCTCCATTAAGAAATCAGAAATTTAGAATTATTACATTTTCCCAGTTAATTATATCACTTACCATTAAACATTAACCCTTTATCCCAAAGAATAATCTTTGCCTTAAAATCTACTTTAATGAATAATAATATCCAATCTTATCCAATCCAATAGTGCCTTTGGGTAGTGTGTACCTACATCTATTGGCTTGGAAATCCTATTTCCTCCTCTTAGAATTTTAGTAATCTCCATTTTAACATGCACATTTAACTTAATAATAAACTAATAACACTGTACTCAATCAATATAGCCACTCTTCTTGGCAAAAATACAAAGATTTAAAATGTTTTTCTGATTACTGGCTCAAATTGATCATTCTTACAGGATGGCTATATACAATCTAAAATATTTCCAAATTCTTTATATATATTTATACACATACACATATATATACTATCTTGACATTCTTCAGGGTTTAACTCCACCTAGAATTTCAGAGAAAACTGTGATGCTTCTCCTAGGAATCCCAGGGTGATCACCAGTGTGAGACAGACAATTTTGTTCATCTCTTGTGATGGGATTCCAGGTCATGTAAAGAAGGGTTCCCAAATCACCCTGGGGTATTTCCATGGCCAGACGTTCTTGGAGAAGACATGTTCCAGCCCCATCCAAGGCCCAGGTCCAAAGAGTCAAGCTTCCGAGCATTTTCTTTGGTGGGGAGGTTTAACATACAGTCCCCTTTGTACTGATCACAGGGTTTCTCTTTCATGTCAGAGTCTCAGAAAACTTCCCCAATCCACTTTCACCCCCAGCCTTGCCTTCTCCCTTGCTTACTGGGATGGGCCAGTGCCAGCAGAAAAGATGAAGCTGTCAGGGACAACATGCTCCCTGGCTATTCATCAGTCTCTCTATGGACACCTCCAGTGACATCTCTTACTTCCTAGTAAGTTCAGCTGGGCTATGATATAATCCAGTTCTTCCCACTGTTTTGGACCAGGAGGATTATCAGGTGATCTCATCTTCTGCATATCACACAACAGTCACAGTGACCTTCTGAAAGGGCTCATCTGGGTATGTCCCTTCCCTTCTGCTTTAAACCCTTCAAAGATTCCCCCTTGTTGGGCCTCCCATATCTTGATGGGGGAATGTTAGGGAGTTAGAATAGAGAAAAGGAGTCCTAAATGGGGTGGCTAAAAGACAAAGAAAGGGAAAAGCCCGCAAAAACAGAACAAAAGAAAATCCACGGACCAGGGTGAGAACCTCAGGTGAAACAAACACACCCCTTCCTGGCTAGTCATAACTTGCATAGGGCAGGCTCAGGGCTATTCAAATCCTAAAAGATGATGCTGTTAAAGTGCTGCACTCAATATGCCAGTAAATTTGGAAAACTCAGCAGTGGCCACAGGACTGGAAAAGGTCAGTTTTCATTCCAATCTCAAAGAGAGGCTATGCCAAAGAACGTTCAAACTACCGCACAATTGCATTCATCTCACACACTAGCAAAGTAATGCTCAAAACTCTTCAAGCCAGGTTTCAACAGCACATGAACCATGAACTTCCAGATGTTCAAGCTGGCTTTAGAAAAGGCAGAGGAACGGGAGATCAAATTGCCAAATCTGTCAGATCATTGAAAAAGCGAGAGAGTTCCAGAAAAACATCTACTTCCGGTTTAACTGACTACACCAAAGCCTTTGACTGTGTGGATCACAACAAACTGTGGAAAATTCTTCAAGAGATGGGAATACCAGACCACTTTACCTGTCTCCTGAGAAATCTGTATGCAAGTCAAGAGGCAACAGTTAGAAGTGGACATGGAATAACAGACTGGTTCCAACAGGGAAGGGAGTATGTCAAGGCTGTATATTGTCACCCTGCTTATTTAATTTATATGCAGAGTATATCATGAGAAATGCTGGGCTGGATGAAGCACAAGCTGTGATCAAGATTGCCAGGAGAAATATCAATAACCTCAATATGCAGATGTAACCACCTTTATGGCAGAAAGTGAAGAAGAACTAAAGAGCCTCTTGATGAAAGTGAAAGAGGAAAGTGAAAAAGTTGGCTTAAAACTCAACATTCAGAAAACTAAGATCATGGCGTCGGTCCTATCACTTCATGGCAAATAGATAGGGAAACAATGGAAACAGTGACAGATTTTATTTGGGGGGGGGCTCCAAAATCACAGAAGATGGTGATTGCAGCCATGAAATTAAAAGATGCTTGCTCTTTGGAAGAAAGGCTATGACCAACCTAGACAGCATATTAAAAAGCAGAGACATTACTTTGCCAACAAAGGTCCATCCTGTCAAAGCTATGGTTTTTCCAGTAGTCATGTATGGATGTGAGAGTTGGACTATAAAGAAAGCTGAGTGCAGAAGAATTGATGCTTTTGAACTGTGGTGTTGGAGAAGACTCTTGAGAGTCCCTTGGACTGCAAGGAAATCCAACCAGTCAATCCTAAAGGAAATCAGTCCTAAATATTCATTGGAAGGACTGATGCTGAAGCTGAAACTCCAATACTTTGGGCACCTAATGCGAAGAACTGACTCCTTAGAAAAGACCCTGATGCTGGGAAAGATTGAAGGCAGGAGGAGGAGATGACAGAGGATGAGAGGGTTTGATGGCATCACCGACTCGATGGACGAGAGTTTGAGCAAGCTCCGGGAGTTGGTGATGGACAGGGAGGCCTGGCGTGCTACAGTCCATGGGGTCACAAAGAGCTGGACCCTACTGAGCGACTGAACTGAAGCTCAGGAGAGAGGAGACAAAGCTTATAAAAAGAGAAAGCCAAGACGGATGGAGGCCTCTCCTTTGGGGTCAGCCCGCCCTCATGCCACGAGGGTGTACTATCCTTTGTTTGCTGAATAAAACTCTGAGCTGTAACCAAAAAAAAGAAGAAAAACTCCCCCTTGCTCTGAGGACAGACACCTGAATTCTTCCCCCCCACCAACTTTATTGAGATATAATGGACATGTAACACTGTGTACATTTAAGGGGCACAACAGGATGGCTGAATACACATACATGCTGGGAAATGATTATCACAATCAGGCTGGTTAACACCTCCATCACCTCACATAGATGTGTGTGTGTACAGTGAGAGAATTCTCTTAGCAACTTTCAAGCATGTAATACGATATCCTTAATTGAAAGATCATGCTATGCATTAGATCCCCGAAATGTTTTCATCTTACAACTAGCAGTCTGTATCCTCTGATCAGCATCTTCCCATTTCCTTGAGGCTCCTCCTACCCCTGGCAAACACCATTACGTTCTCTATTTCTTTGAATTCAGCTTTTTCATTTTTATTTATTTTATTATTACCTTCCCTGGTAGCTCAGGCAGTAAAGAATCTACCTGCAATGCAGGAGACGTGGGTTTGATTCCCAGGTGGGGAAGATTCCCCTGGAGAAGGAAATGGCAACCCACTCCAGTATTCTTGCCTGGAGAATTTCATATAGAGAGGAGGCTGGTGGGCTACAGTCCATGGAGTCACAGAGTCAAACACAACTCCGTGACAAACACTTTCACTTTCATTTTATTGCTATTTTTTGTGGCATGTGGCATCTTAGTTCCCCAGCCTGGGATGGAACCCATGCCCCTTGCATCAGAAGCAACAGGATCTTAACTGCTTGACCACCAGGGAAGTCCTGACTTCTTTAGATTCCACATACACGTGATCATACAGCCTGCATCTCTCTCTGTCTCATTTCACTCAGTATAGTGCCTTCAAGGTCCATCTGTGTAGACTCCCGAATTCTTACCGCAACATAGCACCAGCCTGCCCACCTTCTCCCACACTCCTCTGCCCTGACTCCCTCCACTGCAGCACAGGGGTCTTTCACACTCAATCTCCATCCACCTCCAGGACACGGGAGACACTGGGCTTGCCGCCTTCAGGAACTCAGTGCCAACTTGTTTCTCAGATGTTCCCTAGTGCTCACATCCTCAGAGTTTTGTCTGACCTCCAAGCTAATTCAGGCTGTCCCACTACATGCTCCTGCAGCACTTTCCTTTGTAAAATAAAATTCATGTCTTATGGCAAGACAAGAAAAATCTAAACATAAAAAACTCTGTCCTTTGCCTTCCCCTTCTCTGCTCTGTGCACTGTGCACCTGCATTATTCATGGACCAGACCTCCCCATCAGCAGGAAGACCTGCTCAACCATAAAGAGCAACATTCTCCCAGCACCCACAAGACGACTCCCTCCTTAAAAGATAACATTCCTTCTTGATCTTGTACGGGGCTCACATGACCCACTACAATGATGCTTAGGTCTGGGTTATGTAAACTGCCAATAATATGTTTTTTGATGTACAGCCCTCTGTCTTAAAAAACTTACATAACTGTGTCTTGATTTCTAACAGGCACAACAGTTCTCAGAGCTTTCTGAGATGCTGGGTTCCTGGGTTAAAATCCTCAAATTTGGCTCAAATAAAACTTTCCATTTCTTTCTTAGATTGACTGACTAATCTTTTGTCAACACCTTCTAGATTTTATCTCAGCTCCTGATGACACACTCAGTTGTGTCTCTCTGGTGTCTGTCTTCTCAATGGACCCCAGCATTGGGCCCCTCACAGCTGTGTCAGGGCCTGGCTCAGGGTGTCCACTCACTGGACACTAAAGGAGGACTGACTGATGATCAGTGCAGAAGCCAGCATCTCGTTGTGGAAGGGAGGAAGGCCTGGATGATGGCTCAACAATGGAATGAAAGGAAGAGTCAAATGGGAGAGGCACTGGGAAGAAAGAATTGACGGTGTTTGGTAAGTGGGTGGAAGGATATTTTTAGAAAGCTACATATATTCTTAGAAGAAACTGGATTATCTGTATTTTAGATGTCCGGAGTATGAGATGTAGGAATATTCAGGTGCAGATGTCCAGTGGCAGCTGGAAATGTTGGCGTGGGGTCCCAGAGGAGGAATGAAGATTGTGACCATGTGAACTGGGTGGGGGGTGGCTCACTGGAAGAAGGTGTAGTGTCCGGGAGGGGCTTGGGAGACTGGAGGGCAGTCCCTCGGGCAGCATCCTGGAGCCCATGGAAAGCGGGAAGAAGGGGAGCCAGTGAAAGACGCAGAGAAGAGCCCTGAGAGGTAAAACAGGAACCAGGGAGGGCCAAGAAAAGAAGGTCTGGGTTTCCAGCAGGAGATGTCAAGGGCTGCAGTGGACGAACAAGAAGAAACACTTTCACAGGAAGTCTGAAGAGGCTCTGCAAGTTAAATCCTGCTATGAATGCCCCGGTCCTCTCATTTTTCATAACATTACACATCTTTGCAGGATAAACTTCAGGAAGGCAGACAAATCAGAAGCATCTAGGATTCCAGGTCCTTCTGAACTGTGAAAAGTGTTAGCTTCAATTAGATTATGTTTAAAGCTTTCAGAGACTAAAAATAAAAGCATGAAGAAATTCCCAACTCTTTGCAGGGGGGAACTGTGTTCTGCAGCTACATAGATTGCGTCCCACCTCCCATTCCCCCACCCTACAAGAGCTATGATTCAGAACCTTCTATGTTATTTGAGCCAATTTATTTCTGGTTCACGGAAATGACATTCCAATGTTATTTATATACTCAACATCTCATACATCATATATGTAAACTTATAAATCATACTTCCTACTCATTAATACAGGTCCTAGGAAACTACACAGGGTAAGTTTAGTAATTCTCTTCCAAAATAACACTTCAAGTTATTTGGAGAGTAAAAACCTTGCTTTAGTATCATAAAAGACATTGAGCATCCCCAAATGAAAAAAAAAATTATTATTGCTACTTATACATTAAAAAGGAACAAGAAAGGCACTCTTTGAACAAGTTTAATGCTTAAAATACTGGACTTTACTAAGAAGGGTATACGGGAAAATTTGAACTTCAAGAGAAAACTAAGCATTGTCTAGAACGCATCCTTCCAGGCTGTCTGATCCTACTTTTTCTTTGCCCTTGAGCTATTAATTAATTCAATTCTGTAAATGATAGTAATGCAAAATAAGTATTGTCTACAAATATGAATGTGTTCAGTGGATTCAACTGACTTCTCCCCACAGTGAGGAAGAGTCCATCTTTGCACAGTCCTTCCAGTATTCCTGATCCATCCGTATGTCTGCTCTGCAGATTCTGCTCTGAAACACCTATAACATAACATCTTACCGGAGTCCTCATCCATAATGACAAGTTCAATAAAGTCTTCAACAGATGGTTACTTTAAATCTGTATGAGAGCTAAGATTTACCATCTCTGAAAAATTATTATAAGGATGGGTTAAAAGCCAACCTATCCTTCCTGAACACCGGACTGTGTCGAAAACATCAGCTGCAAACCCAACTGCTGGCATCAGAGTCCTGGGAAAGACTGGGTCCTCCCCACAGCTCAGGCCTCTGTTGGCCGAACCCCAATTCGTTGGGGCACCTCAAACCCAACACCAGCAAAACTGACCTCATCCCACACCTGTCTGTTGACTCAATGGATGAGTATATGGAGGAATGAAGTGGAACACCTACAAAAACCAGGGTTTTTATTTACTCCATCAGGGCCCACGTGCACTTGCTCCAGACTAAGCCATACCCCGCCATCTCTGGGTTGTAAACTAACCTTCCTCTCGGATCTGAGACTCCAGGACACCCATTCCCAATCCCATGCCTCACCTCCCTCCCTCCACCTTTTCCAGGAAATCCTTTGAGTTTTAATTCTCAAATTAGAACTCCCAGTTGAGATGAAAGTCTGCGGTGGAGATTCAAGAGCATCATGACCCCCAGGGAGATGCTGGGGCCAAGCACTTTTTCCAAAGCACTGGTCTCGGGACCTTGACAGTACAACGGGGTCAATCAAAGACAGGCTTTCAGACCTCGCTGCCTGGTGGGATCAAGTTCACTTATTATTCAGCATTTCTACAGCCTGTAACATTCATTTCTCGGCACGGTTTTGCCAGTGAGACAAAGGGCAGCCATTCTGCAGAAAGATGAGCCCTGTAGTTGGGGAGGCTGATTCACTGCTCATCATGATTGCCTTCAATAAGAGCTAAATGTGCCCTGAATTCACAGCCGCCAGATGAGTCTGGAAGGAGCATCTTAGCCATAAGGGATGGAACTGTTAGTCGCTCATCAGGGCTGCCCTGGGGTAAACCCACCTGCCAGCACTTTTCCAGGCTTTGGATTCAGACCTGCCTTGCCACAACCTGAGTGAGATGAGGAGGGATTTTCCTGACCACCGGTCCCACCTTAGGCCAAGAAGGACGAATGATGTGAAGGGGAGCCAGGCTATCCTAACAGAGGGTCCTCAGCCTGAGCGGGGATGGTACGGATGTTGTTGGCGGGGGGTGGGGGGAGGGGGAGAGCGGGGGCAGAACAGAACTGTTTCCTGGTGATACCTGAGGGGTCTGCACAGACCCTGGTGACTCAGAGCCCATGGACTAGGCGAGAACACACGGCTGTCAGCTTTGACAGGCCCCACACCGTATTGCTCCTCACAGCCACACGGCTGAAGCCTGGCTTGGCCCTCGTGTATGGGCTTCTCAGATCCAGGTGGTTTGCTTTCCCAAAGCCTCTTGCAAGATTCTGGCAGGCTCACGGAGACCTGTCCACGTGGCATGATCCACACTGGCAGGTCCAGAGGGGTCCTGTTTACAGGCACAGAGCAGGGAGAGGTGGTGGCCATCACTGGTCAGGTCCACAGGTGGTGCAGTCTCACTTCTGGTACCTGCCCAGACCCGCCGCATCTCGCGGACACCACCCTGCTGCCGTGAGCCTTGGCTGTGCATGGCTCCCACCTGCCCCCTTGCCCAGAGCAGCCACCTCACCGGGCAGGTAACCCTGCCCCCAAGCCAGTGGCCAGTGAGTGGCTAGCTAAGTATAAAGACAGCCCCTCTGCCTGCCCCAGACAGGATGGACTCTGGGATACAGCTTGCTCAGGACCTCCCTGAGGGATGCCCTGCCCCCAGCTCAGGCTGTATGCCTCACCTGCTTCCTCCCTCCATAACACTCACCCACCCCGGGAAAGCTCTGCCAACCAGGGAGCCTGGACACCCTGTAACTCATCCGCTCACTCCCGAGGAGGACGAGCTGCTGTAGGCAGCATCCAGACGGGCTTCTCTGGTCACCAGGAGCCTGGGTGCACGGCTGCACACACGCAGCTCAGACCACCACCATCCCTGGAGCTCCTAGCTCCCGAGAAGCAGAAGAGCCCTGGAAAGCTCTGTTGCTGCTGCCAAGTCGCTTCAGTCGTGTCCGACTCTGTGCGACCCCAGAGACGGCAGCCCACCAGGATCCCCCGTCCCTGGGATTCTGCAGGCAAGAACACTGGAGTGGGTTGCCATTTCCTTCTTCAATGCATGAAAGTGAAAACTGAAAGTGAAGTCACTCAGTCATGTCCGACCCTCAGCGACCCCATGGACTGCAGCCTTCCAGGCTCCTCCGTCCATGGGATTCTCCAGGCGAGAGTACTGGAGTGGGGTGCCATCGCCTTCTCCGCTGGAAAGCTCTACATGTACACATTTCAGAGCCAGCCCTCGCCAAGCAGCAGGACAATGCTATTTCAGAATTTCAGAAGCTGCAGATCCGCTCCAATTAGGGCCGTGATGGCTGGTGGAAACGCCACCAGCCCCTGCGTTCAGTGGCAATTACATAAACTCAGGGGGCAGCACCAATTGTCACATAGTGACCCAAAGCCCCAAAAGGCATTGAAGCGCCTTTGACAATTTTCAGTGGGGGGAAATGAACAGATTCATGCTTTATTAACACACATTTAGGGGTCAACAGAATCTTCTAAGACATCAGACGGTGGAAAAACATAAAACAGGGCGCATTAAACTGCCTCTCGCAGGTGTCGGAAGTGCAGAGAGGAGATGGAGGAGGTGCACGGATGAGGGCCCCACCCTGGGGACCAAGATGCTCCCTGGCATCCAAGGGATGGCTTCCAGTCCTGCTCTCTGCAGTGGTCAAGGACAGAGAACTGGGGGCATGCTCACCCCAGCTGGACTGCCCTCCAGGACAGCCCGTATCCAGTCCGGGGCCAGGGCCACCTGGATGCACAGCACTATGACCCAGGCCCCAGAGATCGAGCTGGCCTCTGCAGAAGTCCCCGGGCAGCAGCCCACACATGGGACAGTCACCTGCCAGAGGTACCGCCTCCACTCCCGGAGAAACGCCCCAAATAGGTGTCATCGGGGCTGGAGATGCAGTCAGCATGTCCTGATTCCTGGGCCTCCTCCCCACCCTGGGACTCGGGGACCCCGGGCAGGGACACGGGGGTCAGGGTCCACAGGGGAGGAGGTGCCTCCGTCACCTCCCGAGGGTCCCCAGACATTTCCTGTCAGATGCTGTGGTTCTGGGAAGACCTGTTCTCTCTGTTCCTCTTCTTAAATAAGGCTTTCCTCTGAAGAGCTCCAGTGATGATGGTTACAATGGCTCCTGTGTAATTAACACTCTGCTCCATGCTGTGAGGCTGCACGCTGGGCTCGGGAGCTGTCCTCGCACACGGATGGGGGCGGGAAGACAACTCCTTTCTGGAGATGCTGTGAGATGAGAGAAAGCAAAGTCCACAGAGAAAAGGAGGAGGAGGAAGGAGGGGGTGGTGGAAGAGGAGGGAGGGAGGGGTAGGGAAGAATGCATGACAACAGTAGCATCTGTTGTGGTGGTCGCTTCCATCTAGAGAAGGCCAGGCATGTGCCTTGGTGTGTCTCTCACCTGGCCAGTCCCCTGCCTCCACACCCAACAAGCGTGAGGATGCCACGGCACCGGAGACTCCTCCATCCCTCAGTTCCACCCCCTCTTGGCTCTGCTTTGCCCACGAAGCTTTCAGTCCAACAGAGGGGATCACAGAGTTCAAACTCAATCGTCTACTTTGCTTTAAAATCCAGGGTACACTTTACAAAGGCACATCCACGGTGGAAAACTACTTGTGAGGATCTACAAAATCCAAATATAGGCACGTCCCCCCGAGACCCCATGATTCCACAATGGGGGGCTCAGATGTCGTCAACACACACTTCGTGACCACAGAAAGACACATACGACTCACAACAAACACTGGAAACGACTCAAATGCCCGTCAGTTCTTACCAACGCTAACTGGCCTTGATAATGGATCCCCTCCAACCCATCTAAACAGTGCAGCTGGATCTCCCAAGAATAATACTCCGTTGAAGAATATACACACAGGCTACAGTGAAATAACACAGAAACAGGCAAAACTATGCTGTTAGAAGTTGGCCCAGCGGTGACTCCTGGGGTGACCGGAGGGATCCACGAGGGGGTTTCGGGAGTGTAGGTGCTGTTTCCTTTCTGAAAATTCATCAAGCTCTACACTTATGCTAAATATACTTTTCTGTGTGTCTGTATTTTGAAAGTTTAATAGAGGAATGTATATATATGTGCATGTATATATATATATGTGTGTGTGTGTGTGTACATACGTGTGTGTATATATATACATATATATATATATATACTTTTTTAAAAGGTTCTAAAGTAACAAAATGAATCACACTGTCTCTGTACAAAAGCCATCCTTGTCATTTCCAACTTGGGTTGAACATGGAAGGTGGCAAAAAAAATGTGAGAGGGCCTTAGACTCTGGAAGTGAAGTCAAGGTAAGCAAGGCTTCATCCGGGCTTCCACCAGAGACTCAGAAGAGGCGAGGCTGGGAGGGGAAGCAGGTGGGGTGGGGAAACTAGTGAAAAGGAGACGGGATCAGAGCCCCACATGAAAGCTGGGGGATCCACATCTCTCCGCTCCGCCCGGAGTCTCTCATGGAGGCAGATCTCAGTCCAGCCGATTTCAGCCACACATGGACACTCCCACCATCAGCTTCTCATGCAAAGGACCCTGCATGTGTACTGAGGTGACGCAGGACCAAAGGCGGGGTACCACACGAGGAGGATGTATGGGGGCCAAACATGCACCCCAAATTCCATCCTGGCCCCGCCAGTTTTCAGATGCCTCAGAGACACTGAGAAGCTGAGCTCACACAGGACTTGGGCAGATGCTGACCCGAAGAGCACAGATTCCCATGGTTTTATTTATATTTCTGTAAGATGACAAGTGTTTTAAAATTAGTATTTATTGGTGTATACTTGCTTTACAATGTGGAGTTAGTTTCTGCTGTACAGCAAAGTGAATCAGCCTTACATATACATATATTCCCTCCTTTCTGGATTTCCTTCCCATTTAGGTCACCACAGAGCACTGAGTAGAGTTTCCATGTCTTTAAAGGGACCCCACACCAGACCTCCTAAGGTAATTCTCACAGAATCCCTTTGCAGGAACACTTACAGATGGCCGAGCAGGTGAAGGCAGGCAGCCAAGCTAGGAGATGAGCAGATGGTGCCACGGGCTGACCAAACCAAAACCCTGACACCCCACCTGCCACCCAGCCCAACTCACCCCTGCCTGGCCAGTAACAGTGGACACCACAATTCCCACACACACCCCCCACTTCTACTGCAGAAAGAACTCCACTTTATAAGGAAAAGGAATGAACATCTGCAGCTCTGGAGACCTGGAGGGTCTCTAAACCCAAAATTTGAAGAATGTTCCCCCAAAGGAGACCCAGTGTGATTGCTGCTGTAGGTGAGGGTTGAAGCCATCCAGTGTGAGTTGTGTTGCTGTAAGTTCTCATTATCATCGTTTCAGGGCAAGCACCACATAATATAATGACTATTTCTTGTTAAAGTTAAATGTATGGTTTGTAAGTGTCTGGGCAGTTCCTTGGGGAAAGGACGAAACTCAACTGCCTCAACTCTTCTCTAAGTACTGAGGGTGATCAACCTGCAGACACTTGAGTTACAGAACCAACCATCCCTCCCTCCCTTTCATCACCTGCCTCCCTGGAAATGGGTCTTCTGTCACATTTGTTGGCCTTTCAATTGCTCACTGTAAGCTTGTTTCTTATCTAAAAATATTGTGGGGGTGAAGAGAGAAGCTTACCGTGAAATACAGGCCAGCCTATAGCCTCTCTAGGGATGGGTGGAGACCCCCCCAACACCCCCAGGAGCTGCCTGCTTCCCCCGAGTTTGTTTTCTTGGTCTTAACTCACATCACTCACTATCAACACCATACACCCCACTTCAAAGTTATAACATTCTCCCAAATCACAGTAGACACCTCATTTCCTAAGCTCTGACACTTGCTCCTTGAGAGGAAAGCTTTGACAAAACTAGACAGCATATTAAAAAGTTGTAGCCCCTCTTTTACACCACATCATGGCCCATAGAAGTGGAAGCAGTGACAGATTTTATTTTCTTGGGCTCCAAAATCACTGTGGATGTTGACTGTAGCCACGAAATTAAAAGATGCTTGCTCCTTGAAAGAAAAGCTATGACAAACCTATATAGCATATTAAAAAGCAGAGACATCACTTTGCTGACAAAGGTCCATCTAGTCAAAGCTACAATTTTACTTGCAGTCAAGTATGTATGTGGCAGTTGAACCAGAAAGAAGGCTGAGCGCCAAAGAACTGATGCTTTTGAACTGTGGTGTTGGAGAAGACTCTGAGTCCCTTGGACTGCAAGGATATCAAACCAGTCCATCCTAAAGGAAATCAACCCTGAATCTTCATTAGAAGGACTGATGCTGAAGCTCCAATGCTTTGGCCACCTATTGAGAAGAGCCGACTCATTGGAAAAGACCCTGATGCTGGGAAAGATTGAGAGCAGGAGGAGAAGAGGGCGACAACGGATGAGATGGTTGGATGGCATCATCAACTCAATGGACATGAATTTGAGCAAACTCCAGGAGATGGTGAAGGGCAGAGAAGCCTGGCATGCTCAATACATGGGGTCACAAAGAGCTGGACACGACTGAGTGACTGAAAAACAACAACAAAACTGTATGTAAAACTAGATAGCCAGTGAAAATTTGCTGTATGACACGGGGAGCTCAAATCTAGTGCTACATGACAACTTAGAGGGTGGGATGAGGTGGGAGGAGGGAGGGAGGCTCAAGAGGGAAGGGACATCACATACCTATAGCTGATTCATGTTGATATATGGATTAACCAACACAATATTGTAAAGCAATTATCCTCCAACTAAAAATAAATTTAAATAAAAGAATAAAAGAGACCCCATGGAGCTCCCTCACCCCTTCTACCACACAGAGACATGGAGAGAAGTCAGCCATCCACGTACCAGGAAGAAGGCCTTCATCATATACAGAATCTGCCACTGCCTTGACCTTGGACTTCCCAGCCTCCAGAACCACAAGAAGTAAATGCTGTTTCAATGATGCCCACCCCTTTTTCCAAAGCATATGTGCTGCAGCAACCTGAGCTAAGACCTGCCCCCCCTCCAGAAGGAGTGAGGAGTCAGGAAACACGAACAGACCTTCCTCAGGGGATGCATCTGTCACCAGCCCCTCAGGGCTTCAGGAAGCTTGACTCAGTGCCCTGTGCTGGAAGGGGCAATGGTGAGGGAGGGCAGAGGACAAGGGGCCAGAGAGGCGAGGGGCCAGAAGGGCAGGTACGAGGTGGCAAGAACCTGGACCTGAGAGGGGATGGAGAGCAAAGATGAGGGAGGAACTGAAGGAAGAAGATGTAGAACTCCAGCTCAGAAGGTGTAGTGAAGACACTGGAACCTGGGGTGCTCAGGTATCACACTTGGGTACCCAAGCCGGAAGGGATCCTGGCGGAGGAGGGAAGTCCATGAGTTTTATTTTTAGCAACATTCATACTCGAGGATGAAGACAGAGATCTTAGTGAAAATGAAATGTTACCCTGGGGTGGCAGGAGGCCATCCCATAAGGAAAGGAAGCCCAACTTCCCTTCCACCCCAAGGAAGTCTGCATTTCCCTCCCAACAGCCCCAGGCCCTTGACAGAGCAGCAGAGCTTCAGGAACAAGAAAGGTCTCTATCTTGACCTGTCAGAAGTACAGTCATTCAAGGCGCAAACTGTATGCTTGAGGTCTGTTCCTGTGCAGAGGGAGAAACCCCATTGTCTGTCTGCTCCATGGTTTGTGGCAGTGCTTCTCAAACTCCCTTCACACGCTATGAGATCTTGTTGGAACCAAGTTTCCTGGCTCCCATCCCCAAAGATTCCAATTTGGCAGGCTGGGGTTGAGCCTCTGACCTGGCACATCCAACAAGCTCACAGGGATGGCTAGGTGATACAGATGCTACTGATCCAAGGATCTGGCTTTGAACATCGCCAGCTTCTAGGAGCAAAAATTTATGACATGCAGAAGAAATGTATCGAGCTGTGCAATCTCGATGGCTCTGTGAAACCAAAGGGGAAGCACATTTGTAAGAGTAATTCTCATGAAATAAAAATGACTAATGATTCGGGGCTGGCTCAGCAGCAAACCTAGGTATGTGCAACTGTAAATGAGCCTTTGAAGGAAGCATATTTCCAGTATTTCCCAGGAGGGTAGTGATTTAAAATTTATGATAGAATTGGAGAGTTTTAGTGTTACCCGTGTAAAGACAATTTACATGGACAAATTCACAGTTTGGCATACATGCTCCCATTTTACAGATGAGGAAACAGAGAACAAAGGTGAGTCATAGTTACAGGAGTGGAACCAGAGCCCATGTTTCCAGACTCACTGCCCAGCATGCCTGTTATAAACAAGAAGAGCCAACTTTCTTATCCATTGACGTTTTCACAGCAGAAACTATCAAGATGCAGGAGGATCGTGAACTTTTACTGTCCTTCATGGTGGAACGGGACAGATGAGTCCTGCACAATATCAACATAAAAGATTTCATTCCTGGTGTCTCCTAAAATAAACCTTCAATCGGCACTGACACTCAAAACGTTTGTCTGAGGAGTGCTCCCAGGCAGGCACACCTCTCACCTCCTCTGCCTCCTCCTTTCCTTCTCACTCCACCTCTCAAAGCACTCAAAAACATTTATAGCACAAACATCAACGTGAAAGAGTCATCAAGGGACACTATGGGACCCCAGAAGCCCTCAGGAGAATCCCTTCCCAGGCTGGACAAGATGTGTCCATTTATGGCTTTCTTGGCTCAAAATTGAAAGATGATGTTGTCCTGGCCATCTTAGGCAAAACAACTGTCCAGATCTGCCTCCAAGGGGACATCCTTCTCCTCCCAGGCTTAGAGCTGTTGTTTGCAATTCTGCACACGCTGCTGGCTTGGCGGACCAGAGGGAGCCTGGGGAGATTCCCTCCCCCAACCCCAGACCATTTACCACTCTTGCAAAATTGAGTCAATGGATAAAATTTTGTTTTTCCTTCTTCTTTTGTTATCAGAGAAGCACTCAGCGTGTAGGAAAACCAAAGCAACTGTCAAGAAGGGAAGATAAGAAAAACAAAATGTCTATTTTAAAAAGTGAAGGTCATCGTGTAACATGTTTTCAGGCGATGACTTTGTCTGATACTCATGACCCTCTCGACATGTTTTCCAAGTGGGTGTTTCTTCTTTGCTATCACTGTCCCGTGAACTCTCTGCTTTTGCCTCCAGTTCCTGTAGCAGTTCTCGGGGTTTCTGATGAGGAACAATTTTCAGTAGAAGGACAATCTGAGGTGGACATAGGTGGGGACACTTGATGCCAGGCAGAGAATACCTTATGAATAAATTAAACAAAAATTCAAGAGCTATTCAAAACACTCTAAGACAGGGACCCTGGTGGATAGAGCTCTACACAGAAACACGTGGAAGTCCTGTAACTCCACATGAATTGTCTGCAGGTCTACCAGTTAGCCCAGAACCCACCAGATGATTAAAACCACAGTAAAACTAGAGATTGTAACAGACTCATGCACAATGGTGTTTCATTAATAGTAATCAAATATTTTAAATAACCTAAGATTTTCAGTAACCAACAATAATTAATTATATACATGCATATTTAATATATCCTATAGGCTTATCCTACATACTCAATGGAATGTGAACTGGCCCGTGAAATGGTAATTATAAAACACTGATGGTTCTCTTTATTTAAAATATGTTAAGTCCCCAAAATGCAACACAAAACATAACTATAAGTCAAAACCCCAACATAAAGCACTGTATTTATTTTACGATGACCACCTATCTTTTATGAGAGGACCATTCAGTGCATGAGGAATATTTACTAAATATATAAAAATGTTTATGCATATGAGCAAATACTAGAAGGAGCACTGGAAATTAACATTTGATCTTGGATAATTTTAACTCACCCTAGAGAAGGAAATGGCAACCCACTCCAGTATTGTTACCTGGGAAATCCCATGGACAGAGGAGACTGGCAGGAGTCGCAAGAGTCAGACATGACTGAGCAACTAAACCACTACCACCGCCACCACCACAGCTTTAATTCAATTTCTTTTTTCTTTTTATTTACTTTTTATTTTCATTTATGTTTATTTTTATTACTTATATGGCAGGCCTTATTTCATCTGGGATGCAAAGCAGGTTTCATTTAGTTGGTACAATGTCATTAGACCTAAAAGAAATAATCCAACAAATAACTACTGAGCTTCTCCTCCATCCCAGGCTCTTCCTGCTCCCAGGAATTGGACATTCCCAGTGCAGGAGCGGGCAGCAACACAACGAGAAAACACCTACACAGCATATCCAGTGAGGACCAGCACCTGCTCAGGTAAATGCCAGTGTGAGGTGTATACAGAGTCGACCACTCTGGCACTCCCTGTTCGCTTTCCAGAAAGTCAGGCCATGGCCAATATTGATATGCTGAGTGCATTAGTTTCCTATTGCTGCAGCAATAAATTCCCACAAGCTTAGTGGCTTGAGAGAGACCAAAAGCTTGCATTTCTGGGGGTCAGAAGTCCAAGAGGAGTCTCATGGGCTAAATTCAAAGTGCCGGCGGGGACAGGCTCCATCCGGAGGCTACAGGAGAGAAGCCCTCATCTGCCTTTCCCAGATCCTAGGCGACCCACTGTCCTTGGCTCCTCGCCCCCTTCCATCCTCAAGCCAGGAACAGTATCACCTTCCCTGACTTCTGCCTCCTCCTTTCATGGGTTAGGACCCTTGTGATGATTAGTGGGCCCACCTGGATAACTCAGGATCATCTCCCAGCTCAAGGTCAGCTGATTAAAAACCCTAACACCACCTGCCACCTTAATCCCCCCACCTCCACCACCCCACCCCCACAGAATGGAACACATTCATGGGCTCTGGAGTTTGAAATACTTGACAGTTTTTAAATTTTATTCTTTATACTTAAATGTTCGGCTATGTAAATAATAATACAAATAATCATTTGCTACCATTGAAAATGTTTTGAAATTCACGCTATGTTTGAATAGATTTTTGGCGTTAGCTGTTGGTCATGGACGTCTTTGAGAGGAAGGGGGAGTTTTACTGCACACCACACTGGGGCAGCTTATGGTTGAAATCCCCAACAGGAAGTCTTCAACAACATCTTTCTTCAGAGATGTTTGTTGTTGTTGTTCAGTCACTAAGTCCCATCTGACTCTTTGCGACCCCATGAACTATAGCCCGCCAGGCTCCTCTGTCCATGGGATTTCCCAGGCAAGAATATTGGAGCGGGTTGCCATTTCCTTCTCCAGGGGATCTTCCTTACCCAGGGATCGAACCCCCATCTCCTGCATTGGCAAGCAGGTTCTTTACCACTGAGCCGCCAGAGAAGCCCTTCAGGGATGTTTAACACAATGGAAACGACCCCTGCCTACATGTGAGACTTTGAACATGTCACTGTAACTCAAACGAGGATATTGGTACCTAATCCATGGTTTTGTGGAAATAATTAAGGGAGGTAACATATGTGACAGAGGTGTGAACCTAGAAAACACAATGACCAGGTGGTGAATATGAGATCAACCTACCTGATGCCGAATCCCTTTATCCATGATAACTTCATTGCAACAAACTAGAAATTTTAAGCTAAAATCTGAACAGGCATTCTGGGATATTATGGTAATTAGCACATGTCATGTGATTCACCCTTTCCTGAGGTCTCACTGAAAAAGAAAAAACAAAAACCCAGGAAGACATAAAAGATGCTGAGTGTGGATGAGCCCCTGAAACCCCAGAATGGGATGTGACGGCAGACCACCAGATGGGAACCCTCTCCCAGGAACAAGTTGCTGAAAGAAACCACTTGCAATGGGACCCCCCCCACCCACCCCATGAATATGTCTTTCTATATCCAACCACTGAGACCCTAAATTTCTGGAAATACAAGTCAACCAGCGAATGGGGTACGGATGAGGGTATATTGCCTCTTGGAGAACAAGAGAAGAGAGGACAGAGAGAAAGAACCACGGAGAGGATAGGAACTAGGGTTGCAGGTTTTCATGCACCTGGGAAGACCTATCAACTGATCAAAATTATATGAATAAAGATCCATCTAAATATTCAAACTACCAAGTAGCAGAGGGTCATATTCCAATCAAAGGTCCTATTCTCTGGACAAAATGTAAGAAAATCAGAAATATATACATATAAGCACCCTGACAACTTAGAAATTAAAAATCACTTCCCTAAATAACTAATTGCAAAGAAAAAAATGAAACTACAAGGCTATCTGAAAATGCCGCATGACATTTTAATACTTTTAAGGTGAATTTAAAGCTGCTCTCAGAGACAAATGCGTCATTGTGCTGTGCTAAATGGCTCAGCCGTGTTTGTCTCTGGAACCCTATGGACTGTACCTCCCAGGCTCCTCTGTCCATAGGGATTTCCAGACAAGAACTCTGGAGTGGGTTGCCATGCCCTCCGCCAGGGGATCTTCCTGACCCAGGGATCAAACCCACGTCTCTTACGTGTTCTACACTGGCAAGTGGGTTCTTAACCCCTAGCACCACCTGGGAAGCTCCAAATGCATCATTAGCAACGAAGAATAAAAACATATAAATAAAGCATGTAAGTCAAGAAATTAGAAAAGAAACCAAAAGAATTAACAAGATTTTAAAGAACTATTAAAGCTGTAATCAATGACTCATAAAATAGGAGAAAAAGCAAAAGTGCAAAGATACACATGAGATGGGTCATCCAACAATGATAAAATAAACTAAATAGTCAGATTTGACCAAGGAGAAAAGAAAGAGAAACACGTAAGTCAGAAATGAGAAAATGTTACATAATCAGCATTACAGAACAAGTTAAAATGCAATGCATAATTTTGTTCATTTATAAAACCTTAAAGAGACCAGTGCTTTTCTGGAAAAACAAATTACCTACACAAGAAAAGCAGCAATGGAAGAAATGGAAAAGTTTGTCCAAAATTACCCTCAAGAAACTCTAGGCCAGGCAGTGCTACAAAGTGTTCTTTCAAATTCTAAAGTTGCAGAGTAACATGCTTCATAAAATATTGTAGAATGTAGAAAAACATGAGAATCATCAATTTGCTTTGTAAAGCAAGTGTAGTGATAACACCAAATCCTGGCAAAGAAATTGTATGTCACTATATCATGCATACGAAAAGAAAAATTCCTGTATAAAATATGAACCAATCAAATCTAATATCATTTTAAAAGAAAAAATATAGCTACCTAAGATTTACTTCAGTTCAGTTCAGTCGCTCAGTTGTGTCTGACTCTGCGACACCATGAATCGCAGCACGTCAGGCCTCCCTGTCCATCACCAACTCCCGGAGTTTACCAAACTCATGTCCATCGAGTCGGTGAAGCCATCCAGCCATCTCATCCTCTGTCATCCCCTTCTCCTGCCCCCAATCCCTCCCAGCATCAGGGTCTTTCCCAGTGAGTCATCTCTTCGCATGAGGTGGCCAAAGTATTGGAGTTTCAGCTTCAGCATCAGTCTTTCCAATGAACACCCAGGACTGATCTACATTAAACACGTCAATAAACGTTAACAAGGCATTAGATTGCAAACAACATTCACGGCTGCTTTTTAAAAAACTCTTCAGTTCAGTTCAGTCACTCAGTCATGTCCGACTCTTTGCAACCCCATGAATTGCAGCACACCAGGCCTCCCTGTCCATCACCATCTCCCGGAGTTCACTCAGACTCACGTCCATCGAGTCAGTGATGCCATCCAGCCATCTCATCCTCTGTCGTCCCCTTCTCCTCCTGCCCCCAATCCCTCCCAGCATCAGAGTCTTTTCCAATGAGTCAACTCTTCGCATGAGGTGGCCAAAGTACTGGAGTTTCAGCTTTAGCATCATTCCTTCCAAAGAAATCTCAGGGCTGATCTCCTTCAGAATGGACTGGTTGGATCTCCTTGAAGTCCAAGGGACTCTCAAGAGTCTTCTCCAACACCACAGTTCAAAAGCATCAATTCTTTGGTGCTCAGCTTTCTTCACAGTCCAACTCTCATATCCGTACATGACTACTGGAAAAACCATAGCTTAGACTAGATGGACCTTTGTTGGCAAAGTAATATCTCTGCTTTTGAATATACTATCTAGGTTGGTCATAACTTTCCTTCCAAGGAGTAAGCATCTTTTAATTTCATGGCTGCAGTCACCATCTGCAGTCTGAAAACTAGAAATAAAAAGAAAGTTCCATTGCATAATGAAAAATAACTAGATTAACTGACAACTGACACTAAAAAACTATTTGAATATGGAATGAATCTTTTTTAAAAAATATAAATTTATTTATTTTAATTGGAGGCTAATTACTTTACAATATTGTGTTGGTTTTGCCATACATCAACATGAATCCACCACAGGTATACACGTGTTCCCCATCCTGAACCCCCCTCCCTCCTCCCTCCCCGTACCATCCCTCTGGGTCGTCTCAGTGCACCAGCCCCAAGCATCCAGTATCATGCATCGAAACTGGACTAGCGATTCGTTTCATGTATGATATTATACATGTTTCAATGACATTCTCCCAAATCATCCCACCCTCTCCCTCTCCCACAGAGTCCAAAAGTCTGTTCTATATGTGTGTCTCTTTTGCTGTCTCGCATACAGGGTTATCGTTACCATCTTTCTAAATTCCATATATATGCGTTAGTATACTGTATTGGTGTTTTTCTTTCTGTATTACTTCACTCTCTATAATAGGCTCCATGAGGTACCATTTCATGCCAGTCAGAATGGCTGTGATCCAAAAGTCTACAAGCAATAAATGCTGGAGAGGGTGTGGAGAAAAGGGAACCCTCTTACACTGTTGGTGGGAACACAAACTAGTAGAGCCACTCTGGAGAACAGTGTGGAGATTCCTTAAAAAACTGGAAATAGAACTGCCTTATGACCCAGCAATCCCACTACTGGGCATATACACCGAGGAAACCAGAATTGAAAGAAACACATGTACCCCAATGTTCATCACAGCACTGTTTATAATAGCCAGGACATGGAAGCAACCTAGATATCCATCAGCAGACGAATGGATAAGAAAGCTGTGGTACATATACACAAAGGAGTATTACTCAGCCATTAAAAAGAATACATTTGAATCAGTTCTAATGAGGTGGATGAAATTAGAATGAATCTTAAAAATCCTCTATAGTAGCAAATTATTGTTTTTCTTATTATTTACATAGCTTAACATTTATGCATAAAATTAAGAAATTATAAAGAAGTGACATTTTAAATATATATATAAAAACAAAACAATAGCAACAATAAATAATAACAAAAGAACTTTCACAAATAAATGTAAGAAAAATATAGGAAAATAATCATGAATCTTGACAGATTTTGTAAAGCCTTGATTAAGAAGCACACTGTGAGATGAATCAATGCTGTAAAATGTTGCATGTTCACAATTCTTTTTTATAAATTTGTCAAAACCTACAGGCATTTGGACAAAATTTAACAGAGATTCTAAAGTTCACCCAAAGGATAAATGAATACTAGCAAATGATTTTTCCCCCAAAACAAGAGGTGAGGAGTTTTGTCCCATCAGATAATTCACATGTGAACAAACTACAATGATTAATTAATGGGAAAATAGAACTAAGTAGATATCACAAGAACAGCTTCTGGTACATAAGAGAATAACCATGGAATACAGGTGACCCTACAAATGTGAGGATAAAGGAAATATTAGTCAATAAACAAGTTGACTGTGTGAAACCTGTTAATCTGTTTAAATGTTCATCTCCTGCTAAGATAAATTTCAAATGAAGTAAAGGGTTAATTTTTTAAAACATTAAACCATAAAATGGGGGGGGAGACCAAAGGATTACATGATATAAATATATAACTGAGATCCTGGATCTGAGAATAAACAATGAAAAAAAATAAAAGGGAAAAGAGAATTCTGACTAGATAAAATTTTTTTTTTTCTGTATGCCAAAAATCCAGGCAAAACTTCCAAAACAAGATAGAAGATTTATACACAGCATATATAAAGAACTCTTACAGACCACTGAGAAAAACACTATTATCCCATTGGGGGGGAAAAAAAAAAGGAGAACTGACATGAACAAATTTTTCTCACAAGCAAAAAAATACAAATGATCAATAAGAATCTTTAAAAATAATTCGAGAATAAAACATTTTCATGTTGCTGCTGCTGCTAAGTCGCTTCAGTCATGTCTGACTCTGTGCGACCCCATAGACGGCAGCCCACCAGGCTCCGCCGTCCCTGGGATTCTCCAGGCAAGAACACTGGAGTGGGTTGCCATTTCCTTTTCCAATGTATGAAAGTGAAAAGGGAAAGTGAAGTCACTCAGTCGTGTCTGACTCTTTGCGACCCCATGGACTGCAGCCTACCAGGCTCTTCCGCCCTTGGGATTTTCCAAGCAAGAGTACTGGAGTGGGTATAATTATAAAACACTGAAATATGCAGGAGCCACTTAATTTATTCAATGAGAAAATTATGAATATAAGCCTTAAGCATGATAAAGATATAAAACTCAGGTTATCTATGTATTAATACTGATAAATATATCAAGCAGAGAAATACAGAAGCAAACATTTTAAATTTTAAAAAGTTAGATTCAATTGTTTAACATCTATCTGATGACAATAATTAACTGTTTGAAAATGAATATCTCTAGCAGTTGGTATTAGTAACTGGTCACCTGAGGAATTTCTTCAAATTATTTTTGAGTCTTTCTTCTTTGCTTTTAAATGATGGCAGGTTTTAATTTTGTTTTGTTCTATTGGGTTCAAAATACATTTCACTCTTGTTAGCAACCAATTTTTTAAAATAAAAAACAATTCAGTTTTACTAGCAAAGAAGGAAGGCAAACTAAAGCCATGAGATACTGTCTGTCTGCCATCAAATTGAATTTAAAATATGTAAAATTATCACAATCCTCAATTCTGGCAGAGAACACTGAATCGAGCACTCCCAAACAGTGCTGTTAGCATTTCTAATTCATCCAGATTCCTGGAAAGTCAGACAGCGGTGTGTGGTAGCCTTTACAGCGGGCCCACACTCTGACAGTGAAACAGTATTTCCAGGGATCCAGCCTAAAGAGGCCATCAAAGACCTTAGCATAAGAACAATCATCACAGTGAAGACATGCAAAATACCTCACTATCTCAAATGAAGGCCCAAATAAACAAATTCTGGCATCATCAGAGGATACAATGCCCACAGCCTACTTGGCCACATAGAAACTTTGTGAGCTCGAGCAACCGACTTAAACTAATTGCACCTATTCCATTGGTACAGGGAAAGCTCTTGGAACAGTGCCCCAAACATGCCAAGTGTTATATTTCACTTAACATGTAAGAAGTATTATATATATGTGTTTGTGTTCTTGTGCATGCTAAGTCACTCCAGTTGTGTCCGACTCTGCAACCCTATGGAAAGAAGCCCTCCAGGTTCCTCTGTCCATGGGATTCTCCAGCCAAGAATACTGGAGTGGGTTGCCATCCCTCCTTCAAGGGATCTTCCTGACCAGGGATCAAACCTGCATCTCCTGCAACTCCTGCGCTGCAGGCAGATTCTTTATCACCCGCAAATGTATATGGGAAGCCCCCATATATATTTATATATTGTAAATATATAATAATGTCACACAATACTAAGAAATATTGTGATTTTAATAATATTATTATGCAGACATTAAAATTAATTTTTAGGTTTCATGCCATGGAGAAATGTTTATAACAAGTTTAAAAGCAGACTGCACCAACACTATACAATCTCTTCCAGAAAACAGAAGGAAATACCTCCTGTTTCATTCTGTGTACCCAACAAAACCAGACAAAGATAATACTAGAAAAGAAACCTAGGGCAGGTATCCTGGGTGATCATAGATATAAAAGTCCTCAAGAAAATATGATCAATTCAAATCCAGAAAAATACACCATAAAAAAACACCCTTGTCAAGTGGGGCTTATCTGTGGTATGCAAGGCTGATTCTATATTCAAAAATCAATCCATGCAATCCACCACATTAACTGTCTAAAGAAAAACCATGGGATTAAATCATTTAATGTAGGTAAATCATGTGATGAACTTCAATATCCACTTCTGACAAAAATTCTCAACAAAGGAAGATTCTAGTGTCAAAAGATTACATACTGTAGAATTCCATTTGTATGACATTCATAAAGGACAAAAGTATGGTGGCAGAGTACAGGGGGTTGGGGTGGGTACAGTGTGATAACAAGTAGATAGTTTAAGGGCGATTTTGAGGGGTGACAGTTCTGTTCTATATCCTGACCATCAGTCAGTTCCACTGTGCATTAGTTGCTTTTAATTTTAAAAGCAGGATTCAAGACCTTATACATAGTATTACAGCAATTTTATAATATGTATGGGAGGAAACATATCAACATCGCAACCCTGGAAAATATGAAACCAACCTGTCCTCATGCCCAGATTTATCAAAAGTAGGTATCCCAACAAACACTTGTGATGTCAAATGAGCAAACCATAAAAAATGCAGAAGGTCATTAACTTTCAAAGCTGGGGTTATTAAGATCCTACAAAACTTCGGAAGTCATGCTCAGATCACAGACTAGAATTACAACACGAGGGGTGAAAATAGTTGAAATCTTATAAACTCAAAGACCCCTAACAAGAAAAATTAATGGATAGTAATTTTTAAAACGACCAGTCATTCTCATGGCTATATGAAGTGACTACCCAGGTAAAGGGTAAGCCAAGGTAAGCCAAAATTTTACCCTTCTCCTAAAGCAAGCTAAAACTGTTCCATGGACCAAGATTTCTGAATAAACAAATCGATATGCTACAGGAAGTAACTCACTCTAAAAATCCCTAATTTTCCCCATTTAATGACCACACCACAGGACATATAATTCCCAGCAAAATATCAGCACTTCAGAAGCATTTCAGAATTTGAAATCATTTTACCCAGTCCCTATGTATCAAATATACTTCTAATCTAAACTTTCTGCTATTTTTGTCTTCAGTATTTACTAAGCAATAAGTCAGAAAACCAGGATTCTGGCTCCAGTTTAAATTCTCTTTCACATCAGTTTCCTCAAACATAAGATCAGATGTTAAAATACTAAGGTGTCCACGATCTCCATCTCCAGTATTCTCCAGCAGTCAACAAACAGTAGTGAATAATGGTGAAAGCAATGTCCAAAGGGCATGTCTAAACTTCCTGAAGGAAGCAAGTGTTTGAGTGAATTATTTTCATGGAGCATTTATTCAGAAATCCTGTGCAAATGACAGACAAAAATTATTCATCAAAGAAAACTGTTAACTAGCCATGCATGGCCTTTATCTGGCACTTAGCTCAGGTTACTGTACCTGAAAGTGATCAACCTGCAGGGATCGAGGCCTCCTCCTCCCCCGACGTCCACCCTAACTTCACTGAGACAGAATGACCTCTTTACACTCGTCCCCCTGCCCCTCAACTTACAAGCATTCTTTGGAGTAGAGCAACATTACTGGTGGTAAAATTGCCCTTAATTCTTCAAGTTATCATTTTCTTTTCTTTTTTAAGGATAAGTCAGGTGTAATAGCACCAAGAATAGAATATCTGTATGACATATAATTTTCTCATAAGCTTAATTTTTGGAATAGGTGATAGGAGTTACTTAACATGACTGTTCATTTTGTACAAAAAGGTACCTGCAGTATGTATGGTTACAGAGGATCAACACAAGTCATCTTTGTGATGTTGGATCAGTTCAACATTTTGACTAGGTTGGTACACATAAAATATAAATGAATAAGGTTGGTAGGCTGCATCAATGTCCCTACTCTGGTTATGAAATTATACTTTACTCAAGTTTTGCAACAGTTTACCATCAGAAGAAACAGCATGATTTCTTGCCACTGCCTGTGACTCTACAATTATCTCAATACTATTTTTCAATGAATAGAAAGGATATGGTAAAATCTATGCCTTCTCCCAACCCCGACCATCAGCCCTCCTAAAAGACAACAACCCTTACCAGTTTCACGTGCATAGGAGTTAAAAGGGGCTTCCCAGTTGGCACTAGTGGTAAAGAATCCGCCTGCCAATGCAGGAGACAGAGGTTGAATCCCTGGGTCGGGAGGATCCTCTGGAGGAGGAGATGACAACCCACTCCAGTATTCCTGCCTGGAAAATTCCATGGACAGAGGAGCCTCACGGGCTACAGTCCAGACATGAGTGAGCCACGAGCACACACACTGGAGAGAAAAGGGGGAAGGCAGGAAGGGAGGAGAGGAAGGAGGGAGGAGACTCGAGGCAGCTTCGGATGGTCCTGCAATGTATCAGAATCAACTGCCAGCTCTTTGGCACAACTGGCCTTGAGTATAGGAGTGTTTCTGCTGAACAGCCCCCCTACACACACAACCGCCACCTCCTCCCCCATTGGATTGCTGGGAATAGCCAGGTTTTTGTCCTTAGGACAGGACACCAGGGGCCTCTCCTCTGGGGAATCTGACCGCCCCCCGATAAAGATCTAAAACTAGGAGCACTGTCCAGGGACACAGCCAGTCAGGTCACCTTACACAGGCACCATCAGCAGACCCTCCCCACCATGTGCATGGTTCCCAGCCTTCTTGTTAATGGGGCTCACTTAAATATGAGCAGAGGCCACAGATCCCTTGACATAAGAAGAAAGCACCTAATAGGGAAAACAACAACAAACAGACAAGAGCAACTTGGAGAAAGAGAGTTCATTCAAAGAAAAGAAAACCACAGACTACTATTAATATACTTAGGGATATAAGAGATGATACTGTATTGATGAAGCAGAACAGGATGGTACTAAAAATAACTTGCAGAGGAAAAAAGAGCCCTTGGAAGGTAAAAATATGACAGCAGAAATAAAAAGCCTGGCATAAGAATTAGAGGGAAAAAAAAAAGATTTAGAGGGTATGGTTAAGAAAACCTACAGAAATTAGAACAGAAGGATGAGAAAAAAATAGGAGAGAAGACATAAGAAAATCAGAAGATCAATGCAGGAAGTCAAACACCCAATAATACATAATCCAGAAAGAGTAAGCAGAGAACTTAGGGTTGTTGTTCAATCGCTCAGTCACGCCAGGCTTCCCTGACCATGACCAACTCCTGGAGCTTATTTAAACTCACGTCCATACAGTCAGTGATGCCATCCAATCATCTCATTCTCTGTCGTCCCCTTCTCCTCCTGCCTTCAATCTTTCCCAGCATCAGGGTCTTTCCCAATGAGTCAGTTCTTTGTATCAGGTGGCCAAAGTATTAGAGTTTCAGCTTCAGCATCAGTCCTTCCAATGAATATTCAGGACTGATTTCCTTTAGGATTGACTTGTTTGATCTCCTTGCAGTCCAAGGGACTCTCAAGAGTCTCCTCCAGCATCACTATCTGAAGCATCAATTCTTCGGCACTCAGTCTTCTTTATGATCCAACTCTCACACCCATACGTGACTACTGGAAAAACCATAGCTTTGACTACACAGACCTTTGTCAGCAAAGTGATGTCTCTGCTTTTTAATACACTGTCTAGGTTTATCATAGCTTTCCTTCTAAGGAGCATCTTTTAATTTCATGGCTGCAGTCACCATCCTCCGCGATTTTAGAACCCAAGGAAGTTAAGGTAGAGGAAATGACCAAGACAAGTTCCCAGACCTAATGGACATAAGCTTCCAGGATAAAAGAACCAGGTGAATGTACCCAAGAAGATACATGATCTGCAACAGCCATATAACTGTGATACAACTGCACATCAGGAACAAAGCAATGAGCACACATGCTTTTAGAGAGGGAGAAAACAATTAAAACAATTAAAAACTAAGACAGCATCAAACTTCTCAGAGGCAACACCGGAGGCTAGAAGAGCTAAGCCTACAAGATTCCAAAGAAAACATGCTCCAACCTAAACCCTGATCCAGTCTAACAATCTTCTAAGCGTGGGGGTAGAATTAACATATTGTCAAGCCCACGTCTCAAACCTTTGTTTTGATTCCCACACCCCTGTCTTAGGGGCCCCTGTGAGTGTGGGATTCCAAAAATGCATACCAAAAATGAAGAAATAAATCAAGAAAGATACCTATGTGTGTTCCAGGAAAAAGGGCTTTCAACATAAGGAAAGCTGGAGGGGGAAAAACAAACAAACAAACACATGGAGGCTGAAGCTGAAGAAAGATGTCAAGATGACAGCTGGGCAGCAGATTTAACAAGCCACCTGTCCAGATTAGAACGGGCAGAAGAATCTGGAAAAGACTTCTTCCAAAAGAGTGCTGGACAGAATATCTGCACATGAGGGCTTCCCCGGTGGCTCAGATGGTAAAGAATCTGCCTGCAATGCAGGAGACCCAGGTTCACTCCCTGGGTCAGGAAGATCCCCTGGAGAAGGGAATGGCTACCTACGCCAGTATGCTTGCCTGGAGAATCCATGGACAGGGGAGCCTGACGGGCTACAGTCCATGGGGTTGTAAAGAGTCAGACATAACTGGGCAACTAACACTTTCATACTCTGGGCACATGAGGAGGAAATGAAGGCAACCAGAGGAAACTCTGGGCTTCAGTCAATGGTGAAGGCTTAGAATACCAAGCCACCAAATATTAAGTCATGTTCAGAACAGAAAAATGAAGCCCAGTGTATCTCACAGCTTAGCCACCAAGAGCACTGAGGTGGTTGCAATAAGAACCTGACCTGATTGCAGCCAGTGGTGCCCAGTGTTGCCTGCAATGTAGACCCATCTGCCTCTCTTTAGAAAAATCCCAATGCCCAAGCTACACCCTAGGGCATTATATCACAATCCCCAGCCGGTAGGACCCAGATGCAAGGTTTAAAGTTCCCTAGTGATTACAACATGCGCAGAAGACTGAGACGCACAGAACTCAGCAAAGGTGCAATTCCAACCCTCACGCAAACCCTCACAGACCTTTACCTGAAGCTGCTGCTGCTGCTGCTAAGTCGCTTCAGTCGTGTCCGACTCTGTGCGACCCGATAGACGGCAGCCCACCAGGCTCCTCTGTCTCTGGGATTCTCCAGGCAGGAATACTGGAGTGGGTTGCCATTTCCTTCTCCAATGCAGGAAAGTGAAAAGCGAAAGTGAAGTCGCGCAGTCGTGCCCGACTCTTAGCGACCCCATGGCCTGGAGCCTACCAGGCTCCTCCACCCATGGGATTTTCCAGGCAAGAGTACTGGAGTGGGATGCCATTCCCTTCTCCGTTATCTGAAGCAGCTACTCATAATCTTGACTTTCAACCACCCACTATATATCCACCTAGGTGTCCTACCAGTAATCAAAGTCAAACTGTCCCAAAATGAGCATTTCATGTTCTTTCTTAAAAATGACACTGTGTGTGTGTGTGTGTGTGTTCAGTCACTCAGTCATGTCTGACTCTTTGTGACCCCATGGACTATATCCTGCTAGGCTCCTCTGTCCATGGGATTTCCTAAGCAAGAATATTGGAGTGGGTTGCCATTTCCTCCTCCAGGGGATCTTCCCAACCCAGAGATCGAACTGGCATCTCCTGCATTGCCGGCAGATTCTTTCCCACTGAGCCACTGAGGAAACCCGATTAAAATGACACCAGTAGTAACTTAAAATAGAGTTACCATATGACCCAGCAATCTCCTTCCTGGGCATGTATCTGGAGAAAACTCTGATCTGAAAAGGTGCATGCACTCTAATGTTCACAGGAGCACTAGTAAACAGTAGTCAAGCATGGAAACAATCTAATGTCCATCAAGAGTTGGATGGATAAAGAAGATGTGGTCCATATACACAACGGGGTAAAAAAGAATGAAAATCAGCCATAGAAAAGGAAATCACGCCATTTCCAGCAACATGCGTGGACCTAGAGATTGTCGTAATAAGTCAGACAGATAAAGACAAATAGCATATGATATCACTTAAATGTGGACTCTAAAAACGTGATAACAAATGAACTTACTTACAAAACAGAAACAGATTCACAGACATAAAAAACAATTTATGGTTACCAAAGGGGAGGATAAATTAGAAGTATGGGATTATCATACTTACATATAAAATAAACAACAGGGACCTACTGTTTAGCATGGGGAACTATATTCATTATCTTATAATAAACTCTAATGGAAAAGAATCTGAGGAAGAATATAGAGAGACTAGTGCTAGTGACTCCCTGATGTCCAGCAGGGCACCCCGTCTCCTGGTCCCCATGCTCATCCCCATGACCTTTGTTCTAATCTCAAAGTCCTGCTCAAGAAACCCACTTGTTACTTCCTGTCCTTCCCAAGTTCAGATTCCAATGCATGTCACGAATGTGAAAATGACTTCTGCCAAGGCCAAACAATGCAGAAGCACACAGGGGAAAAGGAAAAGGAAAATACAAAGTTGCAACATGAAACTCCCTGGAAGTAGGTCAGTGATGAGCTTACTCTATTTGTTCACCCTCTCTCAGAAAAGAAGAGTGATTGACAAGCAAGAATGCTGGCTGGATCTCATGATTTAAATCCGCAAGTTGTAGGGGATTCCCTGGTGACTCAGTGGTAAAGAATTCACCTGCCAATGCAAGGGACACAGGTTCCAGCCCCAGTCCAGGAAGACCCCACATGCCATGGAGCACCTAAGCCTGTGCGCCACAACTACTGAGCCCCCGAGTCCCAGAGCCTGTGCACTGCACCTAGAGAGTAGCCCCCAAGCGCTGCAACTAGAGAAAAGCCTGCACCGTGACGAAGCAGCAGCACAACCACAACTAAACAAATGAAATAAATTTAAATTAGCAACCTGGATGGGTTTGGGCATGCTCCAGAAGGGACAGGGGCCTCTCCCCTGTTCCCCTGAACTCTCACCTAATCCCTACACTCTGGAGTTCCCAGGGTCAGGGCCAACCTGTTCTGTGGTCACAGGTGGGTCCAGACAAGTTGCATTTCTATCCACATCTCAAATACTTTGCATTGCCATTCTCATCCTACCTCCCCACTTTCCGCACATCGACTCATTAAAAGACAGAGGCTTCACAGGAGGTCTGTGCCTAGCACCCTCTCAGTCTGCTGCAGCCTCACCCCATTCTGGGCACCATGGCACATCCTCACTTGCCACAAACGAGAGAAGCAGTCTCCTCTGCATCTTTGGCAACACTTCGCTTTCATTTTTGCTGGTCTGATACTATAAAATGGTAACTCGTCATCTTACAATTTAGGTTTTCCAGTTACTATCAAGGCTGAGGATTTTTACTTGTGTCAACTGGCCATTTGCAAATGTTTTTGCTTGCTTGTTTGTTTTGTGAACTGCCTTCCCATTTCTTTTACCCATTTTTCTGTACATTTGTGTTTTTGTCCTCTCTTGACCAACCTAACTCCTTTATTTTCCAGGTTCCAGCATCTCCCACCCTAGACCAAGACCTCTTCCACGTCATGCTGTATTTCTCATTTGTCTCTCAAAATTCTTGAAAATCAGTTGTTCAATGTGTCTCTTCCCACAAAAGTCAGAGCATCATGAGGATACCGTGAGTATCCATCTCAGACACTGCTGTCACCGCAGCAACGAGCAAAAGCCTGCCACATGTTTCCAGAGAGAAGGAACGAACATCCCTGTGTTTTACACCAGTCGGATCCAGGTAGAAACTCACTCAAGGGATACTGTTGAAGGGAGTTTCATAAAGGACCATTTACAGAGGTGGGGGCAAGGTTGGGAAGACCAGGGAAGTGAGTGAAGTCCCTAGGACTTGCAACAATGAAAAGCATCACCCAGCTCAGGGATGAGGATGAAGAGAGAACAGGTGTAGACAGACAGAGACCTCACAGCAGGAGGGAGACTGGGAGATGCCATCCAAATCTGAAACATCACAACTCCATAGTTTGAACTGCCAGAATGGTGCCCATCACCGCTTCATGTATAGGAAATCTCCTTCCACTGAATCCTCAATACTTAATTCTCAGATCGCACAAGATGGGACCATGTGTAACACCACTGCAAATGAGAAAATAAAACCATTGCCAAATAAGCTCTACAGAAACTGAACGCTGGAAGAGGCCAGAAAAACTCAAATTCCCTTCCTGGCAGGACTACCCATTTGCTCTGCGACTTCAGGGACATTTTCTGAACCCTCACAGACCCCGGTTCCTCCAGGATAAATGTCTGTGTCCTTTTATCCCCCCTCCAAAACTATTCTGCTCAAGAAAGGGAAATCTTCTGAAGGAAAAAGAGAGTTGCCAAAAGCCTATCCTATCAGCCAACTTCCACCAGGCCTTGGAATCCTCTGCAAATGGCTGGTTTTGCAATTCTTTGGGCTTTGCCAACCCTCCAGGGTAAAAAAAAAAAAAAAAATCATCCCACAAGGATTCAGGACTCACAAGGGGAGGAAATCTTTGAGAAAAATCTGGGTTGATGAGCAGCTAAGAAAAGCCAGGAGGAAGGAGACACATCTATATATGTTTAGGCAGAAAATAGAAAAGGTTGAAAAGGAATGTTTTTCTAAAATACTGCTTCTATGAAAGCAACCTTCTGTTACTCCTTCACTCCCCAGTCGACTGGAAAAGACAGCGTGGCTCCTGCTTTCCATTCGCGTCCTCTGAGGCCGGGGCTACAGCTCTGATGCGAGCGGCTTCAGTTCAAGTCCTGCCACTGAATGAAGTGCCTCTGATGGAGGCACCCACCTTTCTCAGGTCAGGGTGAGTCCAGGCAAAACAGGTGACAACATCAAATTTGCTGGGTTGAAGGCAGAATTAGAAATCATGAAAACTAGTGTGTGCCTGTAAGCTGGGCTCTGACGTAGTCGCTGGGTTTCATCACAGGCACTGTCGCTCAGACACTGAAACAGCCTCCACACCGAACAAATGCCTTTTGAGCATCTACCCTGGGTAGGGTGATGGGGTGACAAAGGTGAGAAAAGTCCCTGACCTCCTGGGAGCTTAGACTCTGGTGAAAAGGAGATGTCATAATGAATACATAATCAAGTCATAACAAAATACATAATTGCCAACTGCAAGAACTGCTACAAAGGGAAGGCAGAGTGTGTTCAGAGAGCAAACTGGGGATCCAGTCTGGCCAGGAAGGTCTTGGTCCTGGAAGTGAAGGGTGAAGGCTAAACTGTAGAGAGGTGACAATGTGACCTGCGTGTGCTATGGGTCTGGGGTCAGGTCTATGGAGCAGAAGGAAGGCCTGAGCGGTGATGCCCAGCCAGGGGAGAGGGAAGAGTCTGATGAGAGTCCAGCCAGCCTCCACCCCTGGGAATCTACAGGAGGGACTGAAAGGTCACGATCAGGGCCCTCCGAGGGATGGGAAGCCACAAAGCTCTGCCACTGAAATGTGCAGCTCAAGTCCCACTGCGGCCACTCTTCACATGCCATCTCTGGACCCCCAACCAGGAAGACAAGCAGCAGTGTTTCCGTGACTGGGTGATCTATCAATAGAAATTGTAAACACACTCATACAGATACACACATACATATGCACACATATATACATCCATACACACATACATACATATGCATACACATATATACTCATGCATATATGCATACACCCATATATACACAATGCATACATGTATACATGCATGTACACACAGATGTTCACACCTATACGTACATATACATGGGCTTCCCAGGTGGTGCTAGTGGTAAAGAACCCACCTGCCAATACAGGAGACATAAGAGATGTGGGTTTGATCACTGATCGGGAAGATTCCCTGGAGGAGGGCATGGCAACCCACTCCAGTATTCTTGCCTGGAGAATCCCATGGACAGAGGAGCCTGGGGGGCTACAGGCCATAAGGTTGCAGAGTCAGACACAACTAAAGCAAATTAAGCATGCATGCACACACACAGCAACACACACACACATACTCATATAAACATACACACACATATACATACTCATGCACATACATAAACACACTAATACATATACACAGACACATACACACATATACATATACATTACACACACATATACCACACTACACATATATACATAATCACACACATATATACACACATGTATGTATGCATGTGTGTACATGTCACATGTATGTATTATCTGCCTTTACCATCTTGGGAAATATATACAATCACTCCTAAGCCATCATCCCTTTGGATCCTGTTTTTTTCCAAAGACAACCACAACAGCACCTCCCATCACACATGCCCACCTTTCTATATGTCCTGACACTCCTCCATTGAGTAAGTGGTTCCATCTGTGTCCCCTCTCTGTGACCGCAGGTTGACATCTGTCACTTCCCTGATCAACAGAAAACAGTGGCAGTGGTACACACAACACCTGAGGCTGACACATGAAAAGGCCAGGCACATCCACCTCGTTCTCCTGGACCCCAGCTGCCATGTTCTGGGGAAGCTCAGACAAAGACACGTGGAGAGGCCACATGTAGATGTCCTGGGTGACAGCCCAGCTGAGGGCCCAGCCAACAGCTGGCATCAGCACCTCACGTGGGAATGATGCTGCCTCCAGACGACTTAGGCCCAGCTGTCAAGTCACCCAGTCCTTCAATGTCTCCATCTGAGACCCCAACGTAGCCGAGCAGAGGCCAGCCCTCCCCACCAGGCCCTGCCTAAGTCACTGCCACAAAGAATCCTTGAGTAAGAACATAAAGGAGTCATTTCACACCATGATTTTGGAGTGATCTCTTATGCGGCAACAGTAACCAAGCCGGAGAGTAGCTCCAAGTTTATACGTATCTATAATTTTCCTTAATCACCATTCACCACCCTACGAATCTCAGAGAGCCGATGTCTTCAACCACTCCCTCCAAAGGACCTCTAGACTTTGTCCACACCACTTTTGGAAAAGGAGGACCAGGTTCCTGACTCCAAATAAAAATTAAACAGTTTCAAATCACTCAACATATACAAAGTAATCCATTCAGACTGCAAAAAAAAGAAAAGAAAAAGAAAAAGAAAATCCACCTTAGCAAATTGGAGCCCTTAGCAAATTGGCTGTGAAAACATCAAAATGAGATCTTCACCGGCAACAAGTAAATAGAGCACCTTGGGCTTTCCTTCTGCACCGACCCCTGGAGGCTCAAGCATCTGCAAAGAGTGCGCACAACTTGAATGAAGCAACGCGTAGAAAGGGTACTCGGCCCAGGGCCTGGCACTGAGAACATGCCAAATTCCAGTTAACATTATTACTGCTTTTGTTGTTGTGAGAATTAACATTTCCCTTTACTCCAGTGTTAATTCTTCCTGACTTAAGCCTAACAATGCTCCTGTCCTATCTGAGGAGAGAATCTATACTGAGTTTGGTTAGGGGTTCCTAAAAGGAGTCTCCGATTCCATACATCAGAAATGTTATTTATATGATACACCTGCCGCACACCTCTATTTGGTTTGGTAGAAGAACTGTCCTTTTTATTGGAAAAAAAAGAAAAATCAACATGTGTTAGAAAACAGGCTTCTGAGAAGTTACACTTAATCACTGCATGGTTTTCAAGGTGAATAAATAGAAGTATCACCTTTGATCATTATGAAGGTACCACTCCCCATGTGGTTATATAAATATTACAAAGCTGCACTACAGAGTGGCACAAATACGGGGGGACAGAGATGGGATCAAAGAGCCAGGTCACCTCAGGTTCATTTCTTCCTCTGTTCCTCAACTGCTGTGTGACTGTAAGTGAATTGCTTGGCCTCTCTAAGTCAGAGTGTCTTCAAAACAAGGCTACATTCCAAACTTTTTATTCATACTGAAAGGACCCTCAAGCAGAGAAGCTCCTAAGTTAGTAAAAGTCACTATTCAGATGGTTAGGTATGCTGAATGGCAATCCCTTAAGCAAAATAATCACTTGCAGATTCACACATGTTAATTAGTATCTTAAAAATCATTTCAAAAAACCTCGGCCTTGAGCAATCTTGCTGTGCATCATGTAATGAAATTATCAATATCTAGTGGAAGAAAAGGTGATTTGAGACAGAATTACAACTTGCATGCCATCCAGGGGGCTCAATGGCACACGCTCCCCTCCCACTGACATGTCACTGTTGTCTTAAGTTGCTGGGGTGGGGGTCTTCTCAAGCCCCACATTTATGGGAGGGGGTATAGAGGAGGTGAAAAGGCAGGAGAGAGACCAATCAGGGGAAGGATGGAGGATAGGGCTGTATACTGGACCCAAACCTGAGTCCCTAGCAGGGACACTTCTGTCCATCCCCAAATGACATCTAGTCACCTAGCTTCAAGTCTGCAGAGTGTCTGACACCCGCTTCCTCCGAACATCCCAGCTTTCCCTGGGCCCAGGATGCTCCCTGCCACTGATGGATTTAACCATCTGGGTCACATTCTCCATCGAGAAAAAAATGTCTTTTTCCACCTGGAAAGTGGTAGGAAGTCTATGGCCTGAGAGCCCTGACCTCTAGGAAGATGGGCGGTGTGTAACTGAGTTGAAATGGCCCTTTCGATAGTATGGACTGGCTTTACACTTGTCTAAGCCGCGATGATGAAAAGGGGGTTAATGAAAACCCTCTTCCTGAGACAAGGCCAGGAACTGCTTCTGGCAGGTCAGAGTCTGCCCTTGGAGAGAGGTCCGGCCTCTCTCACTGGGCACTGTCCACTTTCCGATGTCAGTCCCCATGGCCAGACAGTCTAGGATCCTGGAGAAACACAGAGAACCAGGAGTCTCCAGGGCTCCACTGAGGACCTGGACGGGCTCTCTCCTATTACCATATATGCTGAAGTCTGCTAAGACCTGAACCAAAACCCACCATCCACTTTCCCCACCAGGCAGGAGCACAATCAATTGGGGAAGGTCTCTTTTTTTTAACCTTTTGTACCCTTAAGTATATTTGAGCATCACTATCCAAATGCCTTCCTTCTGCACTTCATAACCCCTTGTATTGGAGCTCCGTGGATCTTAACACCAAAGCATGTATCTGTCACTGTTTTCCCTCCCGAGTATTTCTGTATCTATTTTCCCACCAAGCGTGCCACTGGGGGAGCCGGGATAGAAAACTGCTTTATAAGAGCTATTCTTCCAAGCCTTTCCTCCGTTTCTCTGACAGCTGCACACCCAAGGTCCAAACTCTTTCCCGTGAACAACTGTGCTGAGCACAATTCTTCAGCAGATCTATTTCAGCTCAAGAAAGGCCGAGGGCAAACATAAGACAGAAGTTGTGTGCCGGGAGGGCGCACGGCAGGGCACCCTGAAAGTAAGGTACAGACCATCGGCGGTCCCGTCTAACGGCTTCATCCCGCGTTGCAAGTCTGCAAAAGGGATCCGTGTTCCCAGCGAGGGGCCAGTGAAGGACAACCAGTCCCAGCGAGGGACCAGTGGAGGAGAACCAGTCGCAAAATCTAGCCGGGGCGGGGCGGGGGTGGGGGCAACACTTTTTTCCTATCATTAGTTCCCGGGCACCTGTTCTACAACGAGGGGGATGGAGCTTCCGAGGAAACAGGCGGTCCATCCTGCCTGTTCTGTTCGGAGCACTAACTGTGTCCACGGGTCAACCAGCCCTCTCCCTGCCCTCCCTCCACAGGCCAAGGACTTGCACGGGTGGTCACGCGCGCAGGGGCAGAAGCTCACCAGGACAACTTCATTACTGCCCACGGGGGACCTGTTTAGGGCAAGAGTCCCCACTGCTGCCTCCCTCAGTCCCTCCAGCTCGTGGCAGGAAGCGGGGCAGAGCCGGGAGGCACAGGTGACGGTTCCCAGGGCAGCCAGGCGCCCAGCGTGCCGGCCACGGTCCTACCCCCGCCCCGTGCCCGCGCGCACGGTCCTCGCCTCCCGGGCCCCTCCGCCCGGGGCAGGGGGCGTCCCCGGGCCTGGACGCCCCGCGCCGCCGCCGGAGCCGCAGCGCCCACTCGGGGCGAGCGGCGAGCACTCACCGTCGTGGTCCCGCATGCTCGACAGCGACCAGAGCAGCAGCGCCACCAGGGCCAGGAAGCAGACCTGGCTCAGAAGAAGGTCCCTCCGGCAGCTCCGGCGGCGCTCACGCTCCTCCAGGTCGGGCGACTGCATCCTCTCCGCGCGGCAGGGCAGCGACCCCGGCGGGGTCCCCGGAGGGCGGCGGCCGCTCCGATCGCCGGCGGCCGCAGCGCGGCTGGTGGCGGGAGGCAGCTCCGCGTGCGGCGGCGGCGCGTCCTCGCTGCGCTCCCGCCCGGCGGCCGCCGCCGCCGCCTCTCCTTCCTCCTGGCGGCCGCCGCGGTTCTCCCGATCTCCGTCCTCGTCGTCGCTCAGTCCCTCCTCCTCGTCGTCGTCGTCGTCGTCGTCGTCGTCGCCGCCGGCCCGTGCCGCCGCCTCCCGGCGCTCGGGGTCCCCGTCCTCCTCGCGCGCCACGGCTCCCACGCTCGGCGTCCGCGCTCGGCCTCGGGCGGCGGCGCGGCGGGGGCGGCGGGGGCGGCCGGGAGGCGGGGGCGGCGGCGGCCGAGGAGGAGGAGCGGGGAGGACCGGCGGGAGGAGGGCCCGCCGCGGGCCAACTCGGCCGGCGGGCGAGGCCACCCGGGGCTGCTCCGGCCTCGCCGGCGGCGGGAGCGCGTCGCGGGGCCGTCCGCCTACTCCATGGTCCTCGCGCGGGGCCGGGACCGAGCCGGGGCCGGGGCCGGGCCGAGCGCGCCGGGAGCTCGGGGCGAGGCGGGAGGCGGCAGCCGGCGGCGGCGCGGCGGCTCGGGCGCGGGCGCGGGCTGGGGGCAGCGGCGGGGACGCGGCGGCGCTGGCCAGCCCGGCGGAGAGGGGGCGCGTGGGGAGGAGACTGAGCCGGGGAGGGAGCCCCGCGCGCGGTCCTGCGCTCGTGCCGGCGCGGGAGGGCCCCCTCTTGGGACACACGCGCCGCCGGAAGGCTGATCTCCGGGGGAGAAAGGGTTCGCCCGAAACTTTTTGAGGAGCGGAGGGCCTCTCCCGCCCCCTCCCCGCCCTGTGCCCGGAGAGGGGCGCCGCAAGTGCGCTTGGTTGCGCTCGCCGGGCCGCCGGGCTCGCTTCCTCCCGCGGGCCTCCTGGGTTTCCCTCCGCCCCCTTGTGGGGATCCCCGTGCGCCCGGCTCAGGACCTGAAACAGGACTCCCCCAGGCTCTGTGGCTCGCTGGGGGTGTCCTGGCTCCCTCCTCTGGCCCGGGCTCACACTTCACTCGGGATAGTCCTGTACCAAGCCTCCAGGGCTGTGGCCGAGGGAAGAGGGTCAGGGCGGCGCGAGAGCCGCCGGCCAACCCCGGGACGAGGCTCCTGGCCTTCCTGTCGCCGAGAGCAGTCAGGGTGCCCCCCATCCTGAGGTCAGAGCCCTAATCCTGGCACTCCCCAGCCTCCTCTTGTGCTCCAGCCCGCACCTGCACCCTTGCAGATGTCGTTTAGCGAGGACACCTGGTGGTCTCAGGTACAGCCACCCTCCCTCCTGGGGTTTCCAGCTTCCCCAGTGCCTGGTGCCTCCCTTGGGCTGAGGCTAGGATGGCGGATCTAGCCCCAGAAGGAGATGCCTCTATGGTGGGGCTGAAAACAGAAGTGAAGTGAAGTGAAAGTCGCTCAGTCGTATCAGACTCTTTGCGACTCCATGGACAGCGCAGTCCCTGGAATTCTCCTGGCCAGAACACTGGAGTGGGTAGCCTTTCCCTTCTCCAGGGGATCTTCCCAACCCAGGGACTGAGCCCAGGTCTCCCGCACTGCAGACGGATTCTTTACCAGCTGAGCCACAAGGGAAAACAAAAGGGTTTGTTCAAAAGCTGATCACTAGAACACAGGTGTTGGTCTAGGTGACTGTCTCCACAGAGTCCGATCATTTCAGGGAATCCAGCTGAAGACGTCTATGGAGGTGAGAAGGAAGGAGAGACCTCTGTATGGGTTTCTCCACTCCTAGGTCTGCGAGGATCCACAGAGTCCAAGGGTGACCCCACCTATGGGTGACCTAGCCCAAGCTCCCCAGATGACCCCCCCTCAGCCTCGGGGAATAGCGGGTCATGGCCAAGGACAAAACAGACCTTCCCAGGTGGCTTCCTCACCACAGAGAGACCATCTCACCCAGCATGCCTGAGAGCTCTTGCTTCCTGGGCATACCATTCCTTTAGTCCTTTCTCAGCCCGGCGTCTCCCCAGAAGCACTTCCCCTACCCTGCCCTTCTTGACCCTTCTGCTCCTGTTGGTTACCAGCTACCATCCCTGGTATGAGGATTTAAACCCTGGAAGTCCCTGGGGAAGGGGAGGCGCTCCGGTCTCATCACCTTGATCAACATTCAGAAGAAAGTTTAGGAGCTCAGAAGGCTGTCCTTTATTCAACTAACCAGGAAAGACACTCGCTTTTTCTCATGTAAATAAGAAAAATAAAAGTGAGAGAGGGAATCTGGAACTAATTGGGTTAGAGAATGAGCCACAGGCACAAGGAATTGTGTAATATGGGGGTGGGAGAGGTGTCAGGAAGAGAGCAGGAGGGCAGAGGGGAGGAACCAGGAGTTGGCAATGCCCTGGAAGTGCCCTGGGCACCTGCATGGAATGAAAGAGCGGAAGCCAGGTGGGGAAAGAAAGGGAAGGGAGACAGAGATAGAGAATCCTTCCTGGGCATGCTGAAGTGATTTTTTTTTTTTTTAGTTCATCTTCATTTAAACAGATTTCACAGCAAAGTGGGTATAGCAGAGACAAAGACCCCTGAGAAGCCCACCACCCAAAGAAGAAGGATGGGTGCTTCCAGTCCCCAGCCTGACAGCACCTGCAGTCATGGGCCCTCATCCCAAGCAGGGGTGGCCCCTCAGCCAGAAGAAAGTTTCCTTTTAGGGTCAGGAAAGCCCCCTACCCTCCCTCCAGCGGGCACCCTTTGGGACTGGGAGTTGGGGTGGGAGAGCAGGTTCTCACATCATCTGCCAACCCTGAAGGAAAGAGAGAGACCCCGGTGGACTCTTCCCACCTGTGTTTGTCCTACCTGCCCTCTCCCAGTCTTCGGAAGCTCCCCCCAAGGAACTGGATTTTGGAAGGAGCCGGAGCTGCGATAACTTATGTGCTATTTATCTTTCACCATCAGGATCCTCGTCAATCCCGAGCCAGCTTTTGCCTTTTATTTCTTAATCTGTTTGCATTTGATCTCACATTTTGTGCAAAGAGCCTCGGGGAGAAAATTCCAGGCCCTGATACAGTCGTCTGAGAATTCGCTTGCTTGGAAAGAGAAGCATCACCCCAAGATGTGCCAGGGCCTGCACCCTTCCAGGAGCAAGACAGGCGTGGGTACAAGGCCCCTCCACAGCCTGGCAGCCTGGGCTGGGTGCTGGTGTCACCATCCATGCCCTCTTTTTAACCTCCAAAAAGCATTCCACGCAAAGACTTTGGACTGGATACGAGGGCGCCTAAGTGGCTCATCTTTCTCATAGATCTACCTCGATCACAAAGGACCACGTGCACAGACATCAGCCCAGAAGCGAGGCCTGGGCTACCGGGGTCTTTTGTGCCCACCAGCCTCGCTCCCAGGCTCCAGGCGCTCTCTAGCCCACGGTGCCCACACCTGATAGACCTGTTTCCACAACAAAGCAGGATTGTGTCTCCATAACACCAGACAGTGCCAGTTGTCAGACAAGCCACTGGCGAGAGATGGGAGGAAGAGGGTGGGGGAGGAGAGGAGAAAATCAGAGGAGCCACTTGCTGGGTGAGGTGACAAGTCAGCCTCCTGGCCATGGCTGGCTCTCACCCAGGGAGGCGAGGCCTGAGCAAAGAGAGGGAAGACACTGGGCGTTCACAGAACACCTTCAACACTCTAAGGCCACGTGCTGGTGGGTGGCGGAGGGTAGGGGAGCGACTTGTGCACAGGGGAGCCTGGGACCGCCTTGGACATGACACCTGTTCACACCAGGCTAGACACAGACTCCCAGGCCTCCGGTCTCGGGCCAGGTCTGGTCAACCATGACCCTGGCCGAACGGACCAGCTGCACTTCACCTCTAGACGCGTCACCTGCACATCAGGCACTCAGAGGCCAGCAAAACCCCAGCTTCTCCGAGGAAGGTCTGACTGCTGATCCCCTCCTTGTTCTTGTCCAATGCCTTCATCAAAAGGCTGGTAAACCTGTTCCTTTAGATGCTTCCTGGGCTGTCAGCATTTCAAAGAGCACAGAATCATCACTCCTGGACAAGTGTGAGTCCACCCTGCAGGTCAGCAGGTTGTGGGAAGGCCCTGTCCACAATCTGGGGCTCACAGGACTTGAAGCATTCAGTTAGAAATGAACTTAAAAGAAGCTGCTTGTTCTATTTATTTATCTTTTCTTTTCTTAAAATTTTTATGGGAGTATCCTTGATTTACCATGTTGTGTTAGTTTCGGGTGTACAGCAATCAGTTATTTTACAATTGTTTCCTATTTTTGTACTCTTTTTCAGGCCAATGGTCAGTGTTTGTTGGGTGCTTTTGACTCGCTTCATGGATGTGACTGTAGTTCCACCCCCCGCCCCCACCGTGGACCAGAGTCATTATCATAGGTGCCCATCATGTTTTTTTAAATTTACTGAGGATTATTTACATATAGTAACATGCACACGGCTTTAGCATTTAGCTCAATGACTTTACCTATTCATGGACAACCTACTTGAGTTCCAGATCAGGATGTAGAGCATTCTCTGGCCCCCTCGTGCCAAGCCTTCCCTGGACAATAACCCTCTGAAGGTAACCCCTCTTCCCTGCTCTCCCTCGTGGGTAATGGGTGCCTGTCCTTGAACTTCAGGTGGGCTCCTTTCGCTCAGCCTTGTTTCCATGGGGTCTGTCCACGTGGGTGCGTAGGGCTGTGATGGTTTCTTTTCGTGCTGCGTATGTGTACGTTGCTTTTTACCTGATGCTTCAGCTCCCTTCCAAGTTTAGTGTAAGCCAAGAATAGCCACCCCACTGCCTCTGGATCTGAGACAAGTGACCTCCCAGATTGGCTCGTTTTAGAAGGAACTTCAGCTGAAACTGAAACAGTCATGGGCTGCCTCTCAAACTGGTTACACGACCTGAGGGTAATTGCAGGACGGCAGATCAGCTGGCCAGCTTGGGGGTCAGGCTTTTAAAGGCAGGCCTAGAAGAACTGCTATGATATGCATAAAATTTGGAGGCTGCTTTTCATGGAAAATGCACAACCCATTTCTTGTACACTCTCTCCATCCCCTTTTTCTTCTAAATGAGAGGAAGGTAGAATTAAGGTGCCATCAGAAAAGACGCCCCCCCCCCCCCCCCCCAACTCCTAGGCAGGGCCATGGAGGGTCCTTTCAATACAGCATTAGTGGATATAAACAGTACAAAGGATCTCGTTGGAAATGTTCACTCCCAGCCCATTCTGAGGAAAAGGATTCAGGAGGCCTGGAAACCTACATCATTCAGACATTTCCAGGGACCCGTCTGTGTTAAAATTTGAGAACTGTTCTAGAGGAAGGGACAGTGCGGCACGTCTTTTTGGTGGATCCTGGAGGAAAAAAAAGTCTGAAAAGGGAAACTATGTCACCCAGGGTCAAGATTTGTAATTGACTTGTTTTGGATATTTGGAAGAAACAGAGGAAAGAGAGAGGACACACGCATACCCTGTAGCCAAGGCTATACATTAATATCTCTCCTGTTTCACAAGTAAAAAAATCCTATAAAAAATAATCCAGGGAAAATAATAAAGAGGTTACAATTTTAAATCCTCAGAAGACAAAAGATACGCAATTACAGTTTGAGCAATTTTCTCATTCTATGAGACTCATTCAGAAAGAAAACATGTAAGCCCCACTCATTTTCTTTTGGCACTGTAACCTAGGACGGGGAGGATGCTGAGTGTGGCAGGGGGCACTAACAAGGGCCCTGGGGGCCTATATTTGTAAAAATATAAACGTTAGGCTTAGGAATCCTGTTTTGAATGACAAAGACAGATCTGTAAAGTGTTTTGTCATTTTAGGTTTCAAAACCTCATCCTGATCAACTACCATGATATAGTATACATCTTAAGTGGCAAAAGCAAGATGCATTGTGAACTGTATACTGTCAGGGCTGCAAAATTAAGAAAAATCACTTGCATGTCTCCCTATATATATATACTTTAATATAAATATATTTATATATATGTAATATATATACATGCATATGTGCTCAGTCGCTCAGTGGTGTCTTACTCTTGGCAACCCCATGGACTATAGCCTGTCAGACTCCTCTGTCCATGGGATTTCTCAGGCAAGGATACTGGAGTGAGTTGCCATTTCTTCCTTCAGGGGATCTTCCTGACCCAGGGATTGAACCAATGTTTCCTGCGTCTCCTACTTTGGCAGGTGAACTCTCTACCACTAAGCCTCCTGGGAAGCCCTATATATACAAACATACATATGGTCAGCAACGATTACTTCTAAATGTGGGATTTCTGGATTTGGGGTGGAGGTTAGTGACCAAGGAAGGACTTTCACTTTTTATTTTATATTGGTTTTTATTTTTAGAATTGTTTTCTGGCAGTAGCCTGCCCTATTTTTCTAATCAAAAAAAGAACAATTAAAAGAATATGCTCATGTGTAAGTAGTTAGGATAAGTTGACTTAAATTAACGCAATTGACGTGGCCTGATTCTGGCCTTGCCTGCTGTGTGAGTCCTGTGCTGACTGCTTGATGCCCAAGGTCGTGGGTTGGGTGGGGGGTTCTGTAGGAAGCAGATCGTGCATTGAATTGGGCTGCAGATCCACCAGCCAGCCATCTCTCTCTCACTGACCATCTGAAAGACAGTTGACAAGCCTTCCTCCAAAAGATGTTGGCCGCAGGGATACCTTCTGAGGATACATAACATTCAAAAGAGACCCAAGTCAGTCACTCCTTGTACTTGAACAGCCTGTGTTATCCACATGAGGGTCCTGGAATCTAACCATAGATTGGAATGCCTTTCCATTAGAGCCCAGCTCAACTGCCAGTGTAACATCCCAAGATTTGTTAACACATGGCCCATCCCCGAGTCCCTGTCACGGGAAAAGACCCGAGGTCAGGGTCTGAGACAAGGGGATTTCCCACCCCCACTCCCCCACCCCACCCCCCTCCCCCCCGCAACGCTGCCGTATGGGTTTCATTATCTCCTTTGATCCGCCTGCCACCCAAGGTGAGGCTGTTAGTCCACACGGCTGGCCTGGAAAAACTGTGGCGCCGCGCCCCCTGGTGGCAGAGGCAGACATGCTCCCGGGGTTGTGTTAATAATGGGCCGGGTCATGAACTGGTTGAGCTTCATCTCGGACTTGATTCACGTTTCTGCTCAGACAAATCTGACCTTGGGCGTGACCGCGTCGCAGGCAGCGCTCCCGTCCTCCAGAGTTTGTTTCATGAGCGAGATTTCCTTACATTTTTACTATCAGTTGTACTGCCTGAAGGTACTTAAATATTTCACTTGTTTAAAATTAAATCCTCGTTGGAAATGTACACCTAAGGGAAACAGGCCTCCTAGGTGGCTTGTCCTTTCCAATCACTTAGGGTCCTTGCCACTTACAATGTTGACCATGGACCAGGAGCATCTCCTGCCCATCCCCCTACCCAGCGGGCTGGCTGCCTAAGAACCTGCATTTTAACAAAACCCACAGATTTCTGTGTATGTTAAAGACAGAGAAACATGGATGCGGTTGGTACTTCCTCTTAGATGAGATGACTAGGACTTCATAACTTCCCCATTTGTGGCTAACAAATTATAACACTCAAGACTACATGTACCATTTTATTCTGGTCAACTTTCTGTGTCTCATTTGCTTTTAAACACTTCTTAAATATGGAAAACCAACAAAGCCAAACTCCTAAGGTTTAAGCATTCAAATCAGTCTACAAGCAATAGATTCTGAGGTCCCTGAGGTATAAGAATTCCAGCTACACCATTAAATGTTTAGCTGTGAATAGCAAGTTCCTCCAATCCGGAAAATATTCAGAAGAGGAATTTCTAAGTTAAATCCCAGGCCGGTGATAAACTATGTTAGTTCACACCACCACCAGTGTATGATACACAAAACATAGTCTAAGTTAAACTTTGAAAAAGCAGTGTGAGAATTTGAGACTACAACCTTATGTTGATATAATACTTATTCTTTTCTTTCAGTGCTTCTCTGCATAGTCTGCATAAGTCATATTCTCATTAGACTATTATGTCCAAAAATACCAAGTTTTCAAGTCAGATGATAAAAATGATCAAAGGAATGAAAACACTAGTCCTTTGACAAATTAAAATAGAGTGTAATGATTTCTTTTAACTTTTTGCATGCTTGCATGCTAAGTCGCTTCAGTCATGTCCAACTGTTTGCAACCCTATGGACCATAGCCCGCCAGGCTCCTCTGTCCATGGAATTCTCCAGGCAAGAATACTGGAGTGAGTTGCAATGCACTCCTCCAGGGAATCTTCCGGATCCAGGGATCGAACCCAAATCTTTTATGCCTGCTGCATTGGGCAGGCGGGTTCTTGATCATCAGCACAACCTGGGAAGCCCTTTAAACTTTTTATTTTGAACTAATTTTAAACTTACAGAAAGTTGCAAAAATAGTTCCTCTCAGGAACTTGCCCTAAGGTTATCACATTGGGTATCTACTACACAATAATCAAATCTATAAAATTAACACGGGGACTTCTCTGTGTTAGGACTTTGCCTTCTAATGCAGGGGATGCAGATGTCAATCCCTGGCCAAGGAGCTAAAATCCCACATGCCTGAGAGCCAAAAAGCCAAAACATAAAGCAGAAGCAATATTGTAACAAATTCAATAAAGACTTATAAAATGGACCACAAAAAAAAAATCTTAAAAAAGATTAAATTACTACAGTTATACTATTGCTAACAAAATACAGACCGTATTCAAATGTCATCACCTTTCCTTCTAATATCCCCTTTCTGTTCAAGATAGAATTCTCTGGTCTCCCACACTGCGTTCAGTTATTTTCTTTTCCACTAATCTCTGACAATTCTTTTTCCTTATCTTTCATGATCTTGACACTTTTGAGGAGTATTGGTGGTTTATTTTGTAGAATGTCTCTCAATTTAGGTTTCTCTAATGTCTTCTCAAGATTTGCATGAGGTTATCCATTTTGGGCAATGAAATGACACTGAGTTCTCTTTGCATTGTATCAAGAGGTTTGTAATGTCCATATGTCTCATTACTGGTGATATTAACCTGGATCACTTGGAGTTAATATCTTGGGAGGCGATACCTTGGAAACAGGTCAACTTGTTTCCCTTCAAAATTTCACCCATTAGTTTTAGCATCCATCGATGGATCTTGTCCCCAGTAATGATTATTGTGGTACTCAACCATTTTATTAAAAGTTGCTTACCATTTCCCTGACGTATTTAATAAATTCTAGAGGAGACTGAGTGTGTGTGAGTAGGCTGGGAATTTGAGAAGGGAGAGGAGGTATGTTCAAATAATGAATGAGGGGTGGGGACAGGAAAGCAGAAAGAAAAGAAAGTGAAGTCACTCAGTCGTGTCTGACTTCATGGACTGTAGCCTGGCAGGCTCCTCTGTTCATGGAATTTTCCAGGTAAGAATAATGGAGTGGGTTGCCATTTCCTTCTCCAGGGGATCTTTGCAACCCAGGAATCGAACTCCCAGGAGCTGCCAAGGAAGCCCTGGAAAGCAGAAGGGCTCCTCTAAATGCGGTATTGTTAGCATGTCTTGAAATCCCAGGAAGCTGTAACTGTCGCACCTGATTTCAAGACCTCCTAGACAAGATTTCACAACCTCTCCATCCATATGAATCGACCAGTCAAGGAATCAAGGCTTGTAAGACTTAGAATTATGCCTTTAAAGGACAAGAAATCTGTTCAGAGTGGGAAAACCGAATAACTAACCACCTCCATGATCCCACACCTAGTGTTAGTAAAATGCACAGATAAGCTGAGGTAATTATTTACAGTGAAATAGTTGGCATTTTTTATTTTAAAGTCATCCATACTATATTAGTATTAACAAATTCTTTTGATAGACACCATTTTTGTCTTTGATTCCTTGAAATAGTTTTCATAGAGAAGTCTTTGGCTAGACTTACTGGGTATTATGCTTTTGGTTACCAAATTTTAAAATGTCATGATTTAAAGGTGTTTTGTTTTGTTCTTAAAACGTGTATTCTCTCTTTAAGAGAAACTTCAGAGGCCCTGAAGTTACAACATGAGCTCCTTGCTCCACACGCCAATCACTTTTATTCCTTCCTAAGCAACAATCTCTGGTTCCAGAACTGTGAGTGAATATTTTGCCAACAGCAGGGCTGGAAGGAACCAGGAGGTATTTTCATGTTTTCCTTAAATAAGGAAACAGGAAAAAAAGAAGGAACCAGGACTTTGGTTTAACTGACTTGAAAAAAAAGGAACCAGGACTTTAGCTTAACTGACCAGAATACTCAAAAAGAGAGGAATCAAATTATTAATATAAGGAACAAAGGAGGCTATAAGCATCACAGAAATATTAATTAGAAGGAAGTACTATGAACTATAAACAATAGTATACCAAGAAATTAGATAACCTAGATGAAATATACAAATTCTTAGAAAGTCACAAACTACCCAAACTGACTCAAGAATAAATATCTGAATTAACCTATAACAAGAGATAAAATTAGTAATCAAGAAACCTCACAAAGTGCAGGACCAGATGGCTTCACAGATGAGTTTTACCAAATGTTTAAGGAAGAATTTAAATGAATGCTTTACAAACTCTTACAAAAATAGAAGAGGGAACATTTTACAACTCATTCTATGAGGCCAGTATTTTTCTGATACCAAAACCAGTCAATGACATCACAGCGGGAAAAAGAAACTTATGAATATAGATGACAAAATCCTCAACAAAATACTAAAAATCTGACTCCAGGGACATACACAAAGGATTATACACCATGAGCAATTATAAATTAACCCAGGAAAGCAAGATTGGTTTGGTATATAAGAATCAACAAATAATACTGCATTTCAGTAAAATAAAGGGCAAAAAAAACATGATCATCTCTATTGATGCCAAAAAAATTTGACAAAACTCAACATCCCTTTGTGATTTAAAAAAAAAAAAAATACTCAACAGACCACACAGAGAAGAAAAGTTCCTCAGAATGTCAAAGGGCATCTGTGAAGAAGCCAAAGAAACATCATAATAGCAAAACACAGAAGCTTTTGCTCTAAGATTGGAAGCATGAAAAGGTTATCTGCTCCCAAAACTTCTATTCAATATGGTATGAGAGATTCTAGCCAGGGCAATCAGGCAAGAAAAAAGTAATAAGAGGCACCATATGATAAAGGACAAAATAAACCTATTTCTATTTGCAGGAATCTGCACAAAAGGTATTAAAGCTAATAAATGCCTTTAGCAAAAATGCAAGATACAAAATCAACATACAAAAATCAGTTGAATTTCCTTCCATACCATAGTAGTAAATTTGACAATAAAATTTTTTTAAAACTCCATTTACAATAGTTTCAAAAAGAATGAAGCACCTGGAATAAATTTGGCAAGACAAGTCCTTAGAAACCTACAAAACATCATTGAAAGAAACGAGAGACCTAACGAAATGGAAAGACAACTTGTGTTCAAGGACTGGAATACTTAATATTGTTTAGATGGCAGTATTCTTTCAACTGATCTACAGATTTAATGCAATACTTCTTAAAATTCCTGCTTCCCTTTCGCAGAAATTAACAAGTTGATTTTGAAATCTACGTGGATACAGGCTTTCAGTTTCCAGTTCAACATATAAGGAGATTGGAAGTTGTTGCTCTTCCTTAACAATTTGTCTTGTGTTTATTAACGTAATTAAAAGCTGAACAAGCTGGAAAAATCAGCAACTCTTTTAAGAACCATTGAGAGAACTGAGGTCACAGGCAAAGTGTTGCCCTCAAAATTAAAGAGACAGACATGAAAATATTAATACAGAAAATCACAAATTACCAGAACAGAAACCCTAAGCACAAACCTCCCAGGACCTCAGTGCCAAGGTAATAAACATGCAAACTATAACTGATGAGTTTCTGGAGGCTCAGGGTGGGCAAGTCTGGGAGGTAAAACTCCAGGGACTGAAGCAGTCGTAAGAGGGATCTTACACTTTTGTGATTTTTACCTCCCGGGACTTGATCAGATCTTCACAATGATATTGAAGAAAATCCCCTCATGCTTCCAGCATGGAGAGAAGAAAAGGAGCATTCTGTCCTTCTTCATCAGGCTTGTCCTCAAGAGAAACTCTCTTACCCGACCCTAAACTCTAGGGGACTTATCAGAGCCTAAACAACCCAGGAAATACCCAATTCCAGCCCACTCTAGCCATCTGTCCCACCTAAGCGGGTAGGGGAAACTAAGAAGCACTTACGAACATCACAGGTCAGAGGTACAAGGTCACTGAAAGACTGAAGTTGCATCAACAGGACTGCAGAACGCTCCCCTCCCCCTCCACCTCACCATCACTTTACTAAAGGCCTCCTTATGGCAGTTCCATTTACTCAGTATACCACATCTGACTATCAAGAAAAAATTACAAGACATACCAAAAGGCAAGAAACACAGTTTGAAGAGACAGAGCAAGCGTCAAAATCAAACTGAGAAATGACAAAAGATGTTGGAATTATCAGACTAAGAAGTGAAAACGATCATGATTAATACAGTAAAGTTTCTAATGCGTGAAGTAGAAACCGCATAAGAACAGATGGGCAATGGAGCAGAGAGATGGAAATTCTAAGGAAGTATCTAAAAGAAATGGAAAGGATTGAAAATATTATGAAGGAAGTGAAGAACGCTTTTGATGAGCTCACTAGTATACTGGATACAGCTGAGGAGACTGAATTTGAGGCTATGTCAGCAGAAACTGCCAAAATGAAAAAGCAGAGAGAAAAAAACAACTGGAAAAAAAGTCACAGAACCAAATATCCAATAATTGTGGGATTACAGAAATAAGGTATAACAATCATATAATAGGAATACCAGAAAAAGAAGGAAGGAATATAAATATCTGAAGCAATGATGACTGATAACTTACTCCGAATTAATGTTGGACATCAAGTCACAGATCCAGGAAACTCAGAGAACACCAAACAGGATAAGTGCCAAAAAAAAAGCTTGAAAGAAGTCAGATTAAAAAAAAAAACACCTTATCTTTAGCATAGCATGGATAAGAACTGCATTTAATTTCTCTTCAGAAACCATGCAAACAACATAAGAGTGGTGTGATTTATTTAAAGTATTGAAAGAGAAATACTCCAAGCTGGAATTTTGAACACTACAGAATTATCCTTCAGCAGTGTAGGAGAAGGACTTTCAGACAAATAAAACTTGAGGGAATTTGTTCCCAGTAGATAAGCCCTGAAAGAAATGTTAAAAGAAGTTCTTCAGGGAGAAGAAAAATGATAGAGGTCAGAAACGTGGATTTACATAAAGACGGGAGCGCCAGACAGGGGATACACTTGTGCCCAGTCGTGTCTGACTCTTTGCGACCCCATGTGCTGTAGCCCATCAGGCTCCTCTGTCCATGGGATTTTCCAGGCAAGGATGTTGGAGTGGGTTGCCATTTCCTTCTCCAGGGGATCTTCCCAACCCAGGGATCGAACGAGCATTTCTTATGTCTCCTGCACTGGCAGGTGAGTCCTGCCACTAGCACCATCTCGGAAGCCTCATAGAGAAGGGATAAATGAAGGTAAAATGAAAGTTTTTATTTTTCTTATTCTTAATTGAGCTGACATACAGAAGTTCATTACAATAATAATAGCAACAATGTACTTGACTGTGAGACACATATTTTTGAATGACAGCAATGATACAAAGGACGGAGGGGAAGATTAGTATTATCTTGTTACTGAACTTGTTACTATAAGGTATTTGCACCAACTGTGAAGGAATGTAGCATAATTTGAAAGTGAACTTGGTTTCATCGTAAATGTGTATTACAGACTCTACAGCAGCCACCAAAAGAAGTACAACTGATACGCCAAGAAAGGGAAAAGAATTGAATCGTATAAAATGCTACCTAAAACCCACAAATATCAGAAACAGAGAGGAGAACAAAAATAGGGTCAAAAAAATAGAGCAATGAATGGAAAACAACAGCAAATATGGTAGATCTGAATCCAATTGTATCAATAATTGCATTAAATAGCTATAATGGAAAATAATTTCAAAAATATATATGTGTATATGTATAACTCAATCACCTTGTTGTGTACTTGAAGCACTGTAAGTCAACTATACTTCAATACAATGTATATATTAAAAAAATAATCACTTTAACAAACACCCCCAAGCCTCTATTCACTCGGAATCCCGCTCTCATTGGGTGTATATTTATTCTGAATAGGAGACATTATATTGTTAAAAGTGTAAAAAATAAAATCACTTTAAACACCAGTGGTTTAAAATATAGCAAATAAAAGGCAGATTGTCAGGGTGGATCAAAAAGCAAGACTCAACTACACGTTGTCTCTAAGAAACACACTTAAAATATGAAGCTACACATCGATTAACAATAAAGAGATGGAGAAAGATGTTACCATAGTTATACTAATAAGAAAGTGGAGTAATAAGCAGAAAGTGGAGTAGCTGTATTAATTTCAGACAGGTCAGACTTCAGAGCAAGGAAAGTTATCAGGGATAAAAAGGGATATTACATAATGATGAAGTGGTCAGTTCTCCAAGAATATATAACAAGCCTTAATGAGTTTATCTGTGTCTAACAACACAGTGTCAGATTATGTGGGTCAAAAACTGATGGAGTTGTAAGGAGAAAGAGATGAATTCATTATTATAGATGGAGACTTCCACACCCTTCTCTCAGAAATGGACAGGTTCAGCAGACAGAAAATCAGTGAGGACATAGTTGAGCTCAACAGCACCATCAATCAACTGGGTACAATTGACAGCTATTGATTACTTCATCCAGCAAAAGCAAAATACACATTCTTCTGAAAGCTCACATGGACATTCACCAAGATAGATCACATTCTGGGCCATAAAAAACACCTTAACAAATTCAAAAGAACAGAAATCACAGAAAGTAAGTGCTTAGGCCACAGCTGAATTAAACTAGGAATCAATAACAGAAAGCTGGAAAGTCCCCCAGATATCTGGAGATTAAACAAAACATTTGCAAATGATACTCGAGTCAAGAAGAACTCTCAAGAAAAAAATTAAAATGCTTTGCAGTAAATGAAAATTAAAATGCAACTTATTAAAATTGGTGGGATACAATAAAAGCAGTGCTTACAGGAAAATTTATAGCAATGAATGATTATATTAAAAAAATAAGAAGAATCTAAAATCAACAATCTAAAAGCCTTATAGTTTAGGGAAATAGAAAAAGAAAATGATTTGGATTTTACTTAAATCCAAAGTAAGCAGAAGGAAAGAAATAAAATGTCAACAGAAATCAATGAAATTGGAAGCATGAAAACAATAGATACTATCAGCAAAATCAAACTAGTTCTTCAAAAAGATTGATGACCTCAATAAGCATCCAGCCAGGTTGATTAAGTAAAAAGGAAGCAGAAAAATGATTAATACAGAAATATAAGAGGGGTCATCACTGCTGATCCCAGGATATTAATGGGATAATAAAGGAATAATATAAATAACTCTATACCCACAAATTTGATAACCTATATGAAATAGACGCATTCCTTTAAATGTGCCAAAATTTACACAATTTGAATATTAATCTGAATATGTGTAGAAAAGATAGTATGGTTTTGTATATATATATAAGAAATTGAATCAATAATTAATAACTTTCCAAAACAGAGAGTACCAGACCAAATCAATGCACTAGTGAATTCTATGAAACATGTAAGGAAAAATTTATACCAATTCTCTACAATCCCTTCTAGAAGGTAATAGATATAAAAAGAGGCCTTTCTAACTCATTTCATAAAGCCAGCATTACCGTGATCTCAAAACCAGTTCATAATGTTAATTTCAGTTAATGCTATTGATGCTGGTACAACAGTTTATTATTACTATTTCCCTTACATTATATTATTATTGTTAATTATTATTATTATTGACTGACTTGGGTCCCTCCAAATTCACAGGCTGAAGCTTTAACCCCCAATATAGCTGTACATGAAGACAGGAATAAATAACTGAGGTTAAATGAGGTCATAAGAGTGGGGCCCTAGTCCAATAGGATCCTTATACGAGAAACCAGGAGCCCACTCACAGCAGAAAGGCCATGTGAGGACACAGCGAGGAGGCCACCTACAAGCAGGGAAGAGAGCTGAAGTCTGTCCTTCTGGCACCTTGGTCTTGGACTTTCAGCCTCCAGAACTTGAGAAAAACAAATTTTCATTGCTTAAGCCACCCGGTCTTTAGTATCCTGTTCAGTTCAGTCACTCAGTCGTGTCCTACTCTTTGTGACCCCATGAACCGCAGCACGCCAGGCCTCCCTGTCCATCACCAACTCCCAGAGTTCACCCAAACCCATGTCCATCGAATCGGTGATGCCACCAGCCATCTCATCCTCTGTCGTCCGCTTCTCCTCCTGCCCTCAATCTTTCCCAGCATCAGGGTCTTTTCCAATGAGTCAGCTCTCTGCATCAGGTGGCCAAAGGATTGAAGTTTCAGCTTGAACATCAGTCCTTCCAATGAACACCCAGGACTGATCTCCTTTAGGATGGACTAGTTGGATCTCCTTGCAGTCCAAGGGACTCTCAAGAGTCTTCTCCCACACCACAGTTCAAAAGCATCAATTCTTTGGCGCTCAGCTTTCTTTACAGTCCAACTCTCACATTCATACATGACCACTGGAAAAACCATAGCCTTGACTAGACAGACCTTTGTTGGCAAAGTAATGTCTCTGCTTTTGAATATGCTATCTAGGTTGGTCATAACTTTCCTTCCAAGGAGTAAGTGTCTTTTAATTTCATGGCTGCAGTCACCATCTGCAGTGATTTCGGAGCCCCCCAAATTAAAGTCTGACACTGTTTCCACTGTTTCCCCATCTATTTGCCATAAAGCAATGGGACCGGATGCCATGATCTTAGTTTTCTGAATGTTGAGCTTTAAGCCAACTTTTTCGCTCTCCTCTTTCACTTTCATCAAGAGGCTCTTTAGTTCTTCTTCACTTTCTGCCATAAGGGGGTGTCATCTGCATATCTGAGGTTATTGATATTTCTTCTGGCAATTTTGATTCCAGCTTTTGCTTCCTCCATCCCAGCATTTCTCATGATGTACTCTGCATAGAAGTTAAATAAGCACGGTGACAATATACAGTGTTGGTGTACTCCTTTTCCTATTTGGAACCAGTCTGTTGTTCCATGTCCAGTTCTAACTGTTGCTTCCTGACCTGCATACAGGTTTCTCAAGAGGCAGGTCAGGTGGTCTGGTATTCCCATCTCTTTCAGAATTTTCCACAGTTTATTGTGATCCACACAGTCAAAGGCTTTGGCATAGTCAATAAAGCAGAAATAGATATTTTACTGGAACTCTCTTCCTTTTTTGATGATCCAGTGAGTGTTGGCAATTTGATCTTTGGTTCCTCTGCCTTTTCTAAAACCAGCTTGCACATCTGGAAGTTCACGGTTCACATATTGCTGAAGCCTGGCTTGGAGAATTTTAAGCATTGCAGCAGCTCAAACAGACTAATACAATTATTATTCAAATTTTTATAAACATTTGCTCAGAAAGGATAAAATGGTTGATTGTAGTAGAGGTGGCTTCCCAGGTGGTTCAGTGGTAAAGAATCCGCCTGCCAATGCAGGAGACTTCAGGAGCTGAGGGTTCAATCCTTGGGTGACAAAAATGAAAAGATTATTGTTAAAGAAAACCACATATCTCAAGTTAAGGAATTTAGTGCTTTTCTAAATTGGAAAATGGGAGAATACAAGAGTCTGGGTGCCCCCAAATCATTCCTTTGATCTGCACTCAGCCATCTGGGTTGTTTACATTGTGAGTTTCCTCAAGTGGCTGCAGGTTGATGACTGCTAGGTGGCGGGCATTCTTTGTTTCCTTCCTGAGTTCCCTCAGGGCTCACCATGAGTAGGGGGCTGCAGGGGTTAATGATGACAATCTTTTGTTAATCTTTTGTTTACTGATACTGCAGGCAATGTTTTATTTCTCTTATTTATATGCTAAGTCACTTCAGTCGTGTCCAACCCTATATGACCCTATGGACTATAGCCTACCAGGTTCCTCTGTCCAAGGGGATTCTCCAGGCAAGAATACTGAAGTGGGTTGCCATGCCCTCCTCCAGAGGATCTTCCCAACCCAGGGACTAAATTCAGGTATCACGCCTTGCAGGCGGATTCTTTACCATCTGAGCCACCAGGGAAGCTCTCTTATTTATACTCTCTTTGTTAAAAAAATTTTATTTTCTTATTATTATTTTTTACTTTACAATATTGTATTGGCTTTGCCATACATCAACATGAATTCGCCACGGGTGTACACGTGTTCCCCATCCTGAACCCCCCTCTCACATCCCTCCCCATACCATCCCTCTGGGTCATCCCAGTGCACCAGCCCCAAGCATCCTGTATCCTGCATCATACCTAGACTGGCAATTCATTTCTTATATGATATTATACATGTTTCAATGCCATTCTCCCAAATCATCCCACCCTCTCCCTCTCCCACAGAGTCCAAAAGACTGTTCTATACATCGGTGTCTCTTTTGCTGTCTCGCATACAGGGTTATCATTACCATCTTTCTAAATTCCATATATATGCGTTAGTATACTGTATTGGTGTTTTTCTTTCTGGCTTACTTCACTCTGTATAATCGGCTCCAGTTTCATCCACCTCATTATAACTGATTCAAATGTATTCTTTTTAATGGCTGAGTAATACTCCATTGTGTATCTGTACCACAGCTTTCTTATCCATTCATCTGCGAGGTTGCTTCCATGTCCTGGCTATTATAAACAGTGCTGTGATGAACATTGGGGTACACATGTCTCTTTCAATTCTGGTTTCCTCGGTGTGTATGCCCAACAGCAGGATTGCTGGGTCATAAGGCAGTTCTATTTCCAGTTTTTTAAGGAATCTCCACACTGTTCTCCAGAGTGGCTCTACTAGTTTGCATTCCCACCAACAGTGTAAGAGGGTTCCCTTTTCTCCACACCCTCTCCAGCACTTATTGCTTGTAGACTTTTGGATCGCAGCCATTCTGACTGGTGTGAAATGGTACCTCACTGTGGTTTTGATTTGCATTTCTCTGATAATGAGTGATGTTGAGCATCTTCAATAGAATTTCAAAATTTGTAGACTATTGACTCTAAGCTATGTCTGAAATGCTTTCGTATATCTGAAAATAAATATTCCAATATGAAAGATAAATCTGAAGATGTCTTATTCCATTCAGCATTGGACAAGCGGCATCGTTTCTGACCACATATGTGTTGCCTGTACAATCACGTGATCATCGACCGGAAAAAAGGTAGGGCGGTGAAATAGGGGAATCAGGTTAGGAAGACTTCCGAAGACTAGGACCAGGAAAAGTCAAAGAGCAAATCAGAGCCCAATGTTGGAGTCAGAGCTAAACTCTGATGCATCCTTACACCATGTGTCAGCATTTCCTATGAAATCCAATGGAACTCAACATGCCTAAGTGAACTCTAGCAGACCAGAGTCTCAAGTCTTTGAGAAATGCAGTATCACTTTTAGCATATTTTAAATTTGCAATCTAAAAAGTTTTCCCACTTTGTTAAGATGTATGTAATAAAAACCAGGCAGCATTTGGACATTCTGAACGGAACAAGCTCTCCAAAGGCTTATTCTCTGAAGCTTTCAGTTACGGTACGCCTGACCTCAGATCCACCGAAGCTGGTCTGCATGCCCTAGCCCCCTTGGAGGGGAGCCAATCATTTCTGTGACTTGGTCAGATCCTTCCAAGGGGATTAGATGACAACTTTATGGAGGAATTACCCTTACTGCTGGAAGAGCACAGGCAACTCTGGGAGTCTAGCATGATGGATGTGCCAGTGAGAAGTGTGTATTTTTGATAAGTTGTACTTTTCTTTTTCATTTAGTTCAAAATAGCTGTAAATTTCTCTTGAGACTTCTTCTTTGACCCATGTGTTATTCAGAAGTGTCTTTTTTTTTTTGATTTCCAACTATTACAGGATTTTTGGACTGTCTTTCTGTTACTGATTTCCAGTTTAATTCCACTGTGGCCTGAGAATGTATTTTGTACAATGTCTATTCTTTTAAGTGTGTTAAGGTGTGATTTATGACAAAGGACATGGTCAGTCTTCATGTAAGAGCCACATGGGCTTGAGAAGATTGTGTGTTCTGCTGTTGTTGGAAGAAGTATTCTATAAATGTCAGGGTGACTGATGGTGGTGTTCCTATTAGCTATATCCTTCCAGGTTTTCTACTTGCTTCATCTATCAGTTACTGAAAGAGCGGTGCGGAAGTCATCCGCTATAATAGTGAGTTTGTCTATTTCTCCTTGAAATTCAGTTGATTTTTGCCTCAAATATTTTGATACTAAATGCTTTCACACTTAGAACTATGATGCTTTCTTGGGAAATTTACCCCTTTATTGTTCTGCGAAGTCACTTCAGTCGTGTCCGACTCTGTGCGACCCCATAGACGGCAGCCCACCAGGCTCCCCCGTCCCTGGGATTCTCCAGGCAAGAACACTGGAGTGGGCTGCCATTTCCTTCTCCAATGCATGCAAGTGAAAAGTGAAAGTGAAGTCGCTCAGTCGCGTCCGACTCTTAGCGACCCCATGGCCTGCAGCCCACCAGGCTCCTCCATCCATGGGATTTTCCAGGCAAGAGTACTGGAGTGGGGTGCCATCACCTTCTCCATTTATTGTCCTATAATCCTCTTATTTATATCTGACTTTTTTTTCTTGTGTTGAAGTCAGTTTTAACTGAAATGAATGTGACTAACTCCAGCTTTCTTTTGATTCATGTTAACATGATCTATCTTTCTCTGCCCCTTTATTTTCAGCATATATGAACCTTTAGATTTAAAGAGAATTTCTGGTGGACAAAGTATATTTGAATCTTTTTTTTTCCTTTCACTCTGACAATGTCTGTCTTCTAATTCTGGTATTTAGAACATTCACATATATTGACTACTGATATAGTTAGATTAATATCTACTGCATTTAAAACTGTTTTCTATTCATCACACTTGTTTGTATTTCTTCTTTCCTGCCATCTCTGGTTTTAATTGAACATTTTATACTATTCCATTTTCTTTCCTTTCTTGGTGTAGAGATTGTTATTTTAACAAATTTAGTGGTTGCTCTAGAGTTTACAGTACACATCTCCGGAACTTCCCTGGTGGTCCAGTGGTTAAGACTGCGTTTTTCAATTCAACGGGCACGGGTTCAATCCCTGGTTGGGGAGCTAAGATCCCGCATGTCTTAGAGCCAAAAAACCAAAGCATAAAACTAAAGTAATATTGTAACAAATTCAATAAAGACTTTAAAAATAGTCTGCATCAAAAACAACAACAACAACCTGACTCATATTTTTTTTTAAATAGCAATATACATTTGCAACTAATCTAAGCTCACCTTCAAATAACACTATATCATCTTACATGTGTTGTTGCTACTTTATAACAGAATATTCCCAATTCTTCCTTCTCATCCTGTATGACTTTGCTGTCCTTTGTTTCATATATCGATATGCTTTAGCCACCCAATACATTATTACTATTATTGAAAAAGTTATACTTCAATATCAGTTAAGAGTAAGAAAAAATAGGTACTACATAAAACTGGGTTTCCTTGGTGGCTCAGCTGGTAAAGAATCTGCCTGCAATGCGGGAGACCTGGCTTCGATCCCTGGGTTGGGAAGATACCCTAGAGAAGGGAATGGCTACCTACTTCAGTATTCTGGCCTGGAAAATTCCATGGACTGTTACAGTCCGTGGGGTTGCAGAGTTGGGCACAACTGAGTGACTTTCACTTTACTTTTGGAGAAGGAAATGGCAACCCACTCCATTTATTCTTGCCTGGAGAAGCCCATGGACAGAGAAGCCTGGCAGGCTACAGTCCACAGGGTCACAAGAGTCAGACACGACTTAGCAACTAAACCACATAAAACTTAAAAGCCTCTGCACACCAAAAAGAAAACATCAACAAAATGAAAAAGCAAGTTACAGAGTGGGAGAAAATATTTGCAACTTATGTATCTGATACGGCATTCATATCCAAATTATATAAAGAACTCATACAACTCAATAGGAAAAAACCTAATAATCTGATTTTAAAATGGGGAGAGGAACTGAATAAACATTTTTTCCAAAGTCATAAAAATGGCCAACAAGTGCCTAAAAAGGTGCTTAACGTGGCTAATAGTCAGGGAAAGGCAAATTAAAATCACAATTAAATGGTTATCATCAAAAGCATGAGAAACATGGGAATTCCTTGCCAGTCCAGAGGTTAGGACTTGGAGCTTCCACTGCCAGGGCCCAGATTCAATCCCTGGTCGGAGAACTAAGATCCCACAGACAGAGCAGCACTAGAGGTTTGGGGAACCAGGAGCAACAACAAGTGCTGGCGAAGATGTGGAGGAGAGGGGACCCTTATGCACCGTTAGTGAGAATGTACACTGGGGAAGTCGCGATGGAGAAACATGTGAAGGTTTCTAAAAATAAAAAATAAAAATAGAGCTACCACCTCATCTAGTAATGGCACTTCTGGATATTTATCTGAAGGAAACAAGACCACTATCTTGAAAAGATATTTGGGTTCCCATGTTTATTGCAGTATTATTTACAATAGGCAAGACATGGAAATAAATTAAGTGCCCACTGATGAGCATTAAAAGTGGATTAAAAAAAAGAAAAGGCAGCCATTAAAAGGAAAGAAATCTTGCCATTTGAGAAACAAAGAAGGACCTTGAGGGTGTTATGCGAAGTGAAATAAGTCAGATAAACATACGGTTTTATTTCACTTCTATGTGAAATCTAAAACAAATCAAACGTGTCAACACAGAAAACAGATTGGTGATTGCCAGAGGCTGGGGTTGGGAGTAGGCAATTGGGTGAAAGTGGGAAAAAGAGTAAGAAAAATGAAAATGCTTATCTTTACCTTTTAAAAATTTCCTTCTCTAATGCTTTTCCTTTTTTTTAATGTAGATCCAAGTTTCTTACTTATGTAATTTTTTTTCTTCATGAAGAACTTCCTACACATTTGTTTCTGGACAGGTGTGCTGGCAATGAATTTCCTCCGTTTTTGTTTAATGGAGAAAATATTTCTCCTTCACTTTTGAAGGATAATTTTGCTTGATATAGAATCTTAATTTTTTCTTTCAACATTTTAAATATTTCACTTCACTGTCTGCTTGCCTACACAGTTTCTGATGAGAAATCCTCCATAATTCTTATCCTTATTTCTCTATAGATAAGACCCCTCCCCTCCAACACTGTCTTCTTTTAAGACTTTCTCATTAGTTTCCTGTAATTTGAATATGATATATCTAAGTGTAGCGTTTTTTTTATATTTGTCTTGGTTTTCTCTGAGCTTCCTAGGTCTATGGTTTGAAACCATAGGTTTGGTTTGGTCCTAGGTCATTAATTTTTGAAAAGTCCCTGTCATTATCACTTCAAATATGTCATCTTCGTCTTTCTTTTCCTTTTGGTATTCCAACTGTGTTTATGCTATAACGTTTGGAATTTCCCTACAGTTCTAGAATATTTTGTTCTGCCTTTGTTTGCTGCTATTGTTCTTTTTATCCTTATTTCAGTTTGGGAACTTACCTCTCTGATTCTTTCCTTGGCTCCACTGAGTATACTGATGAGCCCATTAAAGGTTTGCTCCATTTCTATTACAGCGCTTTTTGATTTGTAGGATTTCCTTTTGATTATTTGTTATAGTTTCCATCTCTCTGCTTACATTATCCATCTGTTCTTGCGTGTTGTCTAGTTTTTCCATTACAGCCTGTAACATATTAATCATAGTTATTTTTAATTCCCTGTCTAACCAGTTCAGAATCTGTGTACTAGCTGAATCTGTTTCTAATGTTTCCTTTTTTCTCTACAGGCTCTGATTTTCCTTGCCTTTTAGCATGCCTTATAATATTTTATTAAATGTTGAACATGATGTATTGGGTAATAAGAACTGAGGTAGAGCCTTTAGTATAAGATCCTGTGTTCATCAGTTTGAGAGTTGGGCTGTGTTTAATGTTTGCTGTAACTGTAGATGTCAGAGGCTTCAAATTTGTCTGACTTCTTTGTTTTTACCTTTCCTGTTGTCTTTGGGCTCCTTAAATTGAGTCTGTGTCTTGCAGCTCTGTCAGCTGTAATCCAGTGTTATCAGTTCAGTCACTCAGTCGGGTCCGACTCTTTTCGACCCCATGGACTGCAGCACGCCAGGCTTCCTGTCCATTACCAACTCCCAGAGCTTGCTCAAACTCATGTCCATCGAGTCAGTGATACCATCCAGCCACCTTGTCCTCTGCCGTCCCCTTCTCCTTCCTTCAGTCTTTCCCAGCATCAGAGTCTTTCCCAATGAGTCAGTTCTTCGCATCAGATGGCCAAAGTATTTGGGCTTCAGCATCAGTCCTTCCAATGAGTATTCAGGACTTCCTTTAGGATTGACTGGTTGGATCTCCTTACAAGGAGTCCAGGGGACTCTCAAGAGTCTTCTTCAACACCACAGTTCAAAAGCATCAATTCTTCAGTGCTCAGCTTTCTTTGTGGTCCAACTCTCACATCCATACATGACTACTGGAAAAGCCATAGCTTTGACTAGACAGACTTTTGTTGGTAAAGTAATGTCTCTGCTTTTTAATATTCTGTCTAGTTTTATCATAGCTTTTCTTCCAAGGAGCAAGTGTCTTTTAAGTTCATGGCTACAGTCTCCATCTGCAGTGATTTTGGAGCCCAAGAAAATAAAGTCTCTCACTGTTTCCATTGTTTCTGATCTATTTGCCATGAAATGATGGGACCGGATGCCATGATCTTGGTTCTTTGAATGTTGAGTTATATTACAGTCTTACTGATGTGGCGGTAAGCTGCTGGAGAGAGGAAGCATTCTATAATCATTTGATTAAATCTCAGTCTTTTTAACAGGCCCATATTCCTGGGCTGTGACTTTCGCAAGGGCCCCTTAGTTTTTTTCCCTTTCCCTTGGGTTCTGGTGAAAATCTTTCCCCGGAAGAGTGAGCATCTGCCCAGAACTCTCTGGGCATGTCTCACAATGATTTCCCCTCCTCTTGTCAGACCCACGAAAGGATCTTTCTTTCTTTTTCAGATTCTGTTGATGTGGACCATTCTTAAAGTCTTTATTGAATTTGTTACAATATTGCTTCTGTTTTATGTTTTGGGTTGAGGCGCCTATGTGGGATCTTAAATCCTGGACTAGGGATTGAACTCGTACACCCTGTATCAGAAGGCAAAGTCTTAACCATTGGACCATCAGGGAAGTCCCTGAGGGGATCTTTCATAGCTTCATGATAAGAACCTGGTGAGGTTCCTGAAAATAGGTCCTGAAAAGCACTGGGCTCCCTAAGACTTCAGACTCCAGAGATTTCACACTTTCAAACTATTCTACACTCATCCAAACCCTCATGTAGGCATTCCTACCTATCTATGGCTCCAGCACCTTCTGCTCCAGGTAAGCAGACTCTGTATTCACTTACCATCTCTCCAGACTGGAGGTGACGGTTTACCCTCTGATTTCAAATCCTCGGTAGGTCGGAGGAAATCTGTTTATTTTCAGTTTGCTCAGAATTTGTCTGTTGTAAGAACAGGAACGATCACTGCCAAGCTCTTTACATGTTGGAGCTGAAACCAGAAGTTCTGAGTCTGTTTTTTTGAAGTAGTGGAAAATCTAAGCCACCTGGGAGTAAACAACAGCATTATTTCTTGCTCAGATAACTGGAGATTTTAGAGGTCATTCAAGACTTACGTTTGGTTTCATCTCCTGGCTCAGCAACACTGATAAGAACACTTACTCCTTTCATTTTTCTGTTCTGATTCCTCAGTGTCATCTACAACCTGGTTGCCAGGTGGCTGCCAAAAATGTCCATGCTATACACCCCCTTTGAGAAAGAGTAACTCTCCCCAACACTGGAAAAAAAGACTCTTGGGCTTCCATCTTAATGGAACAACCCCAGGTGACATGTTCCTTGTATACGTCATTAGCTGTCGCTGTGAAACACTGTGTAATAACCATACAGTCTTGGTGCCACTTAACCATAAATGTTACTCATATGGCCGACAGTCATCTGAAAGGAGATCTGCTTGTGTCATCTGGGCTCCTCGACACATCGCAGGTTGGTGGGGTGTGCACATGTAGGCTGGGTGACCAGATGGCTCTACTCTCAGCCAGGGAGGCTCTGCGCCACCTCCCTCCCTCTCCTGGGCTCTGAGGCTGAGTCATATCATTGTCATAGAAATGGCAGGGGTACAAGAGGGGAAGTGGAGACACAGACAGCTTCTTATGCATAAAACTGGCACAGCGTCCTTTCTGCCAGTCAGAGTAAGACCCACAGCTGTGGCCAAGTCAAAGAACGGGACCGGATACACTGCTCAAGATGAAGCTGCGGTGAGGGCATAAGCGCAGGTGAGGATTATGGTTAAATACTCCCATCTGCTACTCTCAGGAGTCAGCCAACCACTGTCTTCACAGGAATTCCAGTGCCTCGATTGACAAGGACCAGCCAGAACTCAGACCATAGAATGGCTGATTGATACTATATTCATTTGCTAAGGCTGCCAGAACAAACACTTACCAGAAATCAGCTAACATTTAATAAGCATTTCCTACATCCCAGGATCTATGTTAATAGCATCTTGGGTTTATTTCACTTAATCTTTACACCCAAAAAGAGCAGAAAGAAATCGAAATAAAGCAAAACCTAACAAAGCCTGGGAAATAAAGACTAGTGTTAGAGGGAAGTTCCTGGTGGTCCATTGGTTAGGACTCTGCTCTTTCACTGCAAAGGGCAGAGGTTCAATCCCTGGTCAGTGAACCAAGATCCTGCAAGCCACATGGCGTGGCCAAAAAGAAAAAAAAAAAAAAGAACTAGAGTTAGAGATGTGGAACTAAGGTTCAGAGGGATGGGATCACTTGCCGCAGTCCCACAGCCAGTGAGGGATGTGGTCCAGGGACCCAGAGCCAGACCTGCCTGACTTTAGAGGCCAGGCGTCTAACCACCAGGTGGTACTGCCTCCAGGTGGCTTTGGTTCTGTCCTCCATATGGTGTGTCTTGTATGACAAGCATCCAAAAACTGTCTTGACTGAGTGGCTCTTTAGAATAAAATACTTCCAGCTGTTCTAAAATATTGAAGCAGCTCTAATTAGTGTAGGCATACCTCTGAGATCTGGGTTAAACCCAGGAAGTCTGCTGCCAGGATGTGTGTATGTGATGAGCCACGTGAAATGAGCTGCCTCTGGGAATAAAAAGAAAGGAGGAGACATGCTTCCCACCTTTGAAAGATCATGGTCACAGCGAACAGTTAGAACATTCGGAAGGAACAGATTCTGCTTGCATAGGGCAACTCATGAAAACACACAAATGAAAGTAAATAGTCCACGTACAGTGCAAGGTAGTGGGGAAAAGATGGATTTTGCAAAACCTACCAGACTTGGGCTTTGAAATCACTTCTACCACAACTACCGCTCCCAAAACTTGGAGAACGTTTCTTAACCTTTCCGAACTTTTATTTTTCTCAACTATCTAATGAATATAATTAATGTCTGCTTCCTAAGATCCAAGTGAAGAAATGCATAAAAAGGATCTGTGACAGTGGGAAGTGAATAAATATATGTTCTCTGGCTTGTGTGGTGGGGGGGAGGGGGGTGCTAAATCACTTCAGTTGTGTCCAACTCTTTGCAAACCAGTGATCTGTAGCCCGCAGTCTCCTCTGTCCATAGAATTCCCCAGGTAAGAATACTGGAGTGGGTAGCCATTCCCTTCTCCAGCAGATCTTCCCAACCCAGGGATCAAATTCAGGTCTCCGGCATTGCAGACGGATAGGCAAGGACTATAATTTGGGGGGTTTACATTTTGTGATGGAAAATGCATGACTTTCATTTGGTTGGACATATCAGATCTCCTGATCCTGAGAAAGTTACATAACCTCTCTGAACATCAATGTTTCTTTTTTTGTTGGACAAATCCTGATTGAGCATCTACTATGTTTGAGGCACTGGACTAGGCCAGCAGAGGCATGACCAACGCAATCCCTGACCTCCAGGGACCCACAGTACTTGTCTGTAGTAGGTACCTTCATCCTGCCCTTGTAGTGCTGAAGGACAAGAGATGCAGTGTGTCAAATACCACTGGGCACATAGCAGTTTAGTCTGCGTCAAACGAAATTCATCCATGAAGGACGGAAGAATGCCAAAGAGAAGGGTAGGGGGTATGTACTGGTCTTTGGTGGCTGTCACAAATGACCATAGACTTAGTGTTTAAATAACACAGTATTACCATCTTCTAGTTCTGAGGGTCAGAATACTGACATGGATCTCACTGGGGTAAAATGTATGCATGAGTAATGTTGCATTCCTTTCTGGAGACTCTAGGGGGAGAGCTAAGGACTGAATTGTGTTCACCCCAAATTTGTATGTTGAAGCCCTAACATCTCATGCAACTGTCCTTGGAGCTAAAGCTTTTAGGAAGTTATTAAAGTTAAGTAAGTTATTAAAGTTAAGTTCATCCCCTGGAGAAGGAAATGGCAACCCACTCCCATATTTTTGCCTGGAGAATTCCATGGACAGAGGAGCCTGGAGGGCTACAGTCCATGGGGTCACATGAATCGAACACCACTTAGTCCTTTCTTTCTTTCGTAAGGTCATAAGGGTTCCCAGGTGGCGCTAGTGGTAAAGAACCCACCTGCCAATGCAGGAGACACAGGAGATGTGGGTTCGATCCCTGGGTCGGGAAGATCCCCTGGAGGAGGACATGGCAGCCCATTCCAGTAATCTGGCCTGGAGAATCCCATGGGCAGAGGAGCCAGGCAGGCTATGATCTATAGGGTCGCAAAGAGTCGGACATGACTGAAGCGACTTAGCATGCACACACAAGGTCATAAGGATGGAGTCCTAATCCAACAGGATTGGGGATTGGTGGCCTTATTACAAGAGGAAGAGAGAGAGAGCTCGCTCACCCTGTGTGCAGGTACCAAGAAAAGACACCACCCACAAGCCAGGAAGAGGACTTGATCTTGACCTCCAGCCTCCAGAACTATGAGAAATCAATTTCTGTCACTTAAGCCACCCAGGCTATTTTGTAATGGCAGCCTGAACAGACTGATACCAGAATGCTTTTTTGCCGTTTTTCCAAATTCTGAAGTCTCCTCCATTCTCTGGTTCATAGCTCTCCTCCTCCAGCCTCCAAGCCAGCAATGTCACTTCTCTGAATACAGCTGGGAAGGTTCCCTGCTTTTCACGACTCATGTGATTCAACTGGACCCACTTGGATAATCCAGGAGACTCTCCCCCATGTCAGGGTCCTCAACCCTAATCACATCTGAAAAATGTCTTCTGCCTTTGAAGGTAATACCCACAGGCTCCAGGGACAACGATATCTTTGGGGAGCTATTATTCTGCCTACTGCAGGCCCCAGGGAGGTCTGTTTGGAGACCAGGCACAGATTCTGGAAGAATATATAAGTGCACAGAAAGAGAGATGAGAAAGTCATACTTTGTGTTTCCAAGGCCCAGCATCTCTGCCACAAAGAATACACTCTGCCAAACAGGGAATGTAAGTGGTCTGGTCAGACATTTCCCAGCAGACATGGTCCCCAAATACCAAGAGTTAGCAGGCCTGGTTTGCTGACATCTTTTCTATAGTATACACTTGATTCTGATCTTTGATAAAAGATCCCCCAACAGGGGGGCTCCAAGAACAAGCAACGTAGGAACCCCCACCCCTGCGTTCCCAAGACAAGAGAAGCACTTCCCTGGGGCCATCTCCAGGAAGAGAAGGGGAAGGGGCAGGATTTGAAAGCCCCAAGCATTTACCTGAAAGGGACTCCTTTTAAAAAATTTAATTTTATTTTTAATTGGAGGATAATTACTTTACAATATTGTGATGGTTTCTGCTATACATCGACACACATATACATTATCACATGTGAAATAGTCAGTGGGAATTTGCTGTATGACAGAGGGAACCCAAAGCAGGGGCTCTGTGAAAGACACTACCATACACTGGAATGAATGAATGAACGTCACTCAGTCGTGTCCGGCTCTGTGATCCCATGGACTGCGGCCCACCAGGCTCCTCTGTCCGTGGAATTCTCCAGGCAAGAGTACTGGAGTGGGTTGCCATTCCCTTCCCAAGGGCATCTTCCCTACCCAGGGATTGAGCCCGTGTCTCCTGCATTGCAGGTGGATCCTTTACTGTCTGAGTCACCGGGGAAGCCCTTCATAACTGAATGTGAAAGTGAAGTCGCTCAGTCGAGTCCGACTCTTTGCGACCCCATGGACGGTAGCCTACAAGGCTCCTCCCTCCATGGGATTCTCCAGGCAAGAGTACTGGAGTGGTTTGCCATTTCCTTCTGAAAGGGGCCAGCTAAATCCCAAAGGGAGAATTATTGTTCATCATCAAGGCTGGTTCCCAGTTACCCTGAGGGGTGGGGCAGGGGTGCTCCTAGGGAGATTGATCCTTTCATTGTTAATAAGCAAGTCACACTTTCTTTCCCCACCTGAGGTTGGCACGTGTTCCTGTTTGGCCTCACACAGTGTTTATGTAGCTACACTTACGATGCACTCCAAGAAATGAGCTTCACATTTCCTCCTGACTGTCCTCAATTATATGCCCACTGGGCTGCTCCCCTTTAAGCTTCTTCCTGGAGCCCTAACATGGGACACCTGGGAAGACCCCCTTGACCTGAACTTTGGCAAGAATCACAGCTTAAGCTCTGCCTAGAGGCAGGAGCAGAGAAGGCAATGGCACCCCATTCCAGTACTCTTGCCTGGAAAATCCCATGGACGGAGGAGCCTGGTGGGCTGCAGTCCATGGGGTCACTAAGGGTCGGACTCGACTGAGTGACTTCACTTTCACTTTTCACTTTTATGCATTGGAGAAGGAAATGGCAACCCACTCCAGTGTTCTTGCCTGGAGAATCCCAGGGACAGGGGAGCCTGGTGGGCTGCCATCTATGGCGTCAGACAGAGTCGGACACGACTGAAGCAACTTAGCAGCAGCAGCAGCAGAGGCAGGAGGGTGAACCAGATATCTTCTAGTTTAATGAGTCTGCGGTGGGTAATGCAGGGTGACTGTAACAAAAAATTGACTGTCAATATTCATTGAGCTATTGCAAGCTGAAAAGAGTGCTTGGCAGGAAGTCAAAGCCTCCTTCCCAGAGGGGCGCCTCCACCTCCCCCTCACCTGGCTATTTTGCAGAATGGTTGCTATAACACAGAGGGGTACAGATAAAAATCTTATTGGTTTTTCATACTTTCAAAACATTCCCCTCCCACAAGCATCAGTGACTCTGAAGCTTGAACCAAATATCCTGATTATTTTACCTGGGAAAGAATGATTTATCCCCCCCAATGATTTTATCCTGATAAATATATTATTTCTTAGCATGCCACACAGATGCACACTCACCTCCAACATAGTCAGTGACCCTTCAACCAGACAGGGAGCTGTGCGTGTGCAGCTGATCCAGGTGGTCTGCCATCCACCTGCTGGGCTGTCTTCACCTGTGTGCATCTCCTCAGGGGCTCCCCGCTTCACCTGCCCTCAGGACATTGGCACAAAGCCCAGTCATAGGCAGGTACCAGGTAGTCAGGGAGTTGGTGTTCCCTGCACGATGGTTAATTTCCACATTGGGGTAACCGAGAGTCTGCGGAAGAGAATATCTTAAAGTTTAAGAACAATTTCCAGGTGTTTCTGAAGCACGGAGCATCCAGTGTCTAAAGATCAGCTGTCTGTGGATACAATTAAATCAGTCTGATGCTCACTTGTATCTTTTTTTGTCACTTGGCGGCACAGAAAAGGACTGTCACCCCACAGTAATTCTGAGCTCCCAGCTTTCTGTTTGATCCATGTTCCATTTTCCCAAGCCACATATTTTGGGAAGGTATTCTTCACAAGAGTAGAGCTGAATGATTTTCCTCCCTTTTTCTCCTAACTGCTTCCTGTGCCTGGAGGCATTCACAGGTCACTGCTCTGTATCCACATGTTGCTCATCCACCTTGAGAAACATTGCCCCTTTGCGGCTCCAGTTTCATTGGTTTGTTCTCCAGGTTCATCTGAATTTCACACAGGCCACTTGTGCCTCAAGCATGCCTGTCTTTTAGTTACACATAAAAAAAAAAAAACTAAGTCAAAGATCTGAGCTCCATCCTTTTTCCTTCCTAATTATAAGTTGTCCATAACTTATCATCTAAGATGCCAGGTCAGGGAGAGTGTGAACTTTGGGGAGAAACAGACCTGAGTTTCAATTCTGGCTTTGCTACTTATTAGCTATGTGACCTTGGGCAGGTTGCTAAATCTCTCTCAGCCTTAACAGAATGCTTCTCTCTGCCAGGGGGAGAGAAGCTCACTGAGGCTGAAGCTGCAAAGCCCACTTGGATAAGGGAGGACCACTGTGTCTGTCCACTGGACATGTGGACAGTGTAAGCCCAGCATCCCACGTGGCATTAGTGGTAAAGAACCCACCTGCCAATGCAGGAGACATAAGAGACCCAGGTTTGATCCCTGGGTCGGGAAGATCCCCTGCAGGAAGGAATGGTAACCCACTCCAGTATTCTTGCCTGAAGGATCTCATGGCCAGAGGAGCCTGGTGGGCTACAGTCCACAGGGTCGCAAAGAATTGGACATGACTGCATGCAGAGCTTTCTGTTTGTAACCAAGACTCTGCACCAATTCCATGGCCCATGGCTCACATCTTTCTCATTTCTGGGCTCATGGCCCATTAAGTCCTATCTGCCTCCTCTGGGGTCCATTGACCCTTGCATCTCTCCTAATTACCCATCAGAGCAAATCTTCCAGAGTCTGTGCAAAGGAGGGCCTGTCTCCTCTAGACCTCAGATGTTTCAGCATGCTACTTGGTAAGGGCAAAGACTTTGAAAAATTAAAAGGTGAATGTGCACTAGATGTGCAGGAAATTGGTGAAGAGACCCTGGGGGCTGTGGGTGAAGCTCTGGCTGTAGCATCTGCTGCAGTTTGTCCCCACCACGTCACCGGCCGCCACCGCCCACCCTGAAGGCTGTGAGGATTCCAAGGAGTAAGGGAAAGTGTCTGAGGGTGACAGTCCTGCTTTCCATGAACAGAGTCAGGTTGTCAGAAGCCCACCTGAAACCCTTAGGGAGCAACGAAGGGGACAAGGTGGAGACGAAAGAGGGGAAAGGGGGACATAAACCCAGCAAGAAGTCCCCAAACCCAAAAGACAAAGCACCCACATCAGACACCAGCACTGAGTGTAGACAGCCCGGGACATAGATTCTCGTTGCCTCTGCACAAGCCTCCACTGAAACACAAACACTTTTGGGAAACAAGTGCCACAAGCATGTGCACACATGTGAATGCATGCGGACACACACACACGTGTGTGCACGCCCACTGTCATTCATCCCGTAGCCTGGTGGAAACCCAGCTCAGCCTGGCTGAGCCTTCCCCAGTGACCATCTCTCAGGCTCAGCTCCAAGTGACACTTTCCTGCACACACAGCACAGCGGGGTGGGGTGGAAGGACACCCTGGGGTGGGTAGCATCCCTCTTTAATCGGGCAAATTCTGTTCTCAGAAGGAGGCAGAAGGAGCCAGTTGAAGACTGTTACATATTTCAGATCATGAGGGTTTCCCCATGCACCCACGGAGACCAGGCTCTGGTGTTTGCCTAATGTAAACGGTTAGCCATTCTAAGTTAGGGAACTACTACTGACGATCGCCAAGTTGGGTGGTGGAGGGGTGGTTGAGTGAGCCCCCTTGTTGGCAGAACTTTAAGAAAATAGGGCTTGTTAATGCCTCTGGAGTCTTCCCAAGAGGCACAGTGGTAAAGAATCTGCCTGCCAATGCAGGAGATGCAGTTAGATCCTTGGGTTGCCAAGATCCCCTGGAGAAGAGAATGGCAACCCACTCCAGTATTCTCGCCTGGAGAATTTCATGGACAGAGGAGCCTGGCGGGCTACAGCCTATGGAAGCACAAAGAGGCGAACACAACTGAGCGCTCACACATACACAATGCCTCTGGCAGAGTAAAGAGTTTCAGTGTGCTTAGGGAGAGGAAAAGATATTAGACAACCTCCCGACTCTTTTTTCGGTTCCTGAACAAAAGCCCTGAGCAAGTCTGGTCCCATAAAGCCCTGCAGATAAGCCCAAGGTTTGATTTTCTGTGAAGCTGTTTTCATGTCTTAAACTCACACAGTCTTAAGAATCTCCTACTTTGCTGGCCCTGCCTTCACCCACTTCCATGAGGATTTCTGCTCCTAGTCCCTGGTGTGGGGCAGCAGACCCCTGTTCCCACCCCGGCTAAGAAATAGACCAGTCTGAATGCAAGTGCTCAGGGTCCCCACTGTCTCTTTTCTCTCTCTCCCTGACCCCAACACTCCAGATTATTACAGAAGGGGGACTTCCCTGGTGACAAGTTCTTAAGACTTCACCTCCCAAGGCAGGGGAACAGGTTCAATCCCTGATCAGGGAGCTAAGATCCCACATGCCTTGTGGTCAAAAAAATCAAAACATAAAATAGAAACAATATTGTAACAAATTCAATAAAGGCTTTAAAAATGGTCCACGCAAAAAAAAAAAATCTTAATAAAAAATTACAGAAGGAATCCAGGATGACTTGTTCTAGTCAATCGGCAACATCCTTAAGTGATCATGCAGTTTTTCCTGAAGGAGAGAAAGGTGAATCTAAGAAAGTAAAATACTCAGGAAAGCCACACAGGGTGACGTCACTGCCAGAGTACTCAGCGGCCAAGGAGACGGAGATTCCGTCAAAGTCCAAGCCAGGAAGTGGTTGGACAGCTTGGATGAATCATGGAATTAGAGCATCAGTGTCATTTACCAACCCAACCAGCACAAGAGGCCAATCGCCCCTGGTGCACAGGCTACTTCCCAGGAAGAGGCAGGGAAGCTTCACACCAATTCCCCCCTCACACCTGCTGGGTGACTTCGGACTTCAGTTTCCTAGACCGTAAAATGAACAGTGATTCTAGTTCTACAAGCTCATGTTATTCCTAGAGTTTCTAAGGCCCAGAACTCTGTCTCTACTCACATGGCCCAGTAAATAAATATTTCTTCTTCCTGGTGCACAGATGTAGTCAGCAAGTATGCTCACGGGTCTCGAAGAAGTTAGCAACTCTATTTTTGGAAGGACAATCCCCGGCTGGGGTAGAAAAACAGGACAAATCATCAACAAATAACTCAGCCTTTGGTATTTCAAACACATCATAAAATGAACGGCGAGGGATTTAATAGACTTGGGTTGAGGGAATCTGCCTTATATGCAGAAGAGTCCAAAAACATCATAATAAAATTAAAAAGACCTTGCCAAACTCATAAATAAGCATCTCCAAGTCCTGATATCATGTTTTCCTGGTGCATTCCTCAATTTCGCTGGCTATAATGGGTTCCTGTTGAAACCTGGATTTCACAACTTTTGTTTTGAATATTCCCGGCAGCACCAGGGAGGATCAGATTTCAAAAAGAACGTTAGGCCTTTGGTGGGGGACAGGGTAGCAATAAGCGCAGTCATAGGATTTCCCCTGTAGATCTTCTTCATCTTGACCTTCTTGCTCCCTCCTGCCCACCAGCACAGAAATGCAAGAAAGACCCAGCAGGGCAGAGCTGTTAAAGGGACAGAATGCCATTGCATGGATGCTGTTGGTACCTGGCCCATCTTACCATTCTTGTGTATGTCAACTTAACACCTTCCAATTTTAAGAGGCTATGCTGAACCAAGAGCCTTTTCTGGTTGCTGGAGTCCTCTCTGCCTGGGCACTGGAGGCTGAAAGTGCCCGAAGAAACACTCATGGGAGCAGTCTTAACCCACTAGCAGATAGGAGTAGTGGACCAATGAATGCCCCAGCTCCCCTGCACCTCAGGAAGGACAGCTCTGAGCAAGCTTCTCTCCGTCTCGGATCTCCAGTGGCTGGCCCCTTGGGTGCTCAGGAGCACACCAGCTGTGGCTTCTCCCCATTCTCTGCCTCACTTCTTTGCTCTCCTATCAGTGCTTCCTGGGATCACCTCCCAGATAAATTACTGACTCCTTGGAAGCTCAACCTGAGAAAGCCATTCAGTGTAATTAGACACATAATCAGGTTTTTACATGCATACACTTTTAGTTGTAGACAAAGATACATAGACAACCTTTCCAGATATGATTTAAGGGATCTCCAAACTATTTATTGCAGTGGGATCTAAAAACCAGCCTCTCGTTAAGGAGGTTATAGCTTTGCATTTCACTCCCTCATGGCTCAGCCAGTAAAGAATCTGCCTGCAGTACAGGAGACCCAGCTTTGATCCCTGGGTCAGGAAGATCCCCTGGAGAAGGGAACAGCTACCCACTCCAGTGTTCTTGCCTAGAGAATTCCATGGACAGAGGAGCCTGGCAGACTATAGTCCATGGGCTCACAAAGATTCAGACACAACTGAGTGACTAACACTTTCCTTTTATCTTTTTATTTCTTTCTCTTATTGCAAAGTGATAAATGCTTATGGCAAAAAATTTTTGTTAATATAACTAAGCAAATAGGATAAAATTTATATCATCAATAATCTTATCACCCAGGTTGCATTACTGTTGATATTTTGGTGAGCATCTTTTCAAGTGCAAGGATGAATGTGTGTATATGTACACATGCTCACAAACAGAATCATGATGTTTACACTGTTTGGAATTCATTTGCTTCCATTTAACAATGTCTTGAACATCTTTCATATAAATATTCTTCTGCAACTGCATTTTAATAGCAGAACAGTTTTCTGTTATGCAGTACTGCCTTAATTCATTTAATCAATTGCTCTTCATTAGATATTCAGGCTGACATTTCATATTTAAAACAGACATTCGTTCTGTGGATCCTCTCCACAACCTGGGAGAATTTGGGTCAAATGGAACAGGGATTGTTTGGCCAATGAACCAGCAGGGCCCATCTCATAAAGGAGGCAGGAATAAAACACTGAAGCATCACAAGGACCATTAAGTGCTAGACTCTGTGGAACTGAACTTAAGTAGCCTTAAAGATGCCAATTTATCCCCAACCCTGCACACCCACCTTTAATGAGGCCTCCATTCATGGACCCCCCAGATTAACAGGTACTGTACCATATCACCTTAACCTCTGGGACCACCTTTGATTGAACGAGAATGGATACCTGACCCACGGGAGCATAATCCACTGGCTGGCCAGACTTATGGTTTCTGTGTCCTGGTTCAAAAGAATGAACCAAATCAACCATAGCCTTCTCTTCCCAGGAGTTGGAGCTAAGAGATGGAGGGGAAGGCTTCTGGTCATCTGTAGGCACCAGTGAGCATGAGTTTCAGGCAGGGGACCGTGTGTGGGGCCATTTGCACATCAAAGCCATGAGACAGCATTGCTCAGAGGAAGGTTGGGAAATAAAGATTGGGTAAAAATAACAGGGAGAAGCAAATAAGGAGGGAGCAGAGGGTGGAACTGGAGATTCAGGAGCTGCCAGCTCCATTCTCAGTTCACACCCAAACCTGAAGCCCATTCATGTCTATTCCTTGCTATATTCTTGAATAGCTTTCCAAGATACAACCTTTCTTTTGTTATTTCTTAACTTGAACTCATCTGAGTCAGTCTATTCTCTGTTAATGAAAGATTTCTTTTTTTTTAATAGTTTTTAATTTTTTTAATTTTAAAATCTTTAATTCTTACATGTGTTCCCAAACATGAACCCCCCTCCCACCTCCCTCCCCATAACATCTCTGTGGGTCCTTAACTTGGATATAAAGCCTACAGACCTGCATACATGGAGGAGGTCAGCAAGTGCTGGAATTGCTGGGAGGATACTCAGGGCGGAAGCGAGATGTATCCTGGCCTTAGGAGGTGAGTGGGAATGGGATGGCAGCAATGAGCCAAAAGACAGGCTGAGTTGAAGGGACAAGCTCGGCAGGTCTAACAGAGGGTCCTTGCGAGTGCACTGGATCTTTTTGGAAGAAGGAAGGTGACGGGCAGGAGGGGAGGAGGAGCCCCAGTGAAGATCAAGAGAGACCTCCTTTTCATGGCAGAATGCCTGGACAGTGTGAAGAAACTAAATGCCGAAGGATGAGCCTACCAGCATCACCTGATGGCTAAAACCTGGAGGGTGCTATTCGCTCGGTCGTAGCTTAGGAATCGAGGTGGTGGGAGAGAGGGGTAGAATGATGCGTCCTGGATACCTGAGCCTCCCCCACTGCCTCAGTTTCCCCACCCGTAGGACAGAGACAGTGTCCTTCTCTTCAACCATCCACAGCTCACCTGGAATTCCTCCACAAATTACACATCAGCCCTGCTACAACCTCGCCCTGGAGCCAGGAAAAGACTGCCCAGGACTGAAGCAGAGAGTTAGCACAGCTTTGTCCTTGAGAGCACTGGAAAGCTGAGGACTCAAACATTTCTGGGTGGGAATCATGTCGCAGTGGAACATTTCTAGCAGGCAGCCAAGGGAGTTCATAATGTGTATGAGCAGGTATCGGTGGCAAGAGATAGAATGAGCACGTGAGTATTACTAACAATTCAGGAATGCAAGGCATTGCTCCCCCTGGGAAATTGAAAACAGGTGGCGTCATGCACTGCCAATCAATCATCAATCAACCAAAACTTAAAACTTATTTTCCAGTCCCAGATTTGCCACCATGAGTGTAGGTAAGTCATTCCCCTGTCGGAATGGAGGTGGGACCAGGTAATGGAGAAGATGTCACCCATGGGCAACACCCTGCTTCTCCTAGTCACCCCTGAGCTCTGGGTGGGGCGCTGGTGCAAAGCAAAAGAAGTGAATTTAAGTTGTTGCGGGGAATCTCATCTCCCCCCCTCCATCCCTGCACTTCCCTGTGAGTCCTGGTGCTCACCTGCCCACAGGAAGCAGCACAAAGCTGACCCCTCTCTTCCTGGCCCCTTCCCCTCAATCTAACCCTACCAGAAAGGAGGCTGAACCTCTGTTTGGTCACTGCGTCCCATCCAAACTCCTCACCATGGGCTGCTGCAGCTGCTGCTAAGTCTCTTCAGTCATGTCCAACTCTGTGCGACCCCATAGACAGCAGCCCACCAGGCTCCCCCCATCCCTGGGATTCTCCAGGCAAGAACACTAGAGTGGGTTGCCTTTTCCTTCTCCAATGCATGAAAGTGAAAAGTGAAAGTGAAGTCCCTCAGTCGTGTCCGACTCTTCAAGACCCCATGGACTGCAGCCCACCAGCCTCCTCCATCCATGGAATTTTCCAGGCAAGAATACTGGAGTGGGGTGCCATCGACTTCTCCACACTATGGGCTAGAAGGCTCCAAATGACATCTAGGACCTGTCCTGTTAGGCAGACTCCCTGGGGCAGCCATTCTACTGACAGGCTGCTCTGGGTCAGACCCTTCTCCTTGCTCCAATCAGCTGAGGCCAGAGTAGCTGAGTCTCCTGTGAGAGGACATCCGGGGCTGCTCCCCAAGCCCATCATCCAGGACCCAGAGATTCACATGAACCGTTTCCTAGGAAACGTTCCAGGAAGAAAACCCAGTCTCGGAATGGAAAGGGGGACCAGTGTGCAGCACTCAGCCCACTCCCATGGAGGGGCTCTGACTCCACTGGGGGCTCTGGGGCGGCATCAGAGTTGCCTGAATTGTGGGTGTGGGTGGACAGGGCAGGGTGTCTAGACACCCACACCCATCAGTCGGTCCACACTTCTGGGTCTCCATGCACCCTGGACCCAAGGGAAGGTGGTCAGTCTACCAGGAGAGAGGCATCATTGCCAGATGCCGGGAAGTGTGAGCAGACCGCCGCATGGTATGCAGCACTGGGTTCATCTGAACTGGAGACGGTCACAAAGGCCACAGTGGGGGTCTTCCTTCTTCCTTTGCAGTGAGACTGGAAGCTCCCTGAGCTCGCGTGGTGGTCTGGGAGCTTGTTACATCTAATCTGTGGGGGAGCAGCACTGGGGATGCCAACAGTGGCTCACGGAGGAAACCACACAGCTGTCTCATCCCTGCTGGGATGGAAACAGAGATCCTCCAGCTCCAGGCGACTCTGCTCCTTCCTCATCAGAGGATGTGCAAGGACCACGCTTCCTTCCCTCCCCTCAAGCCCTCCTCCTCAACTTCTGTTTCTGTTGGAACAACATCATTCACTACAGCCAGGTGAGTGTTCATTGAACATTTTCTTCCATTTTCTTTTGTATGCACAGATAATTATGCTCATCAAGTTGCCATGCGGGGGGGGGGGGGGGGTAAATATTGTAATTTGGCCTCAGGGGTATTAGGCATAACACGGTTTTTGTTTCCTCTGCTTCGCCGGTGAAACAGAGAGCATGGCATCTCCTCCTGGAGGGGCTTGGACTACAAATAAGGCTTTTAATATGAAAAAAAACAATCTTTTCTGAGCCCTGCTGTGCATCCTTCATCTTCTGAATAGCAGCATCATTTGTGACATCCGGTGGCGGGCAATTCAGCCGGTGAGTCATGCGCCAGCGAGACATACACTCCAACACCATCATGCGATGACAGGCAGCCCGCAATCAAGCGATCAAACGTAGGACTTTTATTAGCAGATTAAACAAGAAGCTTTCTCCAGAGGTTTCTAAATCAACAGAGCCCACGCTTATTGCCCACTCACTTTTATACTCAAAGAATGCTAGGCATCATTTACATGTGAATCCTCACCTTGCTGCTCCAGGAGAGGAGAAAGCAAGTCACAGCCGGCTGACTTCTCTCCCTAGGCTGGAGGAGAGCGTTCCAACCTAGCAAACAAATTGAGGTTGCCTGATGTAACAGGGCCACCGAGTGAATGGGGCTGGATTCTAGTTCAGGGCTGGGCCTGGGCTTCATGGACCTCTCCTCGGGATCTGTCTTGAGATCCCTATGAATTAGTGTGGAGCCTGGGTACCAAAGGAGCTCCTGGTTCTGGCTCTGGAAGGCGGCATGGGCTTCTCCCCTATGGATGCTCTGAAGGTCACCACTATCAGAACCCTACAACTGAGAATAAATCAAAAGTGGACTTCTATTCCCTCCAAACCTGCCAGAAAACTGGGGAGGGGTGACTGAGCAGCTTGGGGCCATGAATGGCTTTTATAATACTCGCTGAGAATAACCTTACGGGGTGCCCAGGAGCTGTGCATGCACGTGGCTCATCCTCTGTGAGGTGGGAATGGGAAACAAGAAGGGTGTCCCGGGTGGTCCAGTGGTTGTGACCCCTGCTGGTAATGCAGGGGGCATGGGTTCGGTCCCTGGCCACGGAACTAAGATCTCACATGTTGCACAGTGCAGCCAAAAAAGAAAGAAAAAAGTGTGGCCCTTCCTCTCTGCACTGAAGGCTGACTTCTGGCAGGACAGCAGTGAGGGGATTTCAGCTGAGGATGTCGGCTTAAGTGTGTCTCTCCTGGTGCCCGGCTGTGTGCCTGGACCAATGACCTCTTGTTCAGTTTCTCGAGTCTTGAAGCCAAGAGTGCTTTTCTCTGGGAACTGGCTTGCAGAGAGCAGAGAACGTTTACACTAAGGTTTAAGGGATGCTGTGATTTAAAAAGAAAAATTAAGGCGCCTGGGAGGAAAAGTAAACACATTATTTTAAAGCTAATTAAACAGGCTTTATGTAGTACCTGCCGGGTGCGATGGATCGAAGGGGATATACAGTTTAATAAATCTCCAATTTCAGGGGGCTTATGATCCCAGAGGGTAAAGTAGTTTGGAGTGAGATGATGAAAGGCAGAATGTGGGAGGTGAGAGGCGCCTGCACACAGACTCGGGTGCACAGCCACAGAGCACAGGGCGCTGTCCCCACACAGAGGCTGACGACAGCCTCTGACAGAGCCTCTGTCAAAGCAAATGCTTCTGCACACTTCCTGTGGTCCCAGCACCGCCAGAGGACCCCACTTCTGCTCACTCGTGAATCTTCACGTCCGTGCCATGAAGAGGTGCCACCATCATTCCCACTTCACAGGTGACCAATGTGAAACACAAAGGGGAAGCAGAGCACCCTCCCCTCCTGCCCAGGACCACCTTCTCTACAGGACTCTGTGGCCCGTTTTTGTCTTGTTACTTCTCTTGGTGCTGTGGCACTCAATTATATCAGCTTGGGCTGCACATAGCAATTCAACTCGACAAATCTGTATCAGATTTCAAGGTTGTATCAGATTTCAGGGCAGTGTGGCATCAGGAAGGACCAAGGCAGGGGCCCCACCCTCAGGGAATCTATAATCCAGCAACAAAGATGACCTTGGATAGAGACTCAAACCAAATTCACAGTGGAATGCCCCATGTGCTGAGAAAAGGGAAGGACCGTTTACTGTTAAGGATGGATTTGAAATGATAACCAGATATGGTGTATCTTTTTAAACAAGTAATGTTGGGTTTTTTCATGATCATGAAAGTGGGAACTCATTGGAAAATACAGGGAGGATAAAGAAGAAAATTAAAATTATTCATAATCTCACCAGCCAGAGAAAAACATTATTATTTGTTGATGTATTTCATTCCCATCTCTTCTATCTGCAAATTAAGGTTTGTTTAAAAAATAGCAATAGAATAATACTGTTTATGTAATTTTGTATTAACATTTTATCATGAGCATTTTCCATTGCCACTAAAAGTTGTTTGACATATAATCTTTAAGGGCTATATGACACATAATTTTTAAAGTTTACGTAACACGCTCATGCATGGACATGCCATAATTCACCAGTCCATTTTACTGTTGTTGGCTGTTTACATTTTTGCCAGGTTTTGCTAAAAACAATACTGCAATATCTACTGTGGATGTTATTTTTCTCAAATCTTGCGTGGAATCTGCCTTCTGTAAAAATGGTTAAACATTTGTAAGAAATTACAAAACGTCTAATGAAACCTTATTTGTTCTGTTATTGACACTGCTGCTCTAAGAAAGCCAGGTGTCCTAGACCGTGGAGGAACCAACCCAGTCTCGTGCGCCCAGGAGAATCTGCCTTCTCAGGCCTCACACCAGCTTATTGGGTCCACTGGCCAGCCGGTAGATGCACCCTCCTGTCACCATCTTGCCATGCAGTAGCAAAGCGGCTCCCAGCATATCCACTTCTATCCCAAATAACAACGGTCAAGTAAAAAATATTTCCTTTGGCCAATACTCTCCCAAATCCTTAGAAATGAGTCTTGTTGGTCCACTTTGAGTTACATGTCCAGCATATATTTTTTGATAGTCATGAAGGTTAAGGAGATGAAAATTCTGGCTGGGCAGACCTATGTCTTAAAGAGTTTCCACCTATGCCACTTTTATGTAAGCAAATAGTAAAATGGGCTAGCCTGGAGCAGCTCCAACCACCAGTCTCTTGGGATAACCCTGACCACAGCTTAAATTCAATATGCCCCCAAATACATCTATCTTCTCTGCCAACGCACATGCTTTCTCCTATGTCCCCTTGTCTCTGGAAGTCATCATGACATGTGGGAGACCCTGGGCATCAGCTCACCTGGATCCTATTTATATCCCACCCCCCACCTCATGGTGCAGTGGTAAGGAGTCTGCCTGCCAATGCAAGAAACTCGAGAGACACAGGTTCAATCCCTGAGTCCGGAAGATTCCCTGGAGTAGGAAATGGCCCCCTGCTCCAGTATTCCTGCCTGGAAAATTCTGTGGACAGAGGAGCCTGGTGAGCTACGGTCCACAGGGTTGCAAACAGGTGGACACGACTGAGCACACACACTCGTTTGCTTGCCTCTACATCAGAGTCTATGGAAGCTAAAAACTTAATCTCCAGTGACTCACTGCTGTGTGTAGTCATGCAAACCTACTAGCCAATAATATATAAGCAAGTGATGCTTGGAGCTATTGCAGCCACCTTATAAGACCCAGAGTTATACGCTAGGGAAGGAAAAGCATAGAGAAGGGCCCTGGGTCACAGAAGATGTCTCAGTATGCTGACCTAGTCTGAACTGCCCACCTCTAGGTTTCCTGTCACAGGAGACAACTAAGCCTCTACTTTATAAAGTCGTTATTATTTGTGGTCAAATGTAATTCCTAAGAGATACACCCTCTTCCCAGTCACTAGAGAACCTCAGAGTTTCTCCATCACTTCCCATAGTTACTCCTCATCACTACCCAGTCACCTGCTGCTGCTGCTGCTAAGTCGCTTCAGTCGTGTCCGACTCTGTGCGACTCCGTAGACGGCAGCCCGCCAGGCTCCTCCATCCATGGGATTCTCCAGGCAAGAACACTGGAGTGGGTTACCATTTCCTTCTCCAATGCATGAAACTGAGAAGGGAAAGTGAAGTCCCTCAGTCGTGTCCAACCCTCAGCAACCCCATGGACTGCAGCCTTCCAGGCTCCTCTGTCCATGGGATTTTCCAAGCAAGAGTACTGGAGTGGGGTGCCATTGCCTTCTCTGACCCAGTCACCTAGCACTATCGATTTTACTTCTCCAGGAAAAAAACTAAAAGCCACAATAAACCAGTTGTGTGTCAGCCATGCACGGTGATACTTTATGGTATTAGCAGATCAAATATGGACTTGGTAGGAGGTTGTAAAAAAACAGACTCAAGTTGTAGACAAGTAATTAGCTACAGTTATTTTGCTAGAAAGTGTTAAGGTCCTTGCCATGTTTGGAATGTTAAAATGATTCAATTATTGTTTTTGTTCAATCACTCAGTCGTGTCCAACTCTTTGTGACCCCATGAACTGCAGCTCATCCTCAGTCGTCCCCTGCTCCTCTTGCCTTCAATCTTTCAAACTTTATTTCAATAAAAATTTTGAAAAATATTATTGAATAGCATCTCTAGCCATGTGAAACAGAACAAAATATGACTTATAACTCAAACTGCCTTTTAAAGAGAATGGATCCTGTTAGGAGAAGCTCTTTGTCTGCACTGGATGCAGAAATGCTTTGTGATGCTCTTTTAGGAGCATAAGCTACAGGCAGCTGAGTGACTTTGTTTAGTGGAGGGGAAACTTTGGGGAAAAGAGAGGACAAGGGGAGGACTCCGTGATGCTGTGGGAAGGGCAGGTCATGGAGGAACCCCAGCCAGCTGAGTGTTTGGAAAGGACCTTGAAGAAAAGGAATGAAGACACAGAGGATTAAATTGTTTGTGGTGTGACCCATTAGGCAATGACTCACCAGCTGTTTAGGATTTCCCTGGTGGCTCAGACGGTAAAGTGACTGCCTACAATGTGGGAGACCCAGGTTCGATCCCTGGGTTGGGAGGATCCCCTGCAGAAGGAAATAGCAACCCACTGCAGGACTCTTGCCTGGAAAATCCCATAGATGGAGGATCCTGGTAGGCTGCAGTCCATAGGGTTGCAAAGAGTTGGACACAACTGAGCAACTTCACTTTTCTTTTGCCAGCTCTTTAGTAACATCCTCCAAGTTTTTGTGTGAGTGACTCAGATGGTAAAGAATTTGCTCACTGTGCGGGAGACCCGAGTTCCATCCCTGGGTCAGGAAGGTCCCTTGGAGGAGGAAATGGCAACCCACTCTAGTATTCTTGCCTGGAGAATCCCACGGACAGAGGAGCCAGTGGGGCTGCAGTCCATGGGGTCGCAAAGAATCGGACACGACAGAGCAACTAACACTTCCACTTTTTAAAAAATTTATTTATCTTTAATTGGAGGATAATTACAATTTTGTGTTGGTTTCTGCCATACAGCAACATGAATCAGCCATAGGTATACCTATGTCCCTTTCCTCTTGAACCTCCCTCCCACCTCCCATCCCATCCCACCCCTCTCGGTTGTCACAGAGCACCAATTTGAGCTCTGAGTCAGGCAGCAGATCCCCGCTGGCTATCTATTTACATAGGTACATGTTTCCATGCTGCTCTCTCCATTCATCCCAGCCTCGCCTTCCCCCACTGTGTCAACAAGTCTGTTCTGTGTCTAGTCTCCACTGCTGCCCTGCAAATAGGCTCATCAGTACCATCTTTCTAGAGTCCCTATATATGCATAATATACAATATTTGTTTTTCTCTGTCTTACTTCACTCTGTATAATAGGCTCTAGGAGAAGGCCACTTTTAAACTGAAGAAGAGATTATTTCTCCCTTGGACAAGCACAAGGAGGAAAATACTTGATGCAACAAGGCAATGACCCCAGTGAAAGAAGGTCACCAGAATTTGAGCACACTTGGAACTCACAGGCATCTTGGGGTGGTCTTGGGATTTCAACAAGCCATGGGTTTGGCTTTAAATTTTTAAATTTTAAATAATTTTAAATAAATTTCAAGCTCTGGGAAGCCCCAGCTGATATAAAGTCTTTATGTGATAAAGAGATGACTGTTTTCTTGAATAACATGCACCCTGCAAAAGATATATGTGAGCAGATAACCCATGTAGCAGACCAGTAAATGTTTTTATTTACTATCTTTCTTCTTTACCAAATTCTCAGTAGCCAAAACACATGGATGAAAGACAACGAGATGAAAAATATAAGAACTTGAATCGAGAGCTCTGTAGGGAAAATGTTGGAGGAATTCTGATAGAAGTCCAGAGGGAAGGATCAGAGAAGATGGCAAGGAATAAATAATCAAAGAAATGTGAATAGAAAATTAATCTGTACTGAAAAACAGCATGCATCTTGAGATTTAAAAAAAATGCTAAGCACGATAACTTCATTAGCATAACTTTAAAATCACATCTAGACCTATGCTGGTAATTTTCTAGCCAATAAGGATGAAGAGGAAGATTCTAAAAGCTCCCAAGAGAAAATCATCTATTAAAAAACAAGAATATAAGGGCCATAAAGATCTTATGCCAGACATAATCTCCAGTGCCATGAAGAAAATGATATATCTAACTATATAAAGACTACAGATTCCTGCCTTTTGCTATTTACTGAAATCTAAAATAAAACAAAACTTTATATCTATTTGAGACATATATATGTAACTAGATTAAAAAGTCTTGAAAAGGATACCAAGCAAACTTAACTGGGTGCACCTCTGGAGGAAGGAGGGGGATGATGCAGAAAGAATTTTCCCTGTTTTTATTGTGTATTCATCTCCATTTCAATTATTGAAAAGCTGCCCTATGACTTGACGCTTTTTTAAAATATATGAAACTCATAAAAACAGAATTCCCTTTGCAGAATAACGGATGAGGAACTGCTTACTTAATAATTTCATCATTGATTCATTTATTCTGCACATATTGACTGGCCACCTACTATGTGCCAGGCATTATTTTAGGCACTAAGAATACAGTAGTGAACAAAACAGATAAAAGCTCCTGCTGTTGTGGTGTTTTATACTCTAATTAGTAGAGATATTGGCTTCCCAGGTGGCATTAGTAGTAAAGAATTTGCCTGCCAATGCAGGAGACATAAGAGACACAGGTTTGATCCCTGGGTCAGGATGATCCCCTGGAGAAGGGAATGGCAACCCATTCCAGTCTTCTCACCTGGAGAATTCCACGGGCAGAGGAGCCTGGCAGGCTACAGTCTATGGGATAGCAAAGAGTCGGACACAGCTAAAGCGACTTAGTACACACGTATGCAAAAAGAGACTCCCCAAGCCTCATTCTTTCTCTCTCTCTCTGCCTTGTGGGGGCTCAGTGAGAGGTGGCTGTCTGCAACCCAAGGGTGAGCTCTCACCAGCCACAGACCCTGCTGGCATCTTGATCTTGGACGGTCAGTCTCTAGAACTTCGAGAAAAATATTTCTGTTGTTTAAGCCGCTCAGTCTGCAGCTTTTGTTATTTTGCTATGGTATTTGCAAGCTGACTGGCACAGATGACAGCATGCAGAGTTTTACAGAGCAATACATTCCTAGATGCACGTTAGGCATTTTATGTCTGTTATATCCCAACAGAAAATGTAAAGGATAAAATAAAAGCATCCCTCCAGCATCACCAAGGAGGAACACCTGAACCAGGTAAACAGCTGACATTTCTGGATCCTCTCTTGGATCTGGACACTGGGTCCCAGCTGAGAGCCGCTGCCAGGAAACAGGGAGCCGGGCCAGCCTGAACTCCCAGAAGGATTCTGGGCTGGAGCAGGATGGTGAACAGGGAGGGTCCTGCTACTGAGAGACCCAGGCCTTCTTTTTCCCTCGGGCAATGGAGGATGGAGGAGGTGGCCCAGCTGGGAGGGCAGAACAGGGCAGGAGATGACCTCTGCCCCCTGCCCAGGCCAGTGGTCATGGTCAAACCCTGGTGACCCTACCTTCTATCCCCTCAGTGCTTGGTCTACCAAGAGACGCATGACTCTGAAGGCAGAGCTGTTGGTGGACAGCGAGACCCGCCCAGATGCTCGCGAGCTGGGCACACACGAGGTGGATGAGAGATGCCACGTGACGCAGAGTTAGCACCAAGAGTGGAATGACTCCAGTGGACATTCATTACCTGGCCTGCGGCTTGAGAGAAACATGCTCCCCTTTCCTGTTTTGCTTTCAGAACCTTGGTATATTTCATTTTCTGGCCCTAACCTGACCACATAACAGCACTTTTGACTTGAAACTGCTTTCCAGGAGAACTTCTTGAGCAATCCTGAGACAGGTTGGGACCTGAGACCCTTTGCTTGCACCTGGACACACCTCTCCTCCAGCAACAAAATGCAAAGAAACTGTATGGGACTGAAAATGACTGTGTGCATGCACAGTTGGGGCTAATTCTGGACCCAAAAGATACAAGGAGATGGGGGAAAAAACTCAACTGCCACTTCTGAGGAGCCTGGATCAAAAACAAGCTGTTGAAAGCAAAAGCAGAGTGCTATGCATGCCCTCTGCACACAATACCACCAGAGGGGTGGGCAAACCACTGAAGCTGTCCCTCCAGCCACCTCTGGACACACCCCTACCCTTATCCCAAACAAGGAATCAACGTGCCCCACCTCTGGGAGTGAGCAAAGACCCTGTTAACTTCTCGCTCCCCTCTCTCCACCCTGGCTGCAGTGGGGCCCCCAATAAAACCTTGCCTGAATTTCCTGTCTGGCTTCTTGTCTATTTCTATTGATTGGGGAAGGCCAAGAAATTGGATCAGTAACAATCCCAATAAAATTTTATATCTATGCTTTTCATATGTACTCTCACTTCTAAAAATGTGGAATGACTTCCAACTAAAAATTCAAGAAAAAAATTCACTTATTCATTTAGAAAATATTTATTGAATGTTGATAATAGGAAAAGCTCTGTATCCAAATCTAGATATCTAGAGAGAGTGATGATTTGCTTAAAGATTCATGGCTAAGTTTCTCTGTGCCTTTAGGAGTTTACTGATTATTAGCTAATGAAGTGAAATATGAAGGGGATTAAAGATGGAAAAAGTAAATTAATACCAGATTGGGATGAACTGAGATGAAAACATTACTGATCAATGAGAAAAAAAGATGCTATTTTCAATAGGTTCATTTACACACTTTTTCAGAATACATTTTGTGAAAAGTGAGGTATAACTATGTACAAATGATCCCTTCCCATCAAGTGAACAGTCCTTGATAGTCTTATATGAAAAGGAAAATAGTTTCACTTTATTAATGTAACTGAACTTAGTTACATTATTTCCTATGAATCATCATTAGTAGACAACAGTATGAAGCTATGAAATTCACTTGAAGCATCCTCCATAAAGAATTATACTTTCTCCACTGTTCCCAACAATGGGTGTAGACCTCCTGTTACAGTGTAGCTCCAGCTGATGCTATGAAAGTCAGAGGTTGTGCAAATAAGGATAAATACTCTATTTTGGTCATTTCCCTAAATTTCTTCCTACTGTTAGTGAACAGAGGAAGATGTGCTGAGGGTTAAACACTTTTGGTGAAACCAAGTTATAGCCTGTTTTATTGTAGGGTGTCTCAAAGACCAGATGCACTGAGGCACACGCTGAGTCTTACAATGGGAATGCCTTGTGTGGTGTAGACCCAGCTAACCTGCTCCGAGGGCAACCCTCATGGAGCATCTTGCAGGCTAGTGGTCTATCAGAACACATCCCCAAAAAATACTCTTCTGTCTGAAAATATCAGGAAAGACAGTTGTTATAAGACAAACGCCCTTCACCTTGGGCTCACTCTGCTATGCCTGGCCACCATGCTTCCTGTCATTACAGGATAGTGTACAAGGCTGTCTTTGCTGGGACACCCTGGTTTCCAGTTCAGAGGCTGTGAGGCACAAAGTGGGATGTGTCTACTTGTGTTCTCCGTAACATCGCCTAACTCTGACCTCTGTCCTGTAAGTTTCACATCTGACTTGCAGGGTGTCTGTGCAGGGGTTACAGGGATTCCTGCAGTTGGCAAGAGACTCGGGCTACAGACAGAGGTAAGAGATGGGGGCAAGGGTGGGGCCAGAGGTCCATCCTGCCCTTAGAGGTTGGCTGAGGGCACTAGCGGGGCAGGGATCCAGGCAGCAGGGAAACCTGGAGGAGGAGGGCTCAGCAGACCGGCAGGGACAGGGGGCAGGAAGTGGTCATGACATGCTGGTTTCAGCTATGGTTCTGCAGTGGTAACAGACAGAGCTGAAGTCTCTCTGTTTTAGGACAACCACAGTTTTACCTCACCCACCCCACAGCATGAGATGAGCCAGTGGCTGCGTGAGCAGCTCTTCTGCATGTGGTGACTCCAGAGCCCAAATCCTTCACCTTAGAATGCTGCCATCTTAGCCACATGGTTTCCATGGTTACTGAGGAGGAGGGAAGGAGACACAAACCACCTAATGCCATGAGCTGGAAACTCTGGAATGAAAATCCACAACCATAACTCCATGGCCCCATTCATTTAGCCAGTCTACACGTTCCCAGGATCCAGACGTTGACCAGCACTTAGGAAATGTTCAATAAAGTCTTATTGACTGAACAGTGCAGGGTTGCTCATTTTCAACTAAATGTATTGACTCTCCTATTTCCCTCAAACACGGAGGATATAACTCCAAAATAAAGCAGTGGACCCTCCGAGCAGGCGATCTCATGGGAGTTCAAGCTGGCACACTAATTGTGGGGCCTCCCATGAAGAAGACCTACTGGGTTGTTAGCTCTTTCTCTGACTCTTCAGAGCTTGTACAGACAGGCCCATTACCCATCCCGAACACCAGCAAATCCCCTACACCCTGCATGTGCTGCAGAATCTCTGCCAGCTGCTCCTCGGTGGCATACGTGAGCTCACCCCCACCCCCACCACTAATGGGAATAACTTACAGCAACAGACATGGGAAAACAGAGATTTGAGAGTTTCCTATTCAATACACAACCACGCTTAGAAGTTAATAAATGTAAAAGGTTGAGAAAATTGAGCATGAGATTAAGGAATGTGACTGTTTCTCAAAACCCGTATGATGAACTTGTCCAGTACAACTGCCCAAGGACTGAGAAACTGGTACGACCTGAAGCTCTGGCTCAGACATTGAGCAGATTTCCCCCACCATCCCCACGACCCAGGGAAAATTCAATCATATCATAATTACTCTTGACCAAGGTGAATGGGAGTGGTGATGGAGAAGCAGCAGCAAAGCACCCACAGTAAAGAGCTGTTTCCTCAGAAGCCCCCTGGGGCGTTTTTATCCTAAAAATGATGTTCATCATTGTACTAATCTAAGAAGGCATTTTTCAGTTTTAAAGGCAGGGTTGCCCAGAGCACAGGCTCTGCAGTAATTTGATGGAGGCCTCAGGCTGTCACAATTAGCATGACTGAGTGATTTTCCATTTCAGAATGCCTTGGCAAGAAGGAAAGAATAAAACCCATGCCCTAGCTTATGGCTAAGAAGTAATCACAAGTAGTCACTATTCCCATCACTGCCTCCCTTTTAGCCTTAGGTGGGCTGCAGAGCCTGGTCTCTGAGACTCCAGGCAATGTCTCAGAGTGGTCCAGGCTCTGCAAAAGGGCTTCCTCTCCTGCCCCCTCCTGGTTGAGACAGATCAGCACAGACACCCCTGGGTGTACCCCCTGGGGTTTCCCTTAGTTTGCAGGGACTCAGCCTTATTCGCTGAATTAAACAATCGAGTGTTTGATGTCCTCCACACAGGGTAATAGGGCTTCGCTTGTGGCTCAGCTGGTAAAGAATCTGCCTGCAATGAAGGAGACCTGGGTTTGATCCCTTGGTTGGGAAGACCCCCTGGAGAAGGAAAAGGCTACGCATTCCAGTATTCTGGCCTGGAGAATTCCATGGACTGTCCATGGGGGTCACAGAGTCAGACATGACTGAGCAACTTTCACTTCACTTTCACACAGGGTAATCAGAGAAACATGGCTAACGATTCCTGCCTTCAAGGCTCTTACAAGCTCGCTGGAGAGATGAGGACAAACACAGGGCATCCACCGTTTTCCCAAACCATGCCAGGTAGCGGCTGTTCCAGGGCTGAAGACCTGCATGATGAAACAGTCGATGGCGTGACCTTCACCAGCAAATCACTGAAACTGGCCCATGTTCCCCCTTCTACTTCAAAGATGTCCGAGCCCGGCCTCCTGGGGACAGGAGACGCCTCCCCTCTCCCACCGTTCATTCTGCAGTCCCCAGCCCCACCCGCACTGTGCTGAAACCCCTGTCCTCCGGACCTCAGCCACTGCAGTGGTCACCAAGGATGCCCCCTCCCCTGTGACTCCTTCCACGGTCAGACCTAGTCACGGGCAGCCTTGGGGATCAGAGTCTCACATAGCCCTTAGCCAAGCTAACTGTTCTGCCACTGGATTAGGTTGTTTTAGTTTATTCCAGTTCTTCTTTTACTCTTAAAACATGGTGTACATCCCCTTTGTTTTTAATTATTTTTAATTGAAGGATAATTGCTTTACAGAATTGTGTTGCTTTCTGTCAAGCATCAACATGAATCAGCCATAGGTACACATATGTCCTCTCCTTCCCCTTTGTTTTGACAGAAAACAAGTTTGCATCCCTCTTAAAACCCACCCCTCCCTCTCCATATAGTCAAAGCTATGGTTTTCCCAGTAGTCATGTATGGATGTGAGAGCTGAACTATAAAGAACGTTGAGCACCAAAGAACTGATGTTTTTGAACTGTGGTGTTGGAGAAGACTCTTGAGAGTCCCTTGGACTGCAAGGAGATCCAACCAGTCCATTCTAAAGGTAAACAGTCTTGAATATTCATTGGAAGAATTGATGCTGAAACTCTAATACTTTGGCCACCTGATTCTAAGAACTGACTCATTTGAAAAGACCCTGATACTGGGAAAGATTGAAGGCAGGAGGAGAAGGGGATGACAGGGGATGAGATGGTTGGATGGCATCACTGACTCAATGGACATGAGTTTGAGCAAGCTCCGGGAGATGGTGAAAGACCGGGAAGCCTGCTGTGCTGCAGTCCATGGGGTCCCAAAGAGTCAGACACAACTGAGTGACTGAACTCCCTCTCCGCCAACCTATAGGCCCTAGGCTAAGTATAAGCATTTCAATATCTCTTTAGAGGGTAAATACCAACCCCTGGCCACAAAGCCCATATCTTTGTTGAAAACCCTGAGCGCAGGTGTTGAGGGTCAGCTCAGCAGCTTAGGGGCACCCCCTCTGTGGTTCTGTCTTCTCCGGGTCCCAGGGGACCAGCCACAGCCTCAGCATCCTGTATTCATTCAGCTGTTTTTAAGGGCAGAGGGTACAGGCCCTTCTGCCCACACAGCAATCTCTTACTGGAAAAGCAGGCTATCCCCCAGCCCTCCGGAAGGCCTCCCTTCACCAAAAGAAACAAGATAGTGATTCTGTTGGCAAGGAAGGTGGGTGAACGTGAGTCAACAACAGCGTCTGCCACCCTCAGCCAGGGTGTCTGTGGCCACAGGTGAACACTGTCCCTTTAGTAGTACTTTTGTCTTTTTTTGGTGGGAAGGGGGAGCTCTTTTAGTGTTAATGTAAACAGTGACACTTTTGTTTTTATAAAATAATTAAGCTGATGTCTTTAAAAAAAAATTACATTGGCTGAAGCAGTGTTTATTTTATTGTAAAACAAGACTGGTGCTTCGGGCTTTGTTAACCAAGAGAAGGGGAAACTGGGGTGGGAAATTAGTGATATTGGATGGATGGCTGCCTGGCCAGGAGCTTCTAGAGGGACGAGGAGGACTAACGGAGTGGCAGGTGGTGGGGGAGCTTGGATATCCCTTAAAGACACTGAATTTTACCGTGGCATTGGAACACTTGGCAAAGAAAAGCAGGAATAAGTTTTCCGCTACCGATGATTTATTATTTCCCAAGGCCAACTGGGAAGTCGTTTCAGCTGCCAGCCAGCTCATAAACTCCATTTCTTACTACACCAACTCCCTAACTTGAGAAACCCCGGGAACTCAGGGTGGGCAGACAGAGAACCGCGTAGAACTTCCTCCAGCAGCTCAGATCCTGCGTGAAAGGGACCATTTTACACAGATGTCCTCGCCTTTGCCACAGATTGTCCCTGATTCTATAGAGAGGGTCGGGAGATGCAGGGTCTACTTGGGAACGAGAGCCACCAGATTCTGTCACATGCCTAAAGATGGTGGCATCTTCACGGGGCTCCTCAGGTCCGAGGCCAGATTGGAAAAACTGTGAGAACCTGGTGTGGAGGGAGGGAGACCAATGGGGAGTCCCGCGTTGAGGCCTGGAAAATGAACAGATAGACTGTGCCTGGTAATTTTGCTCTGAAGTGAGGCCTGCGTGGGTGTGCTGGCCGAGGACTGGCCTCCGGCCTGTGCTGAGCAGACCCCACCTCCTGCACAGCAGTGCTTCTCACGCTTCGGCAGCACCAGAATCGCCTGGAGCTCCTGCCGGGACTCACATGGCTGGACCCCAGCTCCAGGGCTTCTGATTCCAAGGTTCTGGGGTGCGGCCTGAGTGCTGGCATTGCTAACAAGTTCCCAGGGGACACAGTTGCTGCTGGTCTGGAGACCACACTTTGAGAACCACTCTCCACAGCCTCCTGGCAGTCCTTTCCAGTGGGGACCATGCTTCCTTGCTCGTGGGTCTGAAATGACAGCCAGTTACAACCTTGCTTCACCTTATTTGAAAATCCAAGGGATGAATTTCTCCCTAACTCTTTGGTCAGAACTCTTCTCGAGGCCACCTGGCTTCTTATTCGCATTTGCTCTCACTGAGGATGGTCCCTTCTCCCCCCGGCACGTGATAGAGAGAGTCTAGCCTTGTCCTGGGGGGTGTCTCCCTTCAATGTCCAACAGAGACCAGTGAAGCCAAGCTCTCTGGGTCATGGGACTTCCCTGCCCCTGCCAGCAGCTTCCAGTCTCTATCTCAGGGTTAACACACATGTGTGCCCTCTTCTACTCCCTGGCACCACCTTACCATTTTTCACATGCCCCTTATCTTCTCACAATAGATCCATCAAAATATCAAAGGCCTTATTATCCCATTTTATGGATGAGAAAATGAAATAGGTGAAGAAATTCACCTAAAGGATTAGACCCCCAGGTCTGTTCCTTGAGGAGAGCCCCAGCCTCGGGACTAATTTTCCTGCACCTTGCTCTAGTGCAGACCTAAAAAAAGGATTACAAATGTCTGGGGAGAAGCTGGACTTCAAGAACTCAAAAAGCACACAGAGAAGGAGAAATACACTGAAAATGTTGCAGCAAGATGGAAAGCCAGAATTCCTCACGTGACAGAAGTAACAGCCCTCCTTCATGCTGAGGGAGAGTCTCAACGTGCTTTGGCATTTTGGCCAGAGTGAGTTGAGCTGGTCGCTTCACTCTCCCGAGACTGCAGATGAAAAGATGGGGCAAGACCCCAGGTGTTCTGATCTCAGGTCCTGAGAGCCCCCAAATGGACCTGAACATCAGGCCCTAGGGGGCCCCACAGGAGGGGCTGAGTGGGCTCTGGGAGACTCTGTCTCTGCTGCCCCACAACCCAGCCCTCAACTGTCTTTAGAGTTTGTGCTTCTAATTTATGCAGCATTTGAAGAAGGACAGTGGCAGGTTTTGTTTCTTCATTTTTTTGTGTTTGTTTTTTAAAAAAAAGCAATTTGAAAAATCACCACATAGATAGATCTCTGGTGTCCACAATTTATGTCAAAAAAAAAATGGAATGCAATCATTAAACACAAAAGAAAACACAAACGTTGGGCGCATTCTTCAAGACTTCAAGGTTAACTGTCTGATGACCTCTCCTGAAGCAGTGCTGGCTGCTGGTTCCCTGGTTCACAGGAGCCGTGAGGAGAGCCTGGCTAGTTCAGCTCAGCTCAGTTCAGTCGTTCAGTCATGTCCAACTCTTTGGAACTCCATGGACTGCAGCACGCCAGGCCTCCCTGTCCATCACCAACTCCCAGAGTTTACTCAAATTCATGTCCATTGAGTCGGTGATGCCATCCAACCATCTCATCCTCTGTCATCCCCTTCTCCTGCCCTCAATCTTTCCCAGCATCAGGGTCTTTTCCAATGAGTCAGTTCTTCGAATCAGGTGGCCAAAGTATTGGAGCTTCAGCTTCAGCATCAGTCCTTCCAATGAATACTCAGGACTGTTTACCTTTAGGATAGACTGGTTGGATCTCCTTGCAGACCAACAGACTCTCAAGAGTCTTCTCCAACACCACAGTTCAAAAGAATCAATTATTTGGTGCTCAACTTTCTTTATAGTTCAGCTCTCACATCCATACATGACTACTGGAAAAATCATAGCTTTGACTAGACGGACATTTGTTGGTGAAGTAATGTCTCTGCTTTTTAATATGCTATCTAGGTTGGTCATAGTTTTTCTTCCAAGTAGCAAGTGTCTTTTAATTTCATGGCTGCAGTCACCATCTGCAGTGGTTTTGGAGCCCAAGAAAATAAAGTCTGTCACTGTTTCCATTATTTCCCCATCTATTTGTCATGAAGTGGTGGGACCAGATGCCATGATCTTACTTAGTTTTCTGAAGGTTGAGTTTTAAGCCAACTTTTTCACTCTCCTCTTTCACTTTCATCAAGAGGCTCTTTAGTTCTTCTTCACTTTCTGCCATAAGGGTGGTGTCATCTGCATATCTGACGTTATTGATATTTCTCCTGGCAATCTTGATTCCAGCCTAAGCTTCATCCAGCCTGGAATTCTGCATGATGTACTCTGCATATAAGTTAAATAAGCAGGGTGACAATATACAGCCTTGACGTACTCCTTTCCCAATTTGGAACCAGTCTGTTGTTCCATGTCCAGTTATAACTGTTGCTTCTTGACCTGCATACAGATTTCTCAGGAGGCAGGTCAGGTGGTCTGGTATTCCCATCTCT